>NC_064426.1:40632500-40968333 GCF_023375975.1 Astyanax mexicanus
AAAAAGTGTAATATTGGCACTCGGCAGGACTGTAGTACTGCAGATCAGCACAGCAGTGCCAATATAACATGTTATAGCACGAACCTTGTGTGAGTGAATTATTGCTTGTGATTATACCACAGTTCCATTAAAACTGTCTATTGAAAGATTTTGACTTAAAGAGGAGGAGAAAATATGATCTGATTATGGTTATAAAAACTTCGCCAAGTAAAATAGTTCCATTACTGCTCTGTTCGTAGCTGCGCTGTAAGCTCTGCGTTATCGGCCATTTCAGTCAAAATTGTGGAATTCTGAGCGTACTGTAAATAAACAGAAGCCCTTTAGTCACCCGAATAAACAAGTTTTTTAAAAGAAAAATCTTTGTAGATTAAAATCCAGCACTTGTCCAGTTTTGTTTATTTTGGTTAAATAACCCTGGTGGTTTTTAATCACAGTTTTTTTTCATGCATCTTGGCATCATGTTCTCCTCCTCCACCAGTCTTACACACTGCTTTTGGATAACTTTATGCTGCTTTAATCCTGGTGCAAAAATTCAAGCAGTTCAGTTTGGTGGTTTGATGGCTTGTGATCATCCATCTTCCTCTTGATTATATTCCAGAGGTTTTTAATTTGGAAAAAAACAAAGAGACTCATCATTTTTAAGTGGTTTCTTTTTTCCAGAGCTGTATATATGTGTATATATATATATATATATATATATACACTTTTGTTTGTCTTTGTTATCAGGGAAAACTGTAGGTTTAAATAGGGCTACAAGTCTTATAGTGAGCATCTGGCTTAAACTAACAGTTGTGGCTCGTCTGCTCCTGCTACAGCCAGCCGGGCGCTACAATAACGGAGGAGAAGCGTATAAACATTCACATTTACCTTATTACCCAGCAGCATCAGGACCACATCCTGCTGAGCATACTCATGAATCTCTGACAGCCAGGCCTGCAGGGAGAGAGAGAGAGAGAGAGAGAGAGAGAGAGAGAGAGAGAGAGAGATGGAGAGAGCACAATAAAGGCTGGGTTATAAATAGTTGCAGCAATGAAAACAAATGCATGGCAATGTGAAAAAAGCAGGAGGGAAATAAACCAAAGCTTCATTGCAGAAATCACCCAATCACCTCCTCTGAATTACATGTGAAATCAGACTCCGCCTCTTTTTCAACTATCACCAATCAAGGCAGCACCTTTAATTCAGTGTTTTTTCATTATTTAAAAATGTCCTGCAATGTAGATTAACAGTAAATTTATCCAAACTATGAAGGAAAACATGTAATTATTAGTATTATTAGTAGTATTATTAGTAGTAAGTAAAAAGTGCTAAACAAACCAAAATATGTTTTTTTTACATTAATATGTTTATATGTTTTTATCCCCAATTTACACTGCCAATTACCCAAACCACTCATTAGGACTCCCCCTATCACTGGTCCCCAATCACTCCCCCCAAGCTAGCACATGCCTCGTCCGATACATGTGAAGCCAGACTCCGCCTCTTTTTCCCTTTTCTGGTGCTGATGCTGAACAGTGCTAACGCTCGGAGGAAAACGCAGCGACTCTGGTGGTTCTGATACATCAGCTCACAGATGCAGCCCTGTGCTGATCCACATCACCCTAGTAGTGATGAGAAAGAGCGCCATCTACTGTACCCACCCAGAGAGAGAGCAAGACCAATTGTGTGTGCTCTCTCTCAGGGCTCTGGCAGCTGATGGCAAGCTGCATGACCAGGATTCGTACCAAACGACGAACTCGTTGTAAAGTAGTGAAGAGGTAGAGTTACAGGTATACAGTGAATAGTGAATATTTGATTAATGTTCTAATCCAGATTATGAGAAGCAACAACTAAACTACTCAACTAAATAAATTAAAGCAAAAAAGAACATCCAAAACTTTGTTATGAGGATGAAACTGGCACTCATCAGGAGTGCCATATGAAAGTCCAGGAAGAGCAAGAGTTCCCTCTGTTGTACAGGATAAGTTTATCAGAGTTACCAGCCTCAGAAACCACACGAGATAAGAGAGTATTTTTTGTTTTTTAATACTTTTAAGTCACTGTCACGTCTGGTGCTGTTAGCTCCTCTGTCCCTTCCACACCCAGCTCTAACGGAGGTTCTCAGGTCAACAACTACATTACCCAGAATGCACCACCCGCTGACATCACGCACTCACCTGATCACGTGACACCTCACCTGCTTCCTCCAGGAAGTCCTGAATACTGATTACTGGCACTATAAAAGAGCACTCCACACAAACACCCACGCCGCGTATTGTAGGTTCTCCTCATTACAAAGCGTTCTATATCTCTTGTCTCAGTTTATCTTGTGTATGACCTTGCTTTTGTTTTCTCGACGCCGATTATTGCCTTTGCCTCTGATATTGGATTGCTTGTGTATTACCTGGACTGTGTTTTCACTACTGCCTCTTGGATTACCTCTGCTGCTGGATCTCTCGTGTATGAACTCTGGACTGTCTCAGGTTTATGGTATGGTTTTGTCTACATTGCTCTGGTTTCTGGTGATTAACTGTTTTCTGTATCAACCACGTATTACATCTGTTTATTTTTATCAGTATCTGCACGTGTCTGCAATTCTGTGCTCATCATGACAGTCACTACATAATTCCTTATGTGTTCCTTTACAGTCTAACTTACTTCACTATTCATTTACTATGTAGTAAAACAAATTAAATTTTTTTTTTTTGTGAACAATTGTTTTTATTGTTTTTCTTTCTTTTTTTTAAACAACCACCCACAATTCCCTCCCCCCTTTCCTGACAGCCCCACCCAGATGTATCAATATACTTTCGCCTCTAAAGAGAAGAAAAAAAAAAAAAAATAATAATAATAATAATAATAATAAATAAATAATAATAATAAAATAAAATAAATGTATAACAGCTCCAGCAATTAGTCATAACCGTCCACTTTTGAAAGTTCACTTTGGTACAAAAAGCAGCTTCACCTTTTCAAAGGCGTCCCGCCACCTTCTCCATGTCCTGGCTTTGGCACCATGTATCCGGGCTGTTGATAGCTGGATGGATATTATGTCCAGTAAGGTTTGAGTCCAAATATTTCTGCACATCTTAGAGACCGAATTTGGGGTGTCATCACCCTGTAAAATTAACTTGCGCAAAGGATGTATGGGTAGCTTTGTGTTTGTTAAAACCCCATTAGCACGAAGTGCTGATCTAATTCGTAAATACATATAAAAAGAAGTATTCGGTATATCAAATTGAGATTGAAGGTCCTGAAAAGACTTTAGGCCTTCATCACTGTATACATCATTAAATGTTTTAATGTGTCTCTGAGACCACTGCGGGCAGCAAAAAGGAGCATTTACTGAAAGATTATAATTGTAAAAAAGTGGGGAATGACGATGCCATTTTACAACTGATCCAGTCAGTTTCTCTATGGTTCTCCATGTGGATATTAAGTATGATATTATAGGGCCAAAACGTAATTTACATTGTCTGATAGATATGCCACTAAATATCAAAAACAAATTAATAATTGTAATAAACATTAAATAAGAATGTTTGTTCAAAAATGATAATAATTAAGTATACAGATAAACAGATGCAGGACTATTATCAGTTAAGCTCATATATGCTGTATTCTGTATCTGAGCTCAGGTTCTTCAGAGGTTTTTCAGAGGTGACATTTTTTCTCTGAAGGCAGATCTTCAGATGTTCTGAGTCTCTCAGATGCATCTCAAATCCATGTGCATTAACTATAGAACAGAGGAGGAACGAGGAGACCTGCAGCCTTCATCCTCTCAGCTCCATCATCATCATCATCATCATCATCATCATCATCATCATCATCATCATCATCTTCTTCTTCCTCTCAGCTCCATCATCATCATCATCTTCATCCTCTCAGCTCCATCATCATCATCATCATCATCATCCTCTCAGCTCCATCATCATCATCATCATCATCTTCTTCCTCTCAGCTCCATCATCATCACCATCATCATCATCATCTTCTTCCTCTCAGCTCCATCATCATCATCATCATCTTCTTCCTCTCAGCTCCATCATCATCATCTTCATCCTCTCAGCTCCATCATCATCATCATCATCATCTTCTTCCTCTCAGCTCCATCATCATCATCATCATCATCATCATCTTCATCCTCTCAGCTCCATCATCATCATCATCATCATCATCATCATCTTCTTCCTCTCAGCTCCATCATCATCACCATCATCATCATCATCTTCTTCCTCTCAGCTCCATCATCATCATCTTCATCCTCTCAGCTCCATCATCATCATCATCATCATCTTCTTCCTCTCAGCTCCATCATCATCATCATCATCATCATCATCTTCATCCTCTCAGCTCCATCATCATCATCATCATCATCATCATCATCTTCATCCTCTCAGCTCCATCATCATCATCATCATCATCATCATCATCATCATCATCATCATCATCACCATCATCATCATCATCTTCTTCCTCTCAGCTCCATCATCATCATCATCATCTTCATCCTCTCAGCTCCATCATCATCTTCATCATCATCATCATCTTCATCCTCGCAGCTCCATCATCATCATCATCATCATCTTTTTCCTCTCAGCTCCATCATCATCATCATCTTCTTCCTCTCAGCTCCATCATCATCATCATCATCATCATCATCATCATCATCTTCTTCTTCTCAGCTCCATCATCATCATCATCATCATCATCATCTTCTTCCTCTCAGCTCCATCATCATCACCATCATCATCATCATCTTCTTCCTCTCAGCTCCATCATCACCATCATCATCATCATCTTCTTCCTCTCAGCTCCATCATCATCATCATCATCATCTTCCTCTCAGCTCCATCATCATCATCATCTTCAACATCATCATCATCATCATCATCATCATCATCATCATCTTCCTCTCAGCTCCATCATCATCACCATCATCATCAACATCATCATCATCATCATCTTCCTCTCAGCTCCATCATCATCACCATCATCATCATCATCATCATCATCATCATCTTCTTCCTCTCAGCTCCATCATCATCATCATCATCATCATCATCATCATCATCATCTTCTTCCTCTCAGCTCCATCATCATCATCATCATCATCATCATCTTCTTCCTCTCAGCTTCATCATCATCATCATCATCATCATCATCATCTTCATCCTCTCAGCTCCATCATCATCATCATCATCATCATCATCTTCTTCCTCTCAGCTCCATCATCATCATCATCTTCTTCCTCTCAGCTCCATCATCATCATCATCTTCATCCTCTCAGCTCCATCATCATCATCATCATCATCATCTTCCTCTCAGACTGACGCTATACCAGTGACCAGGTCCTGACATGATACACCAAACTAGACATTATCTATACTTCACTGGTGTACCACAGATACCATAGCAACGCCTTAGCAACCACATAGCAACCACTACGGATACCATAGCAACACCTTAGCAACCACCTAGCAATTGCTAAGCAACCAGCTAGCAACACACAGCAAATAGCACCCACCACATATACCATAGAAACACCTTAGCAACTACCCAGCAACACTTTAGCAACCACTATGGATACCATAGCAACACCTTA
This sequence comes from Astyanax mexicanus, assembly GCF_023375975.1. Taxonomy (NCBI): domain Eukaryota; kingdom Metazoa; phylum Chordata; class Actinopteri; order Characiformes; family Acestrorhamphidae; genus Astyanax; species Astyanax mexicanus. The sequence continues at coordinate 40,638,085 of NC_064426.1, forward strand.
GCAACCACTTAGCTACACCATGGCAAGCACCACGGATACCATAGCAACACCTTAGCAACCACCTAGTAACATTTTAGCAACCACCTAGCAACCACGTAGCAATGCCATAGCAGCCAACATGGATACCGTAGCAATACCTTAGCAACCACCCAGCAGCCAATTAGCTACACCAAAGCAAGCACCATGGATACAATAGCAACACCTTAGCAACCACCTAGCAACCACTTAGCTACACCATAGCAAGCACCACAGATACCGTAGCAACACCTTAGCAACCACCTAGTAACACCTTAGCAACCACCTAGCAACCACTTAGCAATGCCATTACAGCCACCACGGATACCGTAGCAACACCTTAGCAACCACCTAGTATCACCTTAGCAATCCCCTAGCAACTACTTAGCAACACCATAGCAATCACTGTGGATACCATAGCAACACCTTAGCAACCCTCTTGGATACCATTGCAACACCTTTGCAACCACCTAGTAACACCTTAGCATCCACCTAGCAACACCATAGCAATCACCACGAATATCATAGCAACAACTTAGCAACAGCCTAGTAAAACCTTAGCAACCACATAGCAACCACTTCGCAACACCATTGCAGACGTATGTAGCCTAGTATGAAGATGATCCGTGCAGAGACTCAAGAGAACTCCAGACTCCAAACTCCAGTCCAACTAATATAACTTTAACTTTAATATATTTACATTCTTCTGTATGTAAAATTTATTTTTTCCCCTTAAATTACTTTTACTTTTATACTTTAAGTAGTTTTGAAACCAGTACTTTTCCTTTACACTTTTACTTAAAGAGTAAAAAGCTTGAGTTTATATTTATTTAACTTCTACAGAAGTATTTTATTAAATAATAGTATCTATACTATCTTTACTACAGAGTAATTACAGAGTAATGAATGAATGAGATACTTTTCATGACAGGGTGATCTCCTGGCCGTTTCTGACTAAGCTGTACAGCCCTGAATCTGCACTTCACATGAAACAAACTGCTTAAATCAGGAAACTGGATGAAAGAATGATTCTTCTGTGATCCTTTTTAAAGCTCCAACGCACAGAGAATAATTTATAACAGACCCTCTTGAGTCTGCAAGTCGGGCATTGTTTTTGAACCCAGCCAGACTATATTTTATACTATATTATATCTGAGCCAACTGAACTTGCAACTCAAGACCAAAGTCTGAATTAAAGTAACTGCTCTGTAATTAATCTACAGTTACAGTAGATACAGAATCACCAGCACTGTAATCTGTTGTACCCGTACTGCTCTGTAATTAATCTACAGTTACAGTAGATACAGAATCACCAGCACTGTAATCTGTTGTACCCATACTGCTCTGTAATTAATCTACAGTTACAGTAGATACAGAATCACCAGCACTGTAATCTGTTGTACCCATACTGCTCTGTAATTAATCTGCAGTTACAGTAGATACAGAATCACCAGCACTGTAATCTGTTGTACCCGTACTGCTCTGTAATTAATCTACAGTTACAGTAGATACAGAATCACCAGCACCGTAATCTGTTGTACCTGTACTGCTCTGTAATTAATCTACAGTTACAGTAGATACAGAATCACCAGCACCGTAATCTGTTGTACCCGTACTGCTCTGTAATTAATCTACAGTTACAGTAGATACAGAATCACCAGCACCGTAATCTGTTGTAATCCAAATTAAAAACCTCTGGAACATAATCAAGAGGAAGATGGACGATCACAAACCATCAAACCACCAAACTGAACTGCTTGAATTTTTGCACCAGGAGTAAAGCAGCATAAAGTTATCCAAAAGCAGTGTGTAAGACTGGTGGAGGAGAACATGATGCCAAAATGCATGAAAAGAACTGTGATTAAAAACCAGGGTTATTCCACCAAATATTGATTTCTGAACTCTTAAAACTTTATGAATATGAACTTGTTTTCTTTGTATTATTTGAGGTCTGAAAGCTCTGCATCTTTTTTTTTGTTATTTCAGACATTTCTCATTTTCTGTAAATAAGTGCTCTAAATGAGAATATTTTTATTTGTAATTTGGGAGAAATGTTGTCTGTAGTTTATAGAATAAAACAACAATGTTCATTTTACTCAAACATAAACCTATAAATAGCAAAATCTTTTTTTCAGAGCTGTATAAGCTAGACTACATTTAAGATTTCACTTGCTAATATAAAATATTATCACTCTCACTACTCTCACATTAGATGAGCAGATGAGAACACGCTTCCAGAGACTCGTCTATTTTCTGTGCAACGTGGGACTCTTCTCCTCTCGCATGTTCGCCACCTCGCCCACTATCTGTGGGTATTATGGGTAAAACAGGCCCTGCGTCTCCTGCACTTCCAGCTCATTGTGCTGTGATTGGCACAGTAAAAGCCTTTTCAGCAGAGAACATTACATAGCGCTGCTCCTGCGCCGAACACCGAGCACACGGAGCACGCCGAGCGCCGCCGCTATTAAATCAATTACAGCCGCCGCTGCAGCCGAGCTTCATTACAGCCGGCCTGTAAAAACAGAGCTGAGCTTCACGCCTCGCGCTGCTCTGTGTTTGTGTGTTAATATGTGGAGCTACAGGTCTATAATTATGGTCTGTTTATAAAGCGACGGCAGTCTGAGGGGATTAGACTCGTACGGTATGGAAATCGGGGACTGTGTCAGGTTTTAGATGGTCAATTAGTTGGTGTGAAGTCATACTTAGAGCTACACAGAGAAAAAATAGTGTTAGACAGCAAAATCAACATCAGAGAACATTATAAGAACATTTAGAACTTTTAGAGAATGTTATAAAAAGGGATTCAGTAAGGTTAGCCTGTACTGACCAAAGACTGTAAAAAAGATGGACGCCGTGTCGCCGTTCCCATTCATTGAATGAAAATGAAGCCAAAATCTTCCTCCATGTTGCCGATCCTGATACCCGAGTCTGTAGAGCGCAGTAGAGACCAGAGGAGGGAGAAAGACTCATTTAAATAACTCCGCCCCTGAGGGCTGCCTCGAGGTCACAGGCTGCAGAGCGGAGCGGAGCTGACGGTCTGTTATTGGTCCCACCCATAACCAGCCCTTTTACAATAACCACACCTTTTTGAATAGAGCTGAATAACGTTTTTAAAAACGAATTCTGTGGGGATATAAAAATATGACAATATAAGCAGAGGCTACACTAGCTGCTGCATTTAAATAATGGAGGTAGAATTACAGTATATTGGAAAAAAAACGTGATTGAAAGTTGTCTGTTTTGCCATTGGGGATTTGCTATGGGGATGGGTGGGGTTACACAGCTTTCTGAAACCGAACAGCAGGGGGCGCCCGACCTGTGGTGGCTTCACTTTTGAGAGACGATGCTCTGTCCAGCTATATACAGTCTATGGTACTGACAGAGAACAAACGTTCCAGAAATGTTCTGAAAACTTGTAACATAGTTATAATTTGAATCACAATATTATTAGAATACATAGTTTCTCACATAACGTTTATAGAACATCTTTGTTAGCTGATTTGCTCACGCAAAAAACGTCACAAGTTTTTAGCATTTAGCTGTGAATGTTACGTTAGAAACATTCTGAAAATGTGTGACATAATAATAATTTGCATCACAACGTTATTAGAACGTTTCTCACGTAAAGTTCCTGGAACATTATTTCTGTAAAATTACAGGCTAACCTTCCTGGAACCTTTTCAAGTTTTTAACGTTTAGCAGTGATCGCTACTTGAGAAACATTCTGAAAATGTGTGATGTAAAATGGTGTGCATCACAACGTTATTAGAATGTTTCTCACGTGATGTGCCTGGAACAGTATTTCTGTAACATTACAGGCTAACCTTCCTGAAACCTTTTCAAAACCTTTCTAAACATTCTGATAACGTTCTCTGTTAGTTGGGAGGCTTACACCCAAAAATCAACCTGGTTCTGCAAACCTTTATTATGACACATGTTTTAAATGTGAATGTTACGGTAGAAACATTCTGAAAATGTGTGACCTAATAATGGTTTGCATCACAGTGTTATTAAAATGTTTCTCACGTAAGGTTCACAGCTAGATGAGCACTAACATTTTGGAAACGTTAAAAACGTGTGATGTAAAAATGGTGCAATATTGGTTTGCATAATAATATGATTTGAATCACAGCATTATTAGAACACAGTTTCTCACATAACGTTTGTGAAACATCTTTGTTTGCTGATTTGCTCACGCAAAAACGTCACAAGTTTTTAACAACCTAATAATGGTTTGCATCATAACGTTATTATAATGTTTCTACCATAGGTTTTACAGCTAGATGAGCACTAACATTATGGAAACGTTAAAAAAGTGTGACATAATGGCATAGTAACGTTTTGCGTAATTTTATAATTTGAATCATAATGTTATTAGAACACAGTTTCTCACGTAAGGTTCACAGCTAGACGAGCACTAACATTATGGAAATGTTAAAAACGTTTGACGTTATAATGGTTTGCATCACAACGTTTTCTGAACGTTTCTGAGTTTCACGTCTCGCGCTGCTCTGTGTTTGTGTGTTAATATGTGGAGCTACAGGCCTATAATTATGGTCTGTTTATAAAGCGACGGCAGTCTGAGGGGATTAGACTCGTACGGTATGGAAATCGGGGACTGTGTCAGGTTTTAGATGGTAAATTAGTTGGTGTGAAGTCGTCTGTGTGGCTGTTTTTCAGTTTCCTCTGTTATAGAGCTGCACAGAGCGCAGTAATGGACGCGGCGTAATGGAATGCTCCGGAATCAAACTGCTGATTCAAAGCCAGAGATAAAGGGGCGTCTCAGAACGGAGCTTTTGTTCCCGGACGCTTTGTAAATATGGACTCAGATATGCCGGTTCTTTGCTAGGGGGCTAATAAGGGTCCGGGGATATCGGCCCCGGATTTCGCAGTGGGAGGGGCTTATCCAGTCTCTTAATTAGCGTGGATCTTTATTTAAGGGTCATATTGTGGGAAAATATTCAGCTAATTACGAGCAACCAGTTTAAGTGAAAAAAAAAAAGTGTAAATCCCTATCTGGATATTTCACACTTCTACTCAGTGATAAAACTCTTGCATCTGAGCTGCAAATGAAAAAACAGGAGAACCAGTAAGTTTTTAGGCTTTTTTCTTGGTCACATGACATCACGGTGTTCAGTAGCTCCTCCATTTCCACTCGCTGTTGTGTTTTTAACATAAATCTCTGTGGAAACGGAGCACACCCAAAGTGTAATTACAGTGCTTGGCAGTGGACAAATAGATATTTTGTTTCATTAAATGCGAGGAGACAAAACTCAGAGATGTGCGTCCAGGCGGGACTAAAATTATCGGAGGACCACGAAAAGAGTTCAACGAAAAACAGTAGATAATTCAGCCTGTATTTATAGAGGACGTCTTATGAACATTTATGAAAAAGTGTTTGAAAAATGCATCCCTTCATTTTATACAAAATGTATGTGTCACGTCTTAGCCCTGTCTCATGTCTCTGTGTGTGTCCCACGTGACCTGTGCCCCTGTGCTCTGTCTCAGTACTTTTCCATGTGTTTCTCATTTGTAGCTCCGCCCCTGCCCCAGGTGTTTCCAATTCTAGTGTGTTTCCTGTTTGTTAAATAGCCCTCCTCTGCCACTTTGTCTCCGTCGGTCTTTGCACCTTCACCTGTCGTTTGTCTCTCTCAGTGTTTAATAGCTTTTCTCAGTGTTTCCTTGTCTCCTATAGCCTTAGTTCCTTGTTTCTTGTTTATTTCTTGTTTTCTCGTTTATAGTTATTTTCCTTGTTTATTTCTAGTTTCTTCCCTTGTATATATTCCCTGTTTATTTATTATCTTTATCTCTTGTTGGCTTAGCTTATGTTCTTTTGTTTCACTGGTTTGTTTTGGTTTTTGGTTATTCGTTTATCTTTGTTACATGTTTACTTGTTCCTCGTTTCCTTGTTTCTTTGTTATTTATTTAATAAATTATTTATTTATTTCGCCCTTACCTGCACTTGTGTCCGCTTTCCTCGTCACCCTGCCTGGGTATTCCTGACAGTATGATTGTTCTCCCTCAGTTCTTTTTCGTGTTCAGTGACAGAAATCTAAGAGCATTTAAAGCAGCCCAGGTAGGATTTTCTTTATTTTTGATCTTTTTAAAGAAGTAAAATTACAGCTTGAAACTCACTGCAGCGCTGCATTGAGGTGTAGTAGGAGGAATAGCGGTGCTCTCGTGTCTGTGCCGGAGCTCCTCTGAGCTCAAACCAGACTCTGTAAGTTTTCCGAGGCGGCCGCGACCAACGCTCGCGAGAACTGCGACCTGCTTTCCGACCTTTAGTTCTAACAGTTCTACAAGGACTACTGGTTAAACTGAACAACTGAAAATAGATTTTTCCTAAGTTTGGTATTCCATTACTCCGAAATGATACAGTAATATCTCTTGAAATATATCCTGAATACATAAGAAAGAGAGCATTAAGAAAAAAATTAGTGGTGTGATATGATAACCCTTTGATTTTCATGTTTTATAGGACTTCAAACTCTTCTTATTTTTCAGTATTACTACTCGAAACATACATAATGAACACAACTGGCAATGTTCTGTTTTACAGATTGTTTTTCTGGTGTGCATTTGATTATTAGACCCAGAAAAGTATGTATATTTAGTGGTAAAATAAGCTCCGCTCTGCACAGGGCTTTTTTGGTGTATTTAATGTGTATTTCCGTACAAAGCCCAGGTCTGGTCTAGGGTTAGCATGGTTAGCATTAATCGCTTGGTATCTTCAGTCAGTCAGACGCACATAAAGATAAAAGAATAAGATGTATGTTTTACAGTATCTGCTGCTATGTGTTCTCAGTGTAAAGCTGTATCTACAGAAGCAGCATCTTCTCAGGTACTCAGACTTTAGCGAGGTTTTTCCCTTCAAACCGACGTAAAACTGTCATGTCAGCCCTGAATCGGCTTAGCGCGCCGCAGCTTTGCACGCACTGCTTTGAAGAAAGCATGCAGCGTGAGTACAGGTTCTGTACTGTACCCGAATAATAGCTTTCCCTCCGTTTCATCATCCGCAGGATTAGCCAGGCCGCTAACGCTCGGGACGCTCGTCTATTAAAGCCCAAGGTGAGGAGATCAGCGTCTCCATTCAAAGCTATCAGCGGAGAACACAGCTCAGCAGGTACGCGCCGGGGGACGCGCCGGTGTACACACAGGACCTGACACTGAGACTGAGACTGCGTGAAGAATGGATTGAGGACGGATGTAAAGTAGCGGACGGATGAAAGGAGCCTGTGTCGCTTGTCTGAGGACAAATATGGCTAAATAATGTTGTAACACACTGTCAACATCAAGTGTCTCGTCTCTCAGGAGGACGGGGAATTTTACCCTGGTGCTGTTGAGTTAATGTTGAGTTAATCTCAGCTCATACTTCAGGATTATTACTCTGCACTGAAGAATCCCATAGGAAAAGTTCGATTCTAGTCAAAACTAGTGGTTAAATAAATAAGAGAGCACTTAAAAATGATGAGTTTCTCTGATTTTACCAAATTGAAAACCTCTGGAATATAATTAAGAGGAAGATGGATGATCACAAGCCATCAAACCACCAAACTGAACTGCTTGATTTTTTTGCACCAGGAGTAAAGCAGCATAAAGTTATCCAAAAGCAGTGTGTAAGACTGGTGGAGGAGGAGAACATGATGCCAAGATGCACAAAAAAACTGTGATTAAAAAACAGGATTATTCCACCAAATGTTATTTTCTGACCTATTAAAACTTTATGAATATGAACTTGTTTTATTTGCATTATTTGAGGTCTGACATTTATTGCAAATAAATGCTCTAAATGAGAATATTTTTGTTTGGAATTTGGGAGAAATGTTGAAATATTGTCTGTGGTTTACAGAATAAAACAACAATGTTAATTTTACTCAAACATAAACCTATAAATAGCAAAATCAGAGAAACTGATTCAGAAACTGAAGTGCTCTCTTCATTTTTTTACAGAGTTATACTTTAGAGTATTTTTGTGATGATGTTTTTGGCCTACTTTAGCAATATAGTGTGTCTTTGCTATCGTAACGATGGGAAAAGTACCAAATCTCTTAACATAAGCAATAAGCAATAAGAGAATTAGTTTTTAATGTAATATTCAGTAAACCAAGCCAGGTGCACTCTGACCTAGTGGTATTGCTATTTTAACAGTGCAGCTACCTGGACATGTCCCAACACTTCTCAGCAGAGAAAACTTTAAATTGTTTCTGTTTATTGCTTATGTAAAACTTTGCATAGCTACCAATAGGCAGGATATATGGGCTAGCAAACTAATACCCACCACCTTCCAGAGAAGAGGAGCAAAAATAGATTTAAAAAAAAAACAATTACAGTTATCTGCCTCCTTTCGTTCTGCTTAAAATGATGTATATTAACTAGAAAATATATATACCTAAGCTTTTATTTTAACAATAACAACTCTTAACGTGATATCGCTGCCTGATAATGTGTATAATAATTCATATCCTTGGTAGTATACAACAACTCAGTTCTTGATGCTGTCCTCCGGATGGACGGTGGTTTCTGGTTGAGAGTAGGCTGTGTGTGATTGGCTGCTGCTTCTCACCAGTGTGTGTGTGGAAGAGTGTTGAGTGTAAAGCATCCTTGGGTGTCTAGAAAGGCTCTATGTAAGTATAACTTCATTCATTCAGAGAGTCAAATTCTGCCTCTTTTACAATTTCCCAAATGTAGCACGATTGGGTAGCATCGTAATTTTTTTTGGTGGACGATATATCGTCCCAGAAATTATTGCGATAAACGATATTATTGTTATTTTAGGATTTTAATGCATGTTAAATTCCACTGACATAATGATAATATAATAATTACAGTAATCATGTTGCAGTCTACTCTGTATAATAAATACATCAGAAAATATCATGATTATTATATCACAATATTATTGCGATCATTTCCATTTATTGTACGATAAGTCAATATAATGTAATTATTGTAACAGGCCTACTTATAGCCAAGTTAGTGTTTTTTTATATAATTCTCTTCTTTTCTTTAAAAGTGTCTTATCAGGCTTCTATTTTACTGTAAAAAAGAATAGTTTTTTAATCCTCTACCTGGTTAAATTAAAGGTTTAATTAATAAAAACACATGCAGAGTGTCTGAGATGTGCTCTGAGGGTTAGATGTTGTGAACACGTCGGAATGTAAATGTAATGCTAGTGTGAAAAAACGAGATACACCTGATTTCTCACGTTGATTTTACACCTTTTCCCCCGTGGTGTGTAAACTGATGCTCAGGGTCGTGAGAGTCTCCTGCAGATCCGCAGCAGTCGACTGTCAGATGGTGGGTGTTTTGTTTACGGCTACAAGGCTACAGGAACTCCCCTGCTAACGAGTGCTTAATTACTGCCTGCTCGTTTATTTAGCCTGTGCCATCAGGCCATGATTCCCTCTCTCTCTTTCTCTCTCTCTCAACCAACCAATCTCACAAGTGTTGCAATGCAAATATATAATATTAAAGTTAGAACACGGTAGGTCTACAGGCTAAAAACAAAACACGTTCATGCAGTTCTTTACTCAAAATCACTCTTACATAAAAAAAAATCTCTCCAGCTCTCTTTTTACCCTTTTTTTCCAGTTTCAGACCTTTCAGTTTAAGGGCTCTGTCACTTTTAAGCAAATAAAAGTCTGCTGACTTGCCACAGACAGTAGGTATAGATCCCACCCTCAGAAGAAGTCTGCTAGCTGTGTATAATCCTGCTGTGTACTCTGATATGGCATTTCTTCAGTTGATCTTGGATCTAGTGGGCGGGGCTCTAGCAGCGGTTGATGGGTGAGGGGTGGAGCCAGAGTGGTTCTATGCAGATTTACTTATTGTGACATCACAATAAAGGAGGAGCATCCAAACACCTGATAGAAGCAAATGATTCCCAACAACAAACTCTTTCAGCTTATTCACAGAAAACAAATTCCACATAAATTAAACACTGAAATTCTAATAAATGGTTTAATGATATTATGGGATGTAGAGGGAGAACTATTTCAATATACAAATTTTCTAATCTTTCTTTAAGTTACATTGTTTTTAACATTTATAATCATATATAATTATTTTCTCAAACTTTATAACTCCCTGAAAGGCAGAAATTGGTGTATATTAAATAAAAATAAAATTAAGCAGAGAAAACAAATATATTATAAATATTTTGGGTCCATACTGTCCAAACTCAAATAAAAATCAAAGGAAATTTAAATATAAAAGCATATTACTCTTATTTTGTTGGAAAAAGTAAGAGACCACTTCAGTTTCTGAATCACTTTCTCTGATTTTGCTATTTATAGGTTTATGTTTGAGTAAAATGAACATTGTAGTTTTATTCTATAAACTACAGACAACATTTCTCCCAAATTCTAAATTAAAATATTCTCATTTAGAGCATTTATTTACAGAAAATGAGAAATGGCTGAAATAACAAAAAAGAAGCAGAGCTTTCAGACCTCAAATAATACAAAGAAAAGAGTTTTCAGAGTTCAGAAATCAATATTTGGTGGAATAACCCTGGTTTTTAATCACAGTTTTTTCATGCATCTTAGCATCATGTTCTCCTCCACCAGTCTTACACACTGCTTTTGGATAACTTTATGCTGCTTTACTCCTGGTGCAAAAATTCAAGCAGTTCAGTTTGGTGGTTTGATGGCTTGTGATCATCCAGCTTCCTCTTGATTATATTCCAGAGGTTTTCTTATCATTTTAAGTGGTATCTTATTTTTTTCAGAGCTGTATATAGAGCGGTGCTTCTAAAATTTCCTATTTCTTTTATTTGACTGCAGACAATTTTTCTATTTTGTAATACAAATCCATTACTGCATTTCAGATCTTTTTGGGGTCTAAAGCATTTTTCAAACTATAAAACAACTGTTATACTTATTACACAATTTATAATGAATCATACTCGTACACAGATTGAAGTTTTCACTGTTGATTAAACCCAAAACATTAGATTGTGTCAGAAACAGTAAAGCCAGTATAGCATAGTAAAACCGTCAGTATTAAAGGTCAAATCCCACAAACACCATCTGCCACGAGCTCACCACAGAAGGCTAAACTCAACGCCGTGCTACAGAGCTCCAGTCCAATGTTGACTCCAGTTCCACATATGGCGCTGTCTGTGGTAAGACTGAGTGTGCCAGTGAGTCAGAGACTGCTTTCCTGGCTGATATTCAGTAAACAGGTATGATTGTTTAGATGCAGTTTGGATTTGAGCGAAATTCTCAGCTAAAATAACATTAAAAACGCTTTTATTTGCACTGGATTGGTGTAACACAGGCAAACAGACCAATATAACTCAATATAATATATAAATAAAATATAATTAAGATTATATTCCTCTCTTTTGAGAACTGAAAGAGCTAGTGTTTAGACTTACTTATACCAGTTTATACCATTTGTTAGATCTGCACTCTTCTCCGAGACCATGCATTTGTCTCAGACTGCCTTCATTAAGTTTTGGTCTGATTTGGTCTGGTTTGGGGTTTGTGTGGGTTTGTCCGTTTTGTTGGGTTGGGCTGGTTTGTTTAGGGTCAGTTTGGGTTTAATTGAATTTTGTTGGCTCTGATTTGGTCTGATTCGGTTAGGTTTGGTCTGATTTGGTTTGGTTTGATGGATTTAGTTAGGTTTGGTCTGATTTGGTTTGGTCTGATTTGGTTTAGTCTGATTTGGTTTAGTCTGATTTGGATTGTTTTGGTCTGATTTGGTTTGGTCTGATTTGGTTTGGTCTGATTTGGATTGTTTTGGTCTGATTTGGTTTGGTCTGATTTGGTTTGGTCTGATTTGGTTTAGTCTGATTTGGTTTAGTCTGATTTGGATTGTTTTGGTCTGATTTGGTTTGGTCTGATTTGGTTTGGTCTGATTTGGTTTAGTCTGATTTGGATTGTTTTGGTCTGATTTGGTTTGGTCTGATTTGGTTTGGTCTGATTTGATTCAGTTTGGCCTGATTTGAAAGAAGGCTTGGTATGATTTGGTTAGGTTTGGTCTGATTTGATTTGGTTTGGTCTGATTTGATTTGCTCTGATTTGGATAGGTTTGGTCTGATTTTATTTGGTTTGGTCTGATTTGGCCTGATTTGAGAGAAGGTTTGGTCTGATTTGGTTTGGTTTGGTCTGATTTGGCCTGATTTAGGGAAGGTTTGGTCTGATTTGGTTTGGTTTAGTCTGATTTGATTTGGTTTGCTCTGATTTGGCCTGATTTAGGGAAGGTTTGGTCTGATTTGGTTTAGTCTGATTTGATTTGGTTTGCTCTGATTTGGCCTGATTTAGGGAAGGTTTGGTCTGATTTGGTTTAATCTGATTTGATTTGGTTTGCTCTGATGTGGCCTGATTTAGGGAAGGTTTAGTCTGATTTGGTTCAGTTTGGTCTGATTTGGATTGTTTTGGTCTGATTTGTTTTGGTTTGCTCTGATTTGGATAGGTTTGGTCTGATTAGGCCTTATTTACGGAAGGTTTGGTATGATTTGGTTAGGTTTGATCTGATTTGCTCTAATCGGATCTAGTTTGGTTTGGTCTGATTTTTGCTAAGTTAGGTTTGGTCTGATTTGGTTAGGTTTGGGTTGGGGTTAGTGTGGGTTTGTCTGTTTTGTTTGGGTAAGGGTTAGTTTGGGTTTAGTTCAATTTTGTTTGCTCTGATTTGGTTTCGTCTGATTTGGTTTGGGTTTAGTTTGGTTTGTTGGGTTTTGGCTGTTTTGTATGAGTTTGGGTTGAGCTGGGCTGGTCTGATTTGGATAGGGCTAGGGTTTAGTTGCATTTTGTTTGTTCTGATTTGGTTTGGGTTGGTCTAATTTGGTTAGGTTTGGTTTGAGGTTAGTGTTGGTTTGTCAAGCGACACCCTGATTGGTCTAATTCACATTAGGCCCAAAACACACCCATGAATAAGTAAAAGAATTAGTACATGCATGTTTGCAGGTTTCGAGCTGCGTGAGGGGTACTTTTCCTGTCATTATGATAGCAAAGACACACCAACATGCTCTAAATCTGTCTCTAAAGCTTCATGGTGCACGGTTGATGGCTCGCCTAAAGATTTATAAATTTATAGGGCTCTTTACAAAGCCAGTGTGTGTCTCTAAATGAAACCATCAACACGTTAACAGGGATTAAACTTAGTAAAGCAATTGATTGGCTTTTAAATACATCAGTAACAGGACTGTAGTATTTTATAGTGGTGTGATTCTGAGCAGAATAGAGCTCAGTCTGATTGTGAGGACTCAGCGTCACTGTGCTTCAGTCTGATCTGGGGTGTATATGGATGAAAGCACAGGCAGGCAGGGTTCAGGAATCTGACACCGCAGGCTGGTAGGTGGGTGGGAGGCAGAGTCCGGGCTATTTTTGGTGCACTGGCACCAATCCTCCACCGAACATACACACAACATCACCATCCAACCACACCGTCTACAAAGAGTTTCAGCCTAATCAGACCTGCGTTACACAGCAATCAGAGCATCTTCACCTCTAATCATGACCTACTACTCCTTTAACTTTTAATGATTATCATTTATACACAGGTTAAAGGTCTAGTAAAAAATAATTTTCTCAGTCAGCTTTATAAGGTAGAGTCACCTGGAATTCAGGCTTTCAGTTAACAGCTGTGCTGAACTCATCAAGAGTTAATTACTTGAATTTCTTGTCTCTTAATGAAGTGTTTGAGAGCATCAGTTAAAGTAAAGTAGTGAAGAGGTAGAGTTACAGGTATACAGTGAATAGTGAATATTTGAGTAATGTTCTAATCCATAGTATGAGAAGCAAGAACTACTCAACTAAATAAAGACAAGTAAAAAAAATGACTTTAATTATCAGAAATGAAGTCAATCAATTTGAAAGTCAATTTTAAGAACTTTGAATGTAGTATCCTCAAGTGCAGTCGCAAAAAAGACCATCAAAAACTGTATGATGATGGAACTGGCACTCATCAGGAATGCCCCAGGAAGAGCAAGAGTTCCCTCTGTTGTACAGGATAAGTTCATCCAAGTAACCATCCTCAGAAATATCAAGAAATCGCACCTAAAAACTTCACAGAGAATTATTTTTTTTTTCTAATTCACTTTGATTTCTAATTTTACAAAAAACAATTTTTTTCAACAAAAAAAAATCTTTAATTTTTCTAATCTGTTTTATTTTTTTCCTAATTTATTTTTGCTATATTTTCTCATTTTTCTATTTAGTAATATCCATTTTTCTCATTTTTAATGTTTTTTTTTTTTGCTTTTTCTATTTGGTGGATTTATTTTGATTTAATATTAAATTACATATGTTTATCTATCTATCTATAAATGGTTATTTTAAACATGTAATTGCTGTATAATTGCATGTATATTTCTAAATGCTATTTTTGAGGATGATCAATTATTATACCTGTTTGTTGCTAAGGGCCGACACGTTCATGCTTTATCTGTATGTTATATAAATAAACAGGATGTTATACAGGTGCTGTCTCACTGATTTCTCTCGCTTTGGTTTAGCTGTGCTGTGGAATAGCTAAATAAAGTCAGGCTCTGTTTAATGGAGATTATATAACACGAGTTTAAGCAGAAAGGAATCTAACCCGTATAAAAATGCTTGTTTTTAAGATTTGAGAGCTTCTAGCCTCTGTTCCCAAGGAGCCAGTAGAAGAATTAGGGAGGCATACATAATCATAATCAGAGTGAAGTACGTTCTTCAGAACTGTACCCAGGGTGGAATATGTAAATTTCACCCCCTTGTTAAAATAACAAATCAGTTTTATTCAACTTCTAACAGCTGCAGAAAAAGCAAACGTAGCAATTCTGACCTTATTATAGTGACTTTCACTGATCTGATACTTTTTATACACTCTAATAAAAGTTTGAGTTTGCAAAGTCATTCCCAGAAGTCCTCATTTTTTGCCAGAGGTTCCTTTATACGACCTTAGAAAGTGTTCAGCTTGGTTTGGTTTGTTTGGTCTGATTTGTTTGGGTTTAGTTTAGATTTGGGTTGGGTTTTGGGGGATTTGGCTGTTTTGTTTGAGTTACGGTTGGGTTGGTTTAGTTAGGGTTTAGTTGGATTTAGTTTGGTCTGATTTGGTTATGTTGGGTTTGGCTGAGGTTGGGTTGAGGTTGGATTTAGTTTGGTTTTGTAATGGGGTGGAGTGCTACAGGTAGGTGGCACTCCAGCCCAGAGAGTTGTAGAACCCAATGGCAGAACAGTAGATCTCAAAGCAGGTAAACCCAAGAAAAAAGGAAAATAATAATAATAATAATAAATATATAATCGTTAATATATATATATATATATATATAATAATAATAATAATAATAATTATTATTATTATTATTATTATTAAACCCCGCTCCACGCGGGGATCGAACTCAGGCTGTCGCGGTCGCGGCCCAATGCTCTAACCGCTGAATCAGCGAGCGGATTGGGACGCGGCCGCTTTAATCACTCTTTAAAGGGCCTCCGCCGAAAGGGGCGGAGCAACGAAAACGGGCGGAGAGTGAAAACGAGAGTGAAAACAAACCTCGCGCCGAGCGTGAGTGAAAGAGAGGGGGAGAAAACGTAAACTAAGGCTTGCCTGGAAGCGGCTACCTCTTATGAGACGAGGTGAAGGATTAACTAAACAAAAGGGGCTTCCAACGAAAACAAAACTGAACTGAGGTGCTTATGGATTAAACGCTGCTCCACCAGAGAGGGGAGGAACAGCGCGGGAGAGGGAAGGTAAACAAACCGCGTGCCTCGTGGTGAGAAACACACACAGACACACATAGACACAGAGACTCGAGAGGGCCGGCAGAAAGAGCACACCGCTCTGCTCCACCAAACTAGAGACAGATAGATGGCGGCCATGGAGCTCACTGCTCTACATAGCTCCACCAAACTCGAAGGGAAAAAGGGATAGAGATAGAGAGCCGGGGCTCGCTCGGAAAACCGGCATAGATTCGCTCTCACGAGCTTCAAAGATCCAGCGCCGAGTGGCTGGTTGGCGCTGCTTATAAGCTGTTGAAAGCAGGTGTTGATAATTAGCCAATTAACCCTCGGCGCTGGCCTGGCGCGCCCTCCGATGCCCTGGAGGACGCCTCGATCGGGCACCAGCCCTTACAGGTTTGGTCTGATTTGTTTGGGTTTAGTTTAGATTTGGGTTGGGTTTTGGGGGATTTGGCTGTTTTGTTTGAGTTTGGTTTGAGTTGGTTCAGTTAGGGTTTAGTTGGATTTAGTTTGGTCTGATTTGGTTATGTTGGGTTTGGCTGAGGTTGGGTTGGGGTTGGATTTAGTTTGGTTTGATCTTATGTTGAGCTTGATTAAATTTGTTTTGGGGCTGTTTTGTTTTGGTTAGGGTTGGGTTGGGCTGGTTTGGTTTCGGTTGGGGTCGGTTTGGGTTTAGTTGAATATTGTTTGGTCTGATTTGGTTAGGTTTGGTTTAGGGTTAGTGTGGGTTGGTCCATATTGTTGTGGTTAGGGTTGGCTGGGTTTAGTTTGGTTTAGTCTTATTTGGCTATGTTGGGTTTGATTAAAGTTGGGTTGGGGTTGGGTTTAGTTTGGTCTGGTTTGGTTTGGGTTTGGTTTCTATGGGGGTTGGCTGTTTTGTTTGGTTGGGTTGATCTGGGTTTAGTTGAATTTTGTTTGTTTTAATTTGATTTTGTCAGATTTGGTTGATTTGATTTAGTCTAGGCAAATGGAAGTGCACCAAAATGATTTGCAACAAACCATTTATCCAATGTTCTCTCTGATCATTTCAGTGTGATTGGTTAGTTTTTGTTGGGGTTGGTTTGGGTTTAGTTTGATTTTGAGATTAGTTGGATTTTGTTTGCTCTGATTTGGTTAGGTTGGGTTTGGTTGAGGTTGGGGTTGATTTTGTTTGGGTTGGTCTTATTGACTATGTTGGGTTTGATTGAGGTTGGGTTAAATTTGGTCTGATTTGGTTTGGGTTAGGTTTGTTGGGGGGTTGGCTATTTTGTTTGAGGTAGGGTTGGGTTGGGCTGGTTTGGGTTTAGTTGGATCTTGTTTGCTCTGAATTGGTTAGGTAGGATTTGATTAAGGTTGGGTTGGGGTTGGATTAAGTTTGGTTTAGTCTTATTTGGCTGTGTTGGGTTTGATTGAGGTTGGTGTTGGGTTTAGTTTGGTCTGATTGGATTTGGGTTTGTTGGGGTTTGGATGGTTTATTTGAGTTAGGGTTGAGCTGGTTTGGTTTGGCTTAGTTTGGGTTTAGTTGGATTTAGTTTGATTTGGGTTTGGTTTAGTCTTATTTGACTAGCTTTGTTTAAGTTAGGGTTGCATTGGGGTTGGTTTTGGCTTTTGGGTTTAGTTGGACTTTGTTTACTCTGATTTGGTTAGGTTGGGTTTTGTTGAGATTGGGTTGGGGTTGCATTTTGTTTGGTCTGATTGGTTTTGAGTTTGGTTTGGCTGTTTTGTTTAAATTAGGGTTTTGTTGGGGCTGGTTTGGTTGAGGTTGGGATTGGGTTTGGTTTGGTCTGATTCGTTTTGAGTTTGGTTTGGCTGTTTTGTTTGAGTTAGAGTTGGGGCTGGTTTGGTTGAGGTTGGGATGGGATGGGATTGGGTTTAGTTTGGTCTGATTTGATTTTGGTTTGGTCTTATTTGACTATGTTTTGTTAGTTAGTTAGGGTTTGGTTGGGGTTGGTTTGGGTTTAGTTGGTTTTTGTTTGTTCTGATTTGGTTTGGTTTTCCCAATGTTCTCTCTGCTGATTTCGGTCTGACCAAAAGAGTTGGCCTCAATTCGAATCAACTAAACCATGGTCCAGTTCTTTTGCAGTGTGAAAACTCCACCCATACTGGTGTTGGTGACAGAACATAATTAAGATCTTTAGAGCTGCAGTGTGAAACCAAAACTAACTGGACTAAATGTTTAATTTACAGGGTACCACTTTAAAATAAGACTACCTTTATAACAGGTTTATAAATTGTTTACAATTATTTTATTAATGATTACTAATTAGGTTGTAAATGCCTTATAAATCATTAATAATCAGTTATAACACATATATAGAAAGGGCAACAATGACCTCTTGTTTGCCAAATAGTGAACCCACAGCCATCTATATTGTTGCTGTTTTTACGTATGTGTTATAACTGATTATTAATGATTTTTAAGGCATTTACAACCTAATTAGTAACCATTAATAAACTAATTGTAAACCATTTATAAACCCTTTATAAAGGTAGTCTTATTTTAAAGTGGTACCAATTACAGTGTATCACACACATCAAACTTAGTTCATACTTTGGTCTGTAAAAGTCCTGCTCCATTCAGTGTGCAGTAAACCCATAGCTCCTCTCCAGTAAACCGAACACTGACTGAAGAACTTCATGAAGAAGCTGCCAGAGAAGCGTCTCACTATCTGACTCCTCACACAAGCCTTCAGAGCGTCAGATCTGCAGAGATCAGATTCGTATATTCTGTGTATATTTTTTGACGTGCAAGTTCAAATACTTTGCTGAATCTGAAGACGTCTGTCAAACAGAAAAACATCACGGCAACAGCGGCAGATCAGCCGTCCTCCATCTGCAGGAGACACTTTAACAGAAACTGGTTTTATTCTCAGAGAATGAAGACGAGGACGAAAAAATACACGATAAAAACTGACAGTTACACGTTTAACGTTTTCTTAATCATGCAAACATAAAAAGAGCTGGTAACAGAGCTGGTTACAATATATGAGAGAATATCTCAACCAATGATTAAATGGCACTAAGGCTGCAACCAATTAATAATATTTTAGTAATCGACTAATCTGACGATTATTTTTCGAATAGAGAGAGTGCGCATTTCTAGCGGGGCAAAGAGTCTAAAAGCGGAGAGGGTGCTCATTTCTAGCACAGAAAAACCGGCCAAAGAGTCTAAAAGCGGAGACAGTGCTCATTTCTAGCACAGAAAAACCGGCCAAAGAGTCTAAAAGCGGAGACAGTGCTCATTTCTAGCACAGAAAAACGGGGCAAAGAGTCTAAAAGCGGAGAGAGTGCTCATTTCTAGCACAGAAAAACCGGCCAAAGAGTCTAAAAGCGGAGAGAGTGCGCATTTCTAGCGCAGAAAAACGGGCCAAAAAGTCTAAAAGTGGAGAGAGTGCTCATTTCTAGTGCAGAAAAACAGGGCAAAAGAGTCTAAAAGCGGAGAGAGTGCTCATTTCTAGCGCAGAAAAACGGGCCAAAAAGTCTAAAAGTGGAGAGAGTGCTCATTTCTAGCACAGAAAAACCGGCCAAAGAGTCTAAAAGCGGAGAGAGTGCGCATTTCTAGCGCAGAAAAACGGGCCAAAAAGTCTAAAAGTGGAGAGAGTGCTCATTTCTAGTGCAGAAAAACGGGGCAAAAGAGTCTAAAAGTGGAGAGAGTGCGCATTTCTAGCGCAGAAAAACGGAGCAAAGAGTCTAAAAGCGGAGAGGGTGCGCATTTCTAGCGCAGAAAAACGGGGCAAAGAGTCTAAAAGTGGAGAGAGTGAAGTTGTAGCGCAGAAAAAGGGCAAATGAGTCTAAAAGTTGCCGTAATTAAGGAGTTTAATATTAAGAGACATCATGAAATGAAACATCAATTTGAAAAATCTTATATTTCTCCTTCTGGCCCCCAACAAATAAAGTTTGGACACCCCTGATTTAGAGCCTAGACAGATTTTGCCACTTTTACTTTTTGATAGTTGACATTCTGATTATGATAAAATTACAAAGTGACATATTATAGAAAACACTCACAAAGGTGAAAATTTGTGTGTGTTTTTTGGGCCACTTTTATAATTTATTACAGTCGTTAATTACAAAAAAAAAAAGCGTTAATTACAAACTGTATGGAATGAGAATATACCTTGTGGTGAACGTCTGTGGCAACCTCAGACAATGGGCTAGTTTTAGCTTCTAACTGGCAGGTTTTAACCCTGGCTGCACTCCAGAGACAGAAGAAGCTCTAAATGTGGGATGTAAATGCTAAGAGTGTGTAAATGTATAATGAGCTGATGTACAGTAAGTATGGGTGTTGTCTTGTCCCATATCTGGTGTGGAGATGGGAAGCAAGATGCAAAAAGTGATCTGTATAACTTGTGTGGCGCTATCTCGTTTCCAGACCAAAGATAAAAAGGGCTTTCCAGACATTTATGTGATGCATTGTGATGAATTAATGCTAAAAAAAGTACAATTTATAGATCTTAGAGCAACATTCAAGACATAAACCTTTTTTTTTTTTCCAGGGACGTCCATGTGTTTTTCAACAAGACAATGCTTAACCACATGCTGCACACATTATTACAAAGACATGACTGTTGAATTAAAGCGTACAGATACAGGACTGAACTTCCTGCAGTCCTGAATGTGTTTTCAGGAAGAATGGGACAAAATAAGACCTGAACCAAATTAATAAATGCTTTAAACCACAGTTAGTTCCGACCCTGCAGTGTGATTGGCTGAAAGGCGTTCTGTGAGGGCCGTTATCAGCCGGTAATGCACTATAACCGAAGCTCTCCATGTATTACTCTGCCACATACAGGAAACCTAGCAATGATGCAGCGCTTGCAAACCAAATACAAACCAAATGCGATGTGATTAAACACCACTGGGAGGCGCTTTAATGAAACACCATGTCTCCAATAGGCAGGACTATAGGACTTTAATCTACACAGATTTCTCTCCTGTCAACCGTTTATTTTATTACCACAATTTTGACTGAAATGGCCGATAATGCAGAGCTTAACTTACAGCACAGCTACAAACAGAGCAGCTATGGAACTATTTTAACTGGCGGAGTTTTTATAACCAAACAGATCCTATGTTCTCCTCCTCTTTAACTCTTTAAAATCTTTTAATAAACAGCGATAATGGTGTATAACTGTGGTATAATCACAATAATACACTTGAGGTTCGTGCTATAATATATATATATATATAATGTGTAATATTGGTCTACTTTATACTCGGCCTGCGGCATTGTGCCTAAAACTGCAGCACAGCAGTGCCAATATTACATGTTATAGCACGAACTTCGAGTGTATTATTGCTTAATTAAAAGATGAGCCACAAAATAGATAAAACAGATACGAAGACAGACCTTTATCTCAGCAGATAAAAGAGTAAAGTGGAGGAAAATAAACCTATTTTATTTTATCTGAGGCATAGAATGGATAGATGGATAGATGGATAGATCTGAGCCGCACGGCCGCCCTTAGAACTTTCTGACTGAAAGATTACAGGAACTTCTCTTCTGATGTTTTTAAAACAACAAAACGTTTCTAAATTTACTGGGCAGACGGTTACGACATAACCAGACCCAAACTTCCACAGGCAATTTATCAGAGAGCCAAAGCCCGAAGTTTTAAAGTGTCCGAGTCCGAGAGCGCTCATTTAAACCCAGCTCAGCGTGGATCCGACTTGTTAAAGGAGAAACTGAAGCTTAAAGAAATCTAAACGAGCAGCAGCTGAAAGCGGGCAGTGCCAGCGCCTGGCGGGGCATCTCAGAGGAACATATTAAACGCCCGGGCTGTGAGCCTGAGGCTGTTACTGCCTGACTGTGAGGGACATCGCAAATACCATCTTTACACAACTTTAAACTGCTTACATTTACTAAATTTAATATCCAGGAATAAAAACTCTGTTTCTGTTTGTTCATCTATAAACATAAAATTTAAGCAACATTTTAAAACACTACAAAACTACACTACACAAACAAAAAAACTTTCAGGGAGATATACAGGTGTTGGACAATGAAACTGAAACACCTGGTTTTAGAGCACAATAATTGATTGTGGTGACGGACAGTTCTGGTGGAAACAGGAGAGTTGAGGTGCACATTGAATTCTGCGTGATTTGATCAGCCGTGGTTTTATGTTTTTTGGATACAATCCGGGTTAGCACCCGAACATCCCTTTCAGACAGCTTCCTCTTACAGCGTCCACAGTTAATCAAATGCAAATGCAAAATGTGATGCTGCAGACAGAAGTGAGACGCTTGCAGTAAAAATTAGGAGTAAAAAACAGAAACAAGCCTGACCAAAACATTACAGCCAAAACACAGTCCAAAAGGGGTAAAAAATAAACAACAAATTAGGATTAAAACCAGATCAAAAAGGAACAAAATCAGAGACAAAATCCAAAAAGGTCATACATGGAAAAAGATAGCTAAAGAAACATATTAAAGAAAACAGGGGCTATATATTTTGCGACAAGCTGGACAAACACAGAGGTATATATACACATAAAAACACCAGAAATGAATCAGAACTCAGGTGAGGCTGATCTAACAATCAGTTGCTGGCTAAGACACATGATTGAGAGGTGCATTCTGGGAGTTGGAGTTGGTGAAGTGGGTGGAAAAGTCTTTGCAAAGGAATTGAAAGGTGTGGACGCAAGAAATGACAAGTGAAATGAAATAATAAGTGAAAATGAAAGACAATTAAGCTATAAAATTTGATTTGTGTGTAGTCTAAAGTCTTTTACGAGTGATTGAATGATTAATAATCAAAATAATTAAAAATTATACTCATTTTTGTGAATATTTTAAGATCAAAAAGGCACAGTATTTGACGATAACTCCTATTACTAGGCCTGTCACAATAATCGCAATATCGATTTATCGCACAATATAAAAATAATAATAATAACGTGACCTCAATAGTTTTTTTCTATTATGTTTATTTGTATGTTTGTTCACATATATAACAGTAAACAGTATTATAGCCAGTGATGCTTTAATACCTGTGACTCCATACACACAGTGTGGACTAAAGTAGGTGAAAAAAATCAGTATATAATTCACAAACTAATTAGAATTAATGATTAATCTAATTTTTGCTGTCTTTAAACTGTTTTTTATGCTATTTTTTTATTGTCAGTGGCATTTATTAGTCTTAAAATGACAATAATATCGTGTATCGCAATAATTTCTGGGACAATATATCGTCCACAAAAAATTCTAATTCTAACGTGACAGGCCTATTTATTACTTATTTTATTTAATTCTTATACAAAGCTAAGCTGAATAAAATAGACACAAGCAAGAGAAACAGCAGCAGCGTAATTTAAAATAGAGTCGGACAGTCGTCTTCATTTCTTTCTCTTACTGTTCCAACAAACCTTCAGCCTCCTCTCTGAGTTAAACGCTTACAAATCTCTGTGTCTTGTTCACAATGTGTCTGGAAGTGAAGAACAATTCACACTCAACAGCAGAAGAAAAAAGAGAGTGAAAGAAGAAGAGAGGAGTACATTCTCTATCTCCTAAATATTCATTACGACTCAGTTTAGAGTGACAGCTTCCCGCCGCAGCTCAGAGAACAGCGTGAAATAGAGGCGTGAAGCTGGAATTTAGTATTTTATTTGTTATAGAGGAGAGTTTATAGAGTGTTTCTAAAAGAGGAAAGATGTTCCTCCTAATTTTTTTCAGATTTTAGCACAGAAAAGAGGTGTATTTAACGGGGCATATTTAAAAAAAAATGCACCAATAGCATGCAAAAATATATTTAAGTTTTCCTATATTGTAAATTAATACTGAAGTCACATATAAAGGAATCATGCTCTTAACTTGCAGTTTCTGAGGCTGGTAATTTTGCTGTTTGGTGTTATCTGTTTCCTGTTACAGTCCTGATGAGTGCCAGTTTCATCATCTCAACTTTTCTTGACTTAGTGCTTATAATACAAAATTATTTCTACTACTTTTATTCTTTTTATATCACAAACACGCCTAATCACTAACTCACTTTATTGGAAGCTTTGCTCCTCCTGGTGGAACTTGGTAGTCCTGATGAGTGCCAGTTCCATCATCATAAGACATACTGTTTAGCAGCTGTATCACAAGCATGCCTAATCACTAACTCACTTTATTGGAAGCTTCGCTCCACCTGGTGGAACTTAGTGGTCCTGATGAGTGCCAGTTCCACCATCATAAGGTTTTTGACTCACCCTCATTTTTAAAGTCATTTTTTACTTTTTTTGTAGTAGTCTTGAGTAGTAGAAAGAGGTTCATCCTAAAATGTTACAGATTTTAGCACAGTAAAAAGGCATATTTAACAGGACATAGAAAAATATATATATTTATATATTTATATATTATGTATATTTATATATCTAACATATAAAGGACTGTATCTGGGGAGCTGTTAACTTATGGTTTCTGAGGCTGGTAACTCTGATTAACTTATCCTGTACAACAGAGCAAACTCTTGCTCTTCCTACACTTTTCTGTTACAGTCTTGATGAGTGCCAGTTTCATCATCATCATATCAACTTCCCTCTCATATAAATAATGCACAGAACTCAGTGCTTATAATTTAGAATTTCTCTTAATAGTAACCAAACACGCCTAACTAATCACTTTACTGGAAGCTTTGCTACACCTGGTGGAACTTGGTGGTCCTGATGAGTGCCATTTTCATCCTCATCTCGACTTTTTTGATGGCCTTTTTTGCGATTGTACTTGAGGACCCTTTCAAAGTTCTTGAAATTGCTTTTCAGATTAACTGACCATCATTTTTTAAAGTAATTCTTTTTTACAGATCTTTTCTTTACTTATTCAAACACATTAAGAGAAATTAAGTGACTCTTGACAAGTTCAACACAGCTGTTAACTGAAAGCTTAAACTCCAGTGTACAAAACTGTAATGTTTTATTCATAGTTTGAAAGGAAAAAAATGACGAGTACTGTCGAGAACTTTGAAAGCATTCCTCAAGACCATCCAAAACGATATAATGGTAAAACTGGCACTCATCAGGACCACTACAGTAACAGTAGAACAAGAGTTTCCTCTGTTATACAGGATAAGATAAGATAAGAGAAGAGAAGAGAAGAGAACCTAAATGCTTCTTCACAGAGTAATTTGGTGTGTCCAAACTTGGTAATATCAGATATCGGCATCGGCCCAAAATTCTTTGGTGCATCCCTATTTGTAAGCATTAGAAATACCTGTCAGGAACAAAGATGAAGAGAGCACTTCAGTTTCTAAATCAGTTTCTCTGATTTTGCTATTTTCTCCCAAAATTCCAAATAAAAATATTGTAATTTAGAGCACTTATTTACAGAAAATGAGAAATGGCTGAAATAACAAAAAAGACGCAGAGCTTTCAGACCTCAAATAATGAAAAGAAAACAAGTTCATATTCATAAAGTTTTAAGAGTTCAGAAATCAATATTTGGTGGAATAACCCTGGTTTTTAATCACATTTTTTTTTCATGCATCTTGGCATCATGTTCTCCTCCACCAGTCTTACACACTGCTTTTGGATAACTTTATGCTGCTTTACTCCTGGTGCAAAATTCAAGCAGTTCAGTTTGGTGGTTTGATGGCTTGTGATCATCCATCTTCCTCTTGATTATATTCCAGAGGTTTTCAACTTGGTAAAATCAAAGAAACATATCACTTTTAAGTGGTCTCTTATTATTTTGCCAGAGCTGTAGATTATAAACTACTGTATTACCTTATAATGCTCAACACTGCTGTCCCATGACTTTTGCCGCGTCTGTGTGTTCTGTGCAGTTTACTGAAGGTGCTGCAGACAGTTTTCTCCACTTCTTTTGTTGTTGAGAGATTTCCCTGAACAATAGCTGCAGTCAAATAACTCATATATTTATATATTTGCTGTGTTATTGTTTTTCAGCTTCCTATTATGTGAGGCAGAGAGGATGTTCACCCTGTGGCAGGTTTAGTTGTGAAATAACATCATCTGTTTCTCGGTCCCTGAACTTTGCTCCCGTATCTCTGAGCATATTTAACTCAGTTTACAAAAAAAAGATGTTTTTTTAATCACTGTGTGCAATAATTCAATACAGCGGGGGTTATCAACTCATTTAACATCACAGAGATTCACAAATATTAGTTTTAACATCACAGTGATTATACAGCTCCGGAAAAAATAAGATAGCACTTAAAAATGATGAGTTTCTTTGATTTTACCAAATTGAAAACCTCTGGAATATAATCAAGAGGAAGATGGATGATCACAAGCCATCAAACCACCAAACTGAACTGCTTGAATTTTGCACCAGGAGTAAAGCAGCATAAAGTTATCCAAAAGCAGTGTGTAAGACTGGTGGAGGAGAACATGATGCCAAGATGCATGAAAACTGTGATTAAAAAACAGGATTATTCAAATCCAAATATTGATTTCTGAACTCTTAAATCTCTTAAAACATTTTCTGTAAATAAATCCTTTAAATGAGAATATTTTTATTTGTAATTTGGGAGAAATGTTGTCTGTAGTTTATAGAATAAAACAACAATGTTCATTTTACTCAAACATAAACCTATAAATAGCAAAATCAGAGAAACTGATTCAGAAACTGAGGTGCTTTCTTCATTTTTTACAGAGCTGTATATAAAGTCAGAATTCTCCCTCTACAGAGGTTTCTGATTATTGATGAGAATTCAAAAGTGATGTATGTTTTCAGCTATTTAATTACTGTAAATATTTTAAGGTTTATTCTAGAAATCAGGTCAGAACCAGTTATATGAAACGTCGACAACTGTTTAAGATCTGTGCGCATAAACACCAACACCCCACCGCCCCCCCACCCCACCCCCCGATCGCTCATCATTCCCTTTAAGAGCCGGGTGAGCTCTGACTTTGGCACGTTTGTATCTTAACAGCGCGGCGCTTCTTTGCGCGTCTTAGCAGATACTTAGATACTGAGCTGCTCGTTCACACTGTGAAGATACACCAGCAGCTCATTTAAGAGAACAGCAATGTTATTTTATTCTTTATTGTGTTTATTGATGATGTAAAATGACGGATTTGCAATGCGTAAATTTGCTCCTACATGGATAAGATTATTATGTATTTTAAAGACTATAAAGTGCACTGACTTATAAGATTATCAGGTGCATTAGGGAACACTAGTAAGGATGCCTACATCGAAGTGAACAAGGCTGTCGCCATGTTTTCTTTCTAATGTTTAAGCTGGAGGAAGCGCCTAAGTAAAAAAAACTGTAATTCTAAAAAAAAAAAAAAGTAAAATGAGTGCTGGATGTTAATCTACACAGATTTCTCTCCTGAAAACTGTTTATTTGGGCGAGTAAAGCATTTTCCTTTATTTACAGTAAGCTTAGATTCCCAGTATTTTGTCTAAGGGTGAGTTTTTAGTTAAGATTCTCCAGCAATAAGGCTGGGTGCAGCAGCATTAGCATTAGCTGCTAAATGCAGCATTAGCGGGACGAAAAGGCCGCCTAATAGCGCTAGCCTGAGAAACTCTAAATATTTCGGTAGCATGTAGCTTGTTTTAACACTGCAGTCTGATAAACTCGACTCTAAGTGGCGAAAGAGTTTGCGCTGGGGTTAGCGGCTAATGCTAATACTGCTGCACTCAGCCTTAGTGCTGGAGAAACTTCACTAAAAACTCAAAACCCTTATAACTCTGTACTTTAGAAGAGTGTCTTTACTGCTCCTTAATACCTGACTGGTAAAATTCATAATTAATAATTGATTTTCGGTAAAATGAAATGATTTTAAATGCACCTTATAGTCAGAAAATACAGTAGTATGAGATGAGCTGGAGTTAGGATTTTCTCTTTCCACAGTTCACAGGTGAAACTCTTTAGTCCATGCGACTGAATCATCACACTGAAGTTATTTTGGCTTTTGAAGAACAACACAAAGTACAAGACATTTAAATGTCAGTGACTAATCCCTGAAAATCAGTCAGGAAAATAATACGTGGTCTAAAAACACACAGACCGCCTCCACAGTTCCTTACTGTAGTAACATTTTACCCTGCTTTCACAGTGAGATGTGTAGCCGCCTGACTCACTGACACTGAAAGTAGTACATCGGTAATGTTCTACTGTCGTAATCCTGTCCTTCACCTCCATTCCTCTCTCCTACAGCTTCCTGAAGATGCTTTTCATACGGACACTGACTGATCACTCACTGGTCTTCTTCTTCTTTCAGGAAGAAATGGCTTTTTATGGCCTGAGGAAACGTGCAGAACCCATCATTCAATCTGAGCTCAGTTTCCTATTGAAGAGAATGACACCCAATCAACGCTTATAGTGAACGGCGTGAATAACTCGTCTGTGATGTCACGACATGGCAGATATACACTTATTTAATGATGCACAGCAGTTACACACAACTGAATTGTTTTTTTCTTGTCAATATGACAATATCTTACTACAGAAAAGACAACATAACATAATTATGGTTCTCTGGACATATTTAGGCAATTTCCAGGACAGGGATTAGGACTATTCTTGGACTGAACAGCATTAAAAGTAGAGATTTTAAGTTGTAGGTACAATTTAAAATCAAAAAGTCTAAGCCAGGAGGGAGTGACTACACACTGAAGGCGAGTAACGAGGTGGAACATATGGCCAGTATATAACATTATATAATTATATAACACTTTTTGCATGCTTTTTTACAGTATTTCCATATTTTGATTATAAGGCAGGATAAGCCAACAGACTTCTTCTGAGGGAGGAATCTGTACCCACTGTATGTGGCATGTCAGCAGATAAGAGAAAGGTAAGAACAACTTTCAAACAATGAGTTTTGTGTTTCTTCTGCTTCTAAACACGTAAAGGCCCTGTCCCACTGCGATTGCATCTAAATATCCACTAAAGTACGTCCAAATTTCAGTGGACGCAGTTTAGTGGATATTTAGTGGATATTTAGACGCAATGTGGACGTAGTTTAGTGGATATTTGGACGGCACCGTCCAAGTGGACGTAGTTTAGACGTTGCCGTCCACTTTAGACGCAAAAGTGGTTTTGGTACCTCCCAAAATTTTCGGAACAGACGGCGACTAATATGGACGTAATTTAGTGCATATTTAGACGCAGTACGGACATATTTTAGTGGATATTTGGACGGCACGTACAGGTGGACGTCGACGTCCATAAAAATATTTTTCTTGCGTCCATCGTTTTTCCACACTTTCCAAGATGCCAGCCAAGAGGAAGGGTTCCGCTAAGACGGCCGCCGCCAAGCGATTTTCCGAGGAGGCAGTTCCAGCTCCCGAGGAACAAGCTCCAGCCCCCGAGGAACAAGCTCCAGCCCCCGAGGAACAAGCTCCAGCCCCCGAGGAACAAGCTCCAGCCCCCGAGGAACAAGCTCCAGCCCCCGAGGAACAAGCTCCAGCCCCCGAGGAACCAGCTCCAGCCCCCGAGGAACAAGCTCCAGCCCCCGAGGAACCAGCTCCAGCCCCCGAGGAACAAGCTCCAGCCCCCGAGGAACAAGCTCCAGCCCCCGAGGAACCAGCTCCAGCCCCCGAGGAACAAGCTCCAGCCCCCGAGGAACAAGCTCCAGCCCCCGAGGAACAAGCTCCAGCCCCCGAGGAACAAGCTCCAGCCCCCGAGGAACCAGCTCCAGCCCCCGAGTAACCAGCTCCAGCCCCCGAGGAACCAGCTCCAGCCCCCGAGGAACAAGCTCCAGCCCCCGAGGAACCAGCTCCAGCCCCCGAGGAACAAGCTCCAGCCCCCGAGGAACAAGCTCGAGCCCCCACATGGAGGAGTATGTTCTGCTGCTGCACCATCACTGCAAGGAATCTGTGGTCCATGGTTGTGTAGAAGAGAATAGATGTGCTCTCTCTTGTAGCTCAAGAAGAAATGATGATTCACTAGAAAAAACAACCATATATAGTTGGAAGTCGACGTACAAAGAGTGGAAGTCGGCGTCCAACTTCAATTTAGACTGAATATGGACGTTATTTGGACGCAGTGCGTCTATATTTTGGACGCAGCGCCAGAAGCCAATGGGAACGATTTTAAAAACATTTGTGCACTTAATTCACTTAAACATTTATTATTTCCTCAAAACTCACTTTTTGCATGCTTTTGTACAGTATTTTCACTTACTGTAGGTCTTGACTGCCCCTATAAAGCAGGATTAGCCAACATACTTCTTCTGAAGGAGGAATCTTTACCTACTGTCTGTGGCAAATCAGCAGATGGGGGAGATGTAAGAACTTATAATGAGTTTTTTTGTGCTTCTATAGCTTCTAAACGCTCAGCATAAACATGGGGCGTGGCCAGAAATAGACTATTTTGCATAAAAGTGACTTAATGTTTTATATACATCAGTATTGTTTGGGGTCAATTTGATGTCGGGCTGTTTTAGCTGTTTAAAAAATCAGAATTTTATAAGTATAATTGCAAGAAACACTGAATGTTAATTTGACAGGGGGGCGGAAAAAAACACAATTCTCATAAAAAATATTAATATTTCTCATTCAGTGGAGAAATATATTTTTTCCTACAAATATATTAATAGTTTACACAAAATAGCGGTAATGCAGAGATATAAAAGGTTTATTCAAATCAATTGTGAAAGGTTTTATATTACAAACATTTTTTCATATAGCTATTTAAGTAGTCACCCACACATATAGCACGTGACATAAACTTGGGTAAAAATCGTAATATTATATAATAATTTTCTATAGTTTAAAATACTAAAATACTAACATAAAAGATGTTAGTATATTTGAATGTAATAGGAGGGTTAAACACATTTATTTTATAGCCAATAGACATATTCTAACTAATATGCCCCCTTTAGTACATCAATTATATATATTTATTATATCTTCTGTGGCACTTACTGTATTAAAATTACTCTATTTAAGTTCTAAAGCATGATAAGAAGAAAAAAAAAAAAGATTGAAATACCACAAAACATCTACATAAAGTCTGATTAGAAAAAACAGCAGAATAACCAACGCAATATTGACTGTATATTCCACACATCATATTTTAAAAAGGTCAAAAAGCCTGTGAATTATTCATATGTGTAAACTAATAATGTCCCATGGCTGCTAATTTAACTTTTACGCTTATTATACCAGACAGAAAAATGCAAAACACGCAATAAACTGAACGTGATCTGAAGATGTATTAACTTTAAAGTTTAAAGTATTAAGTTTCAATAAGTATAATATATATAGAGTTACTGTGTGTAATATTGGCTACTGTATAAGATACTGTGTGAAGAGATTTAGCACAGAGTCACACAGAGTTCATTTAGATCAATGGAGTGAAGCTCAGTAAAACGGTCATGATTGATGAACTGACAGAACCTGTCAATACTCATCATACTCGTCCATCACAGCAAAGGTCTGCTGTGCCTTAACTGTGCCGTGTCTCATCTTTTACTGAAGGACAACGAAGGAACACATTATATAACAAATAAAATAACATACAGCTCTGTAAAAAAAAATAAGAGAGCACTTAAAATGATAAATTTCAGTGATTTTACCAAATTAAAAACCTCTGGAATATAATCAAGAGGAAGATGGATGATCACAAGCCATCAAACCACCAAACTGAACTGCTTGAATTTTTATGCACCAGGAGTAAAGCAGCATAAAGTTATCCAAAAGCAGTGTGTAAGACTGGTGGAGAAAGAGAACATGATGCCAAGATGGTTTCTGAACTCTTAAAACTTTATGAATATGAACTTGTTTTCTTTGCATTATTTGAGGTCTACCAGCTTTTCACTGTGCCAAACTGATTACTAAATCATTAAATAAAATACTACGAGATTATATAAAATACGATATATATATATATATATATTGTAGTAATCTTATATAATGATTATGTAATCAGTCTGGCACAGTGAAAAGCTGATTAATTCAGCTTTCCTCATTACAGCGACTTACACTGACCTCCAGCTA
Organism: Astyanax mexicanus; assembly: GCF_023375975.1. Classification (NCBI taxonomy): domain Eukaryota; kingdom Metazoa; phylum Chordata; class Actinopteri; order Characiformes; family Acestrorhamphidae; genus Astyanax; species Astyanax mexicanus. Next base: position 40,669,638 of record NC_064426.1, read on the forward strand.
TCAAGGCTACAGCTTGTAATAAGACTGTGGATTTATGTGTGTGTGTGTGTGTGTGTGTGTGTAGGGTACGCACATTAATAGAATAAATATGCGTCCATATGTAAAGCTGCTGGCCAATAAAGCAGAGTATCACTACAGGTGTGTGTACGTGAGTGAGAGTGAGTCTGATCTGGGAACAGTGTGAGAGAATAGCTGCAGTATAAATCTCTATTCCACCTGAATTATTGATCGATCAGGTCGTTAAAAGGAAGTGCTGTTTGGCAGATAAAGCAGAAGCTGGACCAGAGCCAAACTCTCCGCCTGTCGCCTCAGAGCCGCAGGATCTACGAGACAAACAGCCTCAGTTTATTACAGTACAGGACGTTTATAAAGCCGCCGTACAATAACACTGTCCTGCAATAGAGCTGTGCACTGACAATAATCTGACCATACAGTATATATCATTATAATTATAATAATTAACTCGATATATGTTTTATTTTATATAAAACAGCAAAAACATTTATTAGAATTATTTGACAGTGAACACGACACTACATGTATAGTGGTAGAGTTAGAGAGTGAAAGAAAGAGAGAGAAAATGAGAGGGAAGGATATACAATGAGAGAAATAGAAAAAGGGAGTCAGAGAGTAAAGACGATGAGTGGTAGAGAGAAAGAGAAAGAAAGAAAGGGAGATAGATAATGAAAGGAATGGTAGCTAGAGCGAGATGTAGAGGAAGATAGAGTGGTAGAGAGATAGAGCTGTAGAGAGAAACAGAGACAGGTTTTCGAGAGAGATTAAGAGAATGGTAGTGATAGATCTGTAGAGGGAGAGATAGAGAGAATGGTAAAGAGATAGAGCTGTAGAGAGATAGAGAGAGAGAGATAGAGTGGTAGAGAGAGAGCTGCAGAGAGAGAGAAAGAGAGAGAGTGGTAGAGAGAGAGCTGTAGAGAGATAGAGAGAGAGCTGTAGAGAGAGAGAGATAGAGAGAGAGCTGTAGAGAGAGAGAAAGAGATAGAGTGGTAGAGAGAGAGAAAGAGAGAGAGTGGTAGAGAGATAGAGCTGTAGAGAGAGAGAGATAGAGAGAGTGGTAGAGAGAGAGAGCTGTAGAGAGAGAGAAAGAGAGAGAGAGATAGAGAGAGAGCTGTAGAGAGAGAGAAAGAGATAGAGTGGTAGAGAGAGAGCTGTAGAGAGAGAGAAAGAGAGAGAGTGGTAGAGAGATAGAGCTGTAGAGAGAGAGAGAGATAGAGAGAGTGGTAGAGAGAGAGAGCTGTAGAGAGAGAGGGGTAGAGAGATAGAGCTGTAGAGAGAGAGAAAGAGATAGAGTGGTAGAGAGAGAGCTGTAGAGAGAGAAAGAGAGAGAGTGGTAGAGAGATAGAGCTGTAGAGAGAGAGAGATAGAGAGAGTGGTAGAGAGAGAGAGCTGTAGAGAGAGAGAAAGAGAGAGAGGGGTAGAGAGATAGAGCTGTAGAGAGAGATAGTGTTGTAGAGGTAGAATGGTAGAGAGATGGTAAAAATATAGAGCTGTATAGAGAGATATAGTGTTGTAGAGAGATATAGCTGTAGAGAGATAGAGCTGTAGAGAGATAGAGAGGTAAAGATTTAGAGAGAGAGAATGGAAGAGCAATAGAGTTGTAGAGAGAGTGGTAGAAAGATAGATCTGTAGAGGGAGAGTGTTCGAGAGCAATTAAACGAATGGTAGAGAGATAGAGAAATAGAGCTGTAGAGAGTGAGATAGAGTGTTGTAGAGAGAGAGGGAGAGAAAGATAGAGGTGTAGAGAGAGAGAGAAATAGAGTGGTGGAGAGAGAGAGAGAGAATGTGCTGGAGGGCTGATGGCTCTTTTGTTCTTGTCGCTCCGTTTCTCAGCATTAGCGCTGATTAGCATGAATTAGCGGCGGCGGGGACTCGGCTCAGACTGCAGACGCTCTGCCCACCGGCAATAAAACACTCACAAATACACCAGATCCAGATCCAGATCCAGAGCGGTGTGTAGATGATCTGCTGATCTTATTGTTATAGTAATATGAGAAGCGTGTGACTGATGGAGGCTAAATAAAGATCAGCACCAATCAGGCTTTCGTATCAATAACATCATACTGAGCAACACTGCTTTTAATCAATAACTCAAACAATGCGTCTGCTGCAATCTATAGACATCATGAGTTTATTTTCTTGTGTAATCCTTGTACTGTACTGACTAGGAATGATTTTTGAAACAATAAAAAAATATATAAAGTGTTATAGGATGAAATGAACAGTTTTAAACTAATTATTCCACTGAAATTGACATTTTATTTATTCAGTAAATCTTGCTTTTGAGTGCATTACGGAGAGAAAACAGCATTCTTATATTTTTTATTCATCAGTGGAACATAATTCAGGTCTAAAAGTGTTAAACTCAGAGTACATTAAGGATTACCTTTATTTACAATGTAGCTCAGCCAAAACACAGAGTTTTTTAATTGATAAATTGTTCTGACCATTTCTTCCACAACATGAAATTTTTTTAGGCCTGGCTTAGTGCACCTAAAATTTTAGGATTTTTTTTATTTCCTAAAATGTTGTTCACCAAAACAATGAGAAATAATTTGGCAACAATGGCAATTTTACACTAGTCTTTTTTCCGCTTCCCCAGAAATTGTTTTTATGGTGTGCTTGGTTCTGCTACAGGTGTGGAAGCTAGCTATCCACTCCCGGTGCTGCGTGTGGGGTCAAGTGATTGGTTCATTTTGTAATCTGCCACTTCCAGTTATGGTGTTACTTCCCTTTCCATCACTATATAATAATAAAGCCAGTAGTGGGTGCTTTATAGGAGTGTAAGAAAATATCCATATTGTATCATGTTACACTATTTTGAAGATCGGATTATTTGTTTAAACATAAAGATTGATGCTAGATTCCAATGTTCTAATTGGATACAAAAGTACTACCAATAAAAATGTGTCTTTTATTCAGATTTTAACTGGTTAAAAATCTTAAATCAAAGCGATAAACATATTCTAATGGTTTCAGAGTGGTGGAGAGAATAGTAGAGAGATCTAAGAGATATCCTGAACTACTGTTCACTGAAACAATGACAAATAAAGGAAAGGGAAGTTAAAATTTAGAAAAAAAGGCAACTTAAACATAAGAAAAATCTATAAAAAGGGTGATTTTAGACTAATCTATTTTTTCTACTCCTCCTGAAATCATTTATATGGTGTGGATAACAGGTAATAAATCTTAAATCAAAGCAATAAAATGGTTTCAGTGTTTCAGCACACACATAAATATATTTATTTATCTCATTAGTGTAATTCATTTCAGACAACAGTGTTACTTCAACTATCTTTTTTCTTGTGTGCGTATTTTTCTAAATCTGATTTAATCTCAATGTTTAATGAAGGTTTATTAATCCTTCAGGTTCTAAATCCTAATAAACTGTAATCCCAGTTTAATCCGGCACCCCCTCGCTGTTCTGTACCTGTGTGTTTTGTGCGGCACAGTTCGGCTCTTTGTTCTCAGGATATTTTTACACTCGTTTTTCTTTTCTGTTGCCAAAATGAGAGCATGAAGGGATTGAAGTGATGTTTGAAGTATGTGGAGTTGTGCTGAGAGCACGCTGGAGCTTCTGCTGAGCTTTAGATTTATCTGACACGAATCTCGACCTCACTATACTGTCATACACTACACTGTTCCCATACAGCTCTGTAAAAACATAAGAAAGCACTTAAAAATGATGAGTTTCTTTGATTTTACCAAATTAAAAACCTCTGGAATATAATCAAGAGGAAGATGGATGATCACAAACCATCAAACCACCAAACTGAACTGCTTGAATTTTTGTACCAGGAGTAAAGCAGCATAAAGTTATCCAAGAGCAGTGTGTAAGACTGGTGGAGGAGAACATGATGCCAAGATGCATAAAAAATGTGATTAAAAACCAACCAGGGTTATTCTACCAAATATTGATTTCTGAACTCTTAAAACTTTATTAGATAGATAGCCAGCCAGCCAGACAGATAACTAGATAGATAGATAGATAGATAGATAGATAGATAGATAGATAGATAGATAGATAGATAGATAGATAGACAGCCAGCCAGATAGACAGACAGACAGACAGATAGATAGAAGATAGATAGATAGATAGATAGATAGATAGATAGATAGATAGATAGATAGATAGATAGATAGATAGATAGATAGATAGATAGATGGATGGATGGATGGATGGATGGATGGACGGATGGATGGACAAATGGTTGGACGGATTGGACAGACAAATTGATTGATGGATGAATAAATGAACACAGACTGACAGACGGAAGGACGGAAGGACGGACGGACGGACGGACGGACGGACGGACGGACGGACAGACAGATAGATAGATAGACAGATAGATAGATAGATGAATGGATGGATGAATAGACAGACAGACAGGTATACAGACATACAGATAAACAGACAAATAGATGGATGGATGGATGGATGAATGAACAGACAGACAGGCAGACAGACAGACAATACGTAAATACATAAACTGGACCGCAGTTATTCAGAGTTAGTTCAATTGAGCAACAGTCTAACACTGAATAATTACAGCCTAATTTATTCATCAATACATTTCTATTTGATTTGGATATTTATTGTAAAGGTTGTCTGCATCTTGAAGCTTGTAGACGTAGAATAGGAATCATAAATTCATAAATTATTTTTTGCTGAATTATCTGCAGCCCATTTTTAATGTTAAGCGTAAGCACTGTGTCTAATCAGCACTGATTATTTATTCAGAGAACAGCTTCACAGAATTTTATCACAACTCTTCCAGAAGCAATATTAACTCAATATTAACGAATGGATCCTCCAGCCTGACCCCTTGAGATCATTCCCAGACCTTAGCTTTACATTTATTATCCATGAGCTTCATAATTTCAGTTTTATATGCATAATGCAGGACCTCACTGAGAGCCCAATAAAGCTCTGTGACCTTACTTCACTTAACTGTGCTTTAGTACAAGGTCATACTGTCCATTTCACTCATCACTCTGCAAAAACAGAACCATTTATATACATATATTATATCTGAACATGACAGCTAAAAGCCAGGAGTAAATCTCTGTATATTTCAGCTACAAAATGCTCTGAATTAAGGGATTTCCAGTATTAATCTCACATTAGTGGCCATTCCACCAGTAGAGAAATTACAAATACAATTTAAAATATAAAAGCATATCAGCTATTTATTAAAATGGCTTGTATTTTATTAGCTTAGCTAGCCAGCTAACAAGTTAGCTCATGTTTGACCAGTAGAAAACTCACACATAGCATATCTGCTTTTTAGTAAAACAGTGTTTAGTGCTGTGGGGGTTACAGTATTGATGGGTTTAGCAGAACACAAGAGCACTTTTTTAGTAGTTTATCTTTTTCTTATTATTTTATTATTTTATTTCTTTTTATTTTAAAATTATTTATTATTTCTTTTTCTTTTATATTCTTATATAATTATTATTATGTTCTTAGTTAATTATTATTCGTTTTATAATTTCTTATCATTCTTATCATTTCACTTTACTTTTACTATTGTTTTTAATGGTCTTTTAGAATTTTCTATTTTACATATATATTTTATTCATATATGTTACATTTTAATTTTGAATTAGTATTTATTTTATTATTATTTTTTTTTTCTATTTTATTCCTTATTATTTCTGGGCAACATTGTAAATGGGGGTCACCCTCAATGTTTTCTCAAGTGAAAATAAAGGTTGATTGATTGATTGATTGATTGATTGATTGAAATGTATATGCTTTCTACTGATGAAATGGGTGCTAATTTGGTAGCTGGTTAACGAAGCTACAATAAGGTAACTGTATAGAAGGGATTTTAGCTGACCAAGTTAAGCTTTTTGTTCAGAACTGTGCACAGGTTCAGATGGATGGATGGATGAAATGATGGATGCATGGATAGATTGATAGACAAATAGATGGATGTATGGAGTATTGGAGAGACAGACAGACAGATTAGATAGATAGATAGATAGATAGATAGATAGATAGATAGATAGATAGATAGATAGATAGATAGATAGATAGATAGATAGATAGTGATGATTTTTTATCTTGTTATGGCTGCTGCACTTGCGCAGATCTCCAAATCAACAGGCTGAGGCTCAGTATAAGTTGTGAAGTTGTGAGGTGTTATCTTGTGAGTATGAATCAAAAGATCCGGTCCCAAATGAACTGAAGAACAGTTTGCTATCAAATATACTGCAGATAACGCTAATTACCACAGCTATGAACAAACGTTGTCTTTGCTGCTCCATGCTGTTTACACATTAAGAGCGCAGTATGTGCTGCGTTCACTGCTCACAGCCAATGTGCTCACGTGGTTTATTGGTGCGTTTGCATTTTGGTGCGTTTAAGTTTATACCTGTGTGAAAACAAACCAAACAGAGGGAGAATAAACAAACTCATCAACTGATCCGGACCATAGAAACTTTCACAACTACAGGTGTAAAACTACAGGTGTAAAAAAACGCTCTTATTCAGCACTATTTGTTCTGGTCTAGATGAAAAGAAATAAATGCTGGAGAGGATTTATTTTTACTGGCTAATCAGGGATTATTGTGGAATTGCTTATTAGCATTTTCGTAGTTATTAAAACTGTGTAATAGTAATATCTGTAAGTTTCTACAGGGGCTTATAAAAGTTAATTTTAATTATTTTCCTCTCCGGTCAGCTGCACCAGACTGTCCAGCACATGCTGAGTCTCCGGGTGAGAAGTCCAGGCAGTGCAGCTATTTTTCTCTTTTCTCTTTACACAGCATGCACACACACACACACACACACATATCCATCTGATGCAATATTCTCAGTATCCAGCAGCCCATTCATTCCTAGACTATCATTGCTGCTCCTTTTTAATAATGTCTGGATTCATATAATAGAATACGTTGGACCAGTACACAGAAAACTGTATTGCAGATCAAATAATACTAATAACTAATATTAATTGACACTATATTGCATATATAAAAGTATGCTGCCCTGGTATGCATGGCTGTGTTTGGTGATGTGAGGTTTGAATTCATTTGAGCTGCTTGGTCATGTAAACTCTCCATTCAGATAAATATATCACTTAATATATGGTCTCTAATGAAAGAATCTCTGCCAGTTAATGAGATAGTGAGAAAGTGAGGGTTATTAAGAGAGAGAGAGGTATATAGACAGAGAAAAAGAAAGAAAGAAAGAAAGAAAGAAAGAAAGAAAGAAAGAAAGAAAGAAAGAAAGAAAGAAAGAAAAAAGAAAGAAATCAGGGGATGAGAGAAGGGGTAAGAATAAGAGATGAAAGATGAAAGAAGAAGAAAGCAAAAACAAAAAAGCAATGAAAGAAAGAGAAAAAGAGGACAAAGGTGACAAAAGAGAGAAGTAGTGAAGGGATATGAAGGAAGGAAATGACAAAAAAAGCAAAAGAGAAATGAAAGAAAACAGAAGTAAGAGAGAGAACAGTAAAAAAAAAAACAAGAGAGAAAGCAAGAGAGAGAGAGGAAGAAAGAAATAATGATGAAAGAATAAAATGAAAAACAAGAAAGAAAGACAAAATAAAAGATAAAAAATTAAAAAGAAAAGGAGGAAACAAGATAAAAGAGTGATAGACAGATTAAGCATGAAAGATGCATCAAAAGAAAGAGAGAGAGAGAGAGAGAGAGAGAGAGAGAGAAAGAATGTGGAAAAAGATGAAAGAGGGAAATAAAAGAGAAAAAGGGAAACAAGTGAAAAGATGTTAAAAGCAGAAAAGCAATGAGTCACAGGGCGAGAAAGAGCAAAAGAGTGATAACTATATATAGAGAGAGGTAGAAAATAGGAAAAAAGAGAAAGAGAGATGAAAAAATCTAAAAAAAAGAAAGAAAGCAAAAAAGAGAGAGAAAGAAAAAAGGGAAAATATGAAAGGAGATTAGAACAAAATTAAAGATGAAAAAATAAAAGCAATAAAACAAAGGGATAGAGAAAGAGAAACAGAGTGATAGAAAAAACATAAAGGATGCATCAAAAAGAAAGAAAGAATAAAAGATAGAGAGGTAGAGACAGTAAATAAGGACGTTTGCTCTCTGAAGAGGTAAAGCGTGATGATGGATGATCAGCTGAGCTCTGATTAATTTAATTCCTCCCAGATCTGCTGTAATCTATCCTGCACCACCAGGGTGCGCTCTTCTAAACAGCCCACTTCCCTTTATAATGAGGGTCAGCCGGCTGCTGGAACTGAACCGGACAGAACAGAGATATATTAGTAGAGTAGTGTGTGTGTGTGTGTGGAGGGGGTGTAGATAGCGATGTGCCCCTGCAGGCCTGATTAACTTCATTTTTCACGCTTTTATCTCTGACACACGTTTCAGCTCAGCACGGCCAGCAGGTACCGACCCGACTCTAACACACATTAATCTGAGCTGAGATTTCTCTTCATCACAGATCCACAAACAAAGAGCTGAAAACATGCGATTAAATATTCCCATCCACACCCAAACACACTTAAAAATAATGAGTTTCTTTGATTTTACCAAATTAAAAAACTCTGGAATATAATCAAGAGGAAGATGGATGATCACAAACCATCAAACCACCAAACTGAACTGCTTGAATTTTTGCACCAGGAGTAAAGCAGCATAAAGTTATCCAAAAGCAGTGTGTAAGACTGGTGGAGGAGGAGAACATGATGCCAAGATGCATGAAAAAAAACTGTGATTAAAAAAACAGGGTTATTCCACCAAATATTTGGAGAGAAAGAAAGAAACAGATTGAAAGAGTGAAAGAAAGAAAAAGAAAAAAAAAATAAGCAGACGAGAAAGAGAGATAAGAAGAAAGGGGGAAAATATGAAAAAAGAAAAGATAAAAAAACAAGAAAGAAAAAATACTAAACAGAGGTAGAGAGATAAAAGGATAAAAGAGAAAAAGGAAAAAAAAGAGAAAAAGTAAGGAACAATTAAACAAAGAAAGAAAAAACTAAGGAGAGACGGGAACAAAAATTAAAGAATAAAAGAACAAAATAAAAAAAAATCAAGAAAGATGGAATTTCAGAGAGAGATATATAGAGAAATAAAGAGAGGGCGTGGTTAATTAGTAAGAACTGTAATTAGGGTGAAGTATTAGTAATGTAATTAGTAATTAGTATTTATTTGGTATTTAGCGCTCGTTGCTGTTTAGCGTTAGCATGGCGGCTCTTTATTTGATTTCTGAACTCTTAAAACTTTATGAATATGAACTTGCTTATCTTGTACCCACACGTTTGACATATTTAATATATTTTAAGTAGGACTGTCAGCGTTAAAGCATTAACACACTTTAACTGTTGATAAGGCGCAGTTTAATCTGATATATTTGCCAGATAATATATTGCTATGAACAAACGCTGTCTCTGCTGCTCCATGCTGTTTACACACTGAGCACAGTATGTGCAGCGTTCACTGCTTCAGTTAATCTCAGCTGTAAACCGAGCAAACTGATAAGAGCTCTGTTACTGTAATCTGGTGGAAATATAAATGATTTGGTTTACTACACTTACAATCTGCTCTGCTTCTGGTCCTGTGCTGTAAAAACTCAAGGAAGGCAGTCTGAGACATACGCTTACTCTCAGTAAATAAGTAGGTGAGTCTGGCTCCACCTTTGGTCTGCACCATAGACTGTGTATAGCTGGACAGAGCATCGTCTCTCAAAAGTGAAGCCACCACAGGTCGGGCGCCCCCTGCTGTTCGGTTGCAGAAAGCTGTGGAACGCCACCCATTACCATAGGTTTCAATGGCAAAACAGAACAACTTTCAATCACGTTTTTTTCTAATATACTGTAATTCTACCTCCTTTATTTAAATGCAGCAGCTAGTGTAACCTCTGCTTATATTGTTACATTTTTATATTCTCACAGAATTCGTTTTTTAAAACGTTCTTCAGGTCTATTCAAAAAAGGTGTGGTTATGGTAAAAGGGCTGGTTATGGGCGGGGCCAATAACAGACCGTCAGCTCCGCTCCACTCTGCAGCCTGTGACCTCGAGGCAGCCCTCAGGGGCGGGGTTATTTAAATGAGTAGGCTGTCTCTCCACAGTCTTTCTCCCTCCTCTGGTCTCTACTGCGCAGACTCGGGTTTCAGGATCGCCAACATGGCGGAAGATTTTGGCTTCATTTTCATTGAATGAATGGGAACACGGCGTCCATCTTTTTTTACAGTCTCTGGTCTGCACTGACTGATGCTGGTTTCATTTCTATAGAACGGAAGGGAACGCAACCACAGTGTTGAATAATGATAAATGTGATATTTGTTAATTAATTTCCAGTACTGCTGCTCGGTAGAGTATTTCTTTAGGCTAATCCGTTCGTGTGTATGATGTCCTTTAGTCTGTAGAGTCAGTAAATGCCCTGTTGGCGGCTCTGAGTGCTCCACTGCGACTGACAGCTCCTCCAGCATTGGCACCACAGGAACCGACAGCTGGGGAGAACAGGTCTATAATAGCACCCTGCGGGCCTGAGATAAACTGGCAGATTGAAACCACCCCCCCCCCCAACACCCCTCGACTCCCCCCGACTCCCCACCGCCCCGTGCCTCTCTCTCTCTTTGAGGAAGTGAAATATTGGGTACATTTGCGATTGCTTTTTAAAAAAATGACTTTCCATCAAAACAAATTATCTGAGCATTTGCTCCTGTTTTCAGAACTGCATTTCTATCAACAGTGCATTATCCACAACACTCATCCCTCACACAGACCGAGGAGTTTACAGTGACGTACGGCAGAAATAACCCCTCGCTAACCACCGGCCATTTCACTACAAGTACACAGAAAATATAACAAACAACAAATATATAAGAAATATATGAGAAATATATATGAAATATATAACTAATATATGAGAAATATATAAGAAATATATCATGCATATATAAGAAATATATAAAACATATATAGGAAATATATAACACATATATAAAACACAATAAGAAGCTCTTACCCGAATGTTGTCAAACGAAGCTTTGTTGGTGACGTCATACAGCAGCAGCAGAGCTGGAGGAAGAACAGAAGAAAAAGAGGGAAAAAAAGACATGAAGTAAGATTGTTAGAAAGAGGAAGAAAGAAAGAAAGAGAGAGCGAGAGAGTGAAAGAAAAAACAAGAAAGAAAAAAGAAAGGGTAAAGATGAAAAAAGAGAAAGAGAAAAAAGAAAGAAAGAAAGAAAGAAAGAATGTGAAAAAAAAGAAAGAAAAAAGAAAGGGAAAAAATTAAAAAGTGAGAAAGAGAAAAAGAGATAGAGAGTGAAAGAAAGAAAGAACAAGAAAAAAGAAATTAAGCAGACGAGAAAGAGATAAGAGAAAAAGGAAAAGATAAAAAAGACAGAAAGAAAAAATAACAAACAGACGTAGAGAGATGAAAGAATAAGAGAGAAAAAGGGGAAAACAAGAAAAAGGAAAGTTAAATATAGGGAAAAATATAGGGAGAGACGGGAACAGAGATGAAAGAATAAAAGAACAAAATGAAAAAAATCAAGAAAGTAGGAAATGAAGGAAAAGAGAGATATAGAGAGATAAAGAGAGAGAGAGAGAGAGAGGTGGCGTGGTTATTTAGTGAGAACTGTAATGACAGTAAAGTATCAGTAATGTAATTAGTAATTAGTTTTTATTTGGTATTTAGCGCTCGGTGCTGTTTAGCGTTAGCATGGCGGTTCTGGTGTGAGCGGCTCTTTATTTCCCCTGCAGGCTGGATTTCCATAAAGCTGGGTAATTGCATTTCTGGCTCATTGTCACTCGGGCGGAGGAAGCTGCTGCCGGGCTTTAATTCGGCGGAACACCGGCGCGGGTCTTTATCAGAACCCGTCAGCGGGGAAGTTGAGCGCTAAGCTAATCAACGGTGGGTAAAACCCACAGAACAGCGGGAGCAGATCTTCATACGGCTGAGTGAACCGAGGAACGCTGAGGAGCTCCACAGGTGCACCTCCATACAACAGAGCCAGCAGTCTGAAAGCTGACTCTGTGCATATATTCATATATTTCCCAGAAATCTGGAGATGTTGCAGATTCAGAAAGTGCTGAAATCTGGTGGAAACTTCCCTGTATTTCTGAAAAATGCATCAGTTGAAATCCCTGCATTGAGAGGATGCAGCACATGTGATTGCAGGATGTTCTGCACATATCATTAAAGCTGTTAGTGTCCCTCGTATCACTACTAGGGGTGACTGACTGTTGTATGCGATTCTCCTCAGATAATCAATCACACCGGCAGTAGTGCTGCTCAAAAAACAGAGTTCTCAAAATAGATCCTTTTGTAGAGCAATGCCATAAAAGAACATGCCTTCACAAAGTTGATTTAGGGCGTCAGCGTGTCTTTGCTATCGTAATGACAGGAAAAGTACACCTTCTCGAAACGCTCAAAAGGCATGTACTAATTCTTTTTTTTTTATAATTTTATTTCAAATTTTTCCCATTTTCTCCCCAATTTACTTGGCCAATTACCCAACCCACCCATTAGGACTCCCCCTATCACTAGTGATCAAAGGTGGAAAAAGTACTGAAAAATTGTAATTAAGTAAAAGTACGTTTACTTTGCTAAAATTCTACTCAAGTAAAAGTAAAAGTACCCATCAAAAAATCTACTCGAGTAAAAGTAAAAAAGTAAAACTTTGAGTAAAAGTTACACAGTTACTTTTAATTATTTGATGTAAAAAAGTAAAAAAAATAAATTAAATTAAATAGTTTTTAATGAACTATTATTCCACATATTAATTTGGATCTTTCAGGCAGTATTTGTTCAGACCACCCCATAAAACATTTTCAACCGTGGTATAGGTTTCTATCATCCATTTTTTTTTCTTTACTGTTAAAAAGTTATGGTCATATAGGTGATGTATTTTTACAGTTTTACAGACAATTGTTTTTTTTCCCCAGCATTTTATTTTTTACTCAGTAATTGGAAGTTTTCCAATGTAGTGAAGTAAATTACTTGTGTCAAAATGTACTTGAGTAAAAGTAAAACTTAAAAAATTACAAATTACTCATAAAATCTACTCAATTACAGTAACTTGAGTAAATGTAATTCATTACTTTCCACCTCTGCTAGTGATGCCCCAACACACCAGGAGGGTGAAGACTGCTGATGCAGCATTACCGAGTAGCATCACAGCGTGCTTGGAGGAAAACACAGGGACTCTGTCCCTATACATCAGCCCACAGATGCCCTGTCTGCAGACATCATCCTAGGATTGATGTGGGGAGAGAGCACCATCTACTGTACCCACCAGGAGGTAGCAGGTCCAATTTTGCTCCCTCTGAGCGCCGGCAGCTTGATGGCAAAGCTGGTACTAATTATTTTACTTTATTAATTTCGGGTGTGTTTTGGGTGTAACATGAAATAAACCAAATCACTGTGTCAGTTTTCATTCCCTTTAAAAGCCAGGTGAGTAATGATTTTGGCGCATTCATATCTTAACAGTGCGGCGCTTTTGTGCGTCTCTGCAGAGGATCATTTAAGGACACAGCAATGTTATTTTATTCTTTATTCTTTTTATTGTTGTCCCAGAGTCCTCTGCACACCGGTGCCGCCTCTCTCCATAGAGAACCATAGGAGGCAGAGTGAAAAACCCTTCACGTCGTTGCTGCAGTGTGAATTCTCTGGATGATATGCTGTACAGTAGAAATCTGCATGATCGAGATTTGCAACATGGCTTAAGAACGATAACTGGTCATCCATTATTACGCCAAGTCCTTATGTCTACGATTGAAATAATTAATTTATTGAGTCTTTCATTGTTGCGTGGACACCAGAAAGAGGCTGGAATAGCAAACGTAATGGATTTGACCTCATTTAACCCCGACCTCAACCTCAATACAGGCCAACAGATCAAACATCACAGATAAAAGGATCTGAGCTCTGAAACCCGGGAAATCTTCACACATGTAAATAATATGAATAAAATATCAAAGCACAGAGGATAGTGTGCTCAGGTTAGCATCAATCTGTGACTCTAAAAGAGAGAGAAAGAGAGTGTGTAGTGCAGGGGTGTTTTTTGTTGGGGGCCAGAAGGAGAAATATATTTGAAGTCACGGGCCACAGACTCTGTAATAAAACAAATAATGAAATATACCACTTTAAATAATACATTTTCCTGATTATTTTATTTACACACCATTTTACTTGACTTACTATCTTTATCTATCTTTGACAGTGTTGTGTAAACTAAGATTTTTCAAATTAATGTTTCATTTCATGATGTCTCTTAATATTAAACTCCTTAATTACAGCAACTTTTAGACTCTTTTGCCATTTTTTCTGCGCTACAACTGAGCACTCCCTCCGCTTTTAGACTCTTTGGCCCGTTTTTCTGCGCTAGAAATGCGCACTTTCTCCTCTTTTAGACTCTTGGTCCATTTTTCTGCGCTAGAAATGTGCACTCTCTCCGCTTTTAGACTCTTTGGCCTGTTATTCTGCGCTAGAAATGAGCACTCTCTCCGCTTTTAGACTCTTTGGCCTGTTATTCTGCGCTAGAAATGAGCACTCTCTCCGCTTTTAGACTCTTTGGTCCGTTTTTCTGCGCTAGAAATGTGCACCCTCTCCGCTTTTAGACTCTTTGGCCTGTTATTCTGCGCTAGAAATGTGCACCCTCTCTGCTTTTAGACTCTTTGGCCCGTTTTTCTGCGCTAAAACTGCGCACCCTCTCCGCTTTTAGACTCTTTGGTCCGTTTCTGAGACCTAGCGTTCCAACTTTGAATCTCACATTATAAAAACCTGCTGAACAGCGGGCCAACTTTCATTCTATTTCTTAAAAAGCCTGCAGCCGTAGTTTGGACACCCCTGCTGTAGTGTGTGTGTGTAGTATGTAGGGAAATTGTAAATGAAAAAGCTTCAGGTGATTGAAGAGGAGAGCTGCAGGTAAAGGTGTGATACTGAAAATGACGGGATGGTAATGGAAACCACTGCTGATGGGCTTCTCTGTTCTCCTCTTATCTATTCATTTCAGCACTCGTGTGTGTGTTTATGTGTGTGTGTGTGTGTGTCTCAGTGTGTGTCGCAGCATGCCTGGCTGGGTAGACTTGTTTCTGATAGTCTCTGGGTCTGAATGAATGTGTTCATATTCTGCATGCATAACAATTTCCCCCCAAACTCTCCAATATTAACTGTCTTTTCCTCAGGAATTTAATAAATTCTTACAGAGAGCTTCATTCAGCAGGGTAGTCGAGTGCCAGCAGCGCTCATACTAATGTACCTGCTCTAAATATCCTCTAATATCCAATGCTGACATGCCAAAAACCAAGAGACATGATACTCCTGGAGTCCCATGGATGATGACATGAGGAATATCAGTGAAGCGCTGTATAATATTCTGTAGGATTCTGTAAGCTTATGGCATTAGTAATGAATTAATCGAATAATAATCGTCATAAAAAACGATTATAAAGAATAATCGTTGCAGCCCTTATTACTAGAAAAGGTGCAGCCCTTTAAAAAAGCTCTCGGAAGCAACCAGGATACTCAGCAGAATAATTGATTATCAAAGTAATCATTGTAGCCCTAATTACTAAATACTAAAATATTTGTTGCAGCTCTAGTTACTAAAAAAAACTGGTGGAAACAGGAGAGTTGAGGTGCACATTGAATTCTGCGTGATTTGATCAGCCGTGGTTTTATGTTTTTTGGATACAACATCCCTTTCAGACAGTTTCCTCTTACAGCGTCCACAGTTAATCCTGTTGGATGTGGTTGGTTCTTCTTGGTGGTATGCTGACATTACCCTGGATACCGTGGCTCTTGATGCATCACAAAGACTTGCTGTCTTGGTCACAGATGCTCCAGCAAGACGTGCACCAACAATTTGTCCTCTTTTGAACTCTGGTATGTCTCCCATAATGTTGTGTGCATTGCAGTATTTAGAGCAGAACTGTGCTCTTACCCTGCTAATTGAACCTTCACACTCTGCTCTTACTGGTGCAATGTGCAATTAATGAAGATTGAACACCAGGCTGCTCCAATTTAGCCATAATCAAGAGACAAAAAAATCTAAATTTATAGATATATTTGAGTTAAATTAACATTGTAGTTTTATTCTATACACTACAGAAAATATTGTAATTTAGAGCATTTATTTGCAGAAAATGAGAAATGGCTGAAATAACAAAAAAAGACGCAGAGCTTTTAGACCTCAAATAATGCAAAGAAAACAAGTTCATATTCATAAAGTTTTAAGAGTTCAGAAATAATCAATATTTGGTGGAATAACCCTGGTTTTTAATCACAGTTTTTTTCATGCATCTTGGCATCATGTTCTCCTCCACCAGTCTTTCACACTGCTTTTGGATAACTTTATTCATTTTAGCTCTTAATTCACACTATCATGCTGCTATAGCAAACTTGCATTTTGGACTTCATGTTGCTTCTACCTGCCTACTCTCCCTATTTTTGTGTATTTACCTTATTGTCTATTTTGTTCTATTCTATTTTATTGTATTATTTTATTTTGTCTTCTTATTTGATCTATATTTATCTATTTTAACAACAGCGCTTTGGTGTAAACTGGACCATGAGATCACAATTTCATTCTAGCTCATGTACCACATGTGATGCGAATGACAATAAAATCTCCTTAATCCTTGAAAAACTTTATGCTGCTTTACTCCTGGTGCAAAAATTCAAGCAGTTCAGTTTGGTGGTTTGATGGCTTGTGATCATCCATCTTCCTCTTGATTATATTCCAGAGGTTTTTAATTTAGTAATATCAAAGAAACTCATTATTTTTTAAGTAGAAGGTGCCAAAAATATATCTGAAATATCCATTTTCATACATCCAGAACAGAAAAGCCTGGTCTTCTTCCATCCTTCTAACCCGTGTTCTGCTTTGCATGCTGGACAGATTCTTCTGTAATAAAGCAGATCTCAGCTATAGCTCATTTTAATGGCCGTGGTTCGGCTCTACAGTCTCTCCACCAGGCTGGAGAGCCCACTGCCCAGCGCTGCTCTCCCCAACACACAACACCCTCAGCATCCCCACCATCTCCATCCATCACAGCCTGTCGGAGGCTGGCAGAGTCGCAGGGACAGAGATAGCGCCAGCAGCTGAGGTATTTCTGTGGGTGTTTGCGTGATGGAGAGAGAGAGAGAGATCCTCGGCTCAGAGATAAAGGAAGAGAAAGAGGAGTATCACAGCTCCTCTCACTCTTAACTTAAATTACTTTATTATTAACGATTATTATTAAGACTTTAAAAGCTCTGAGCTGAAAGCAGCATGAATACAAAACAGGCTGGTCTCAGCAGGGCTGCAACAGTTTTTACATTTCCATGACAAATGCACACTATACACTGATAAAAAAATAATGTGTTAATGCAATAAAACTTTATATGAGTGAGTGTATAATGACATGCAATAATAAAAGCTAATAGCTATGAGCTACGGTTAGGCACGGACGCATAAAACCTCGAAACCTAAAAGCTTAAAAGTGTTAAAAACTTCTTTAAAAAGTATAAAAGTAAAAGTAATGTAATGAGAAAAAATAAAGCCATTAAGAGGAAAAAACACATTTTTCTAAAAGCCATACTGACTATAATGTTAAAATATTAAAATGTTAATGTCACAGCTTACTTGTAGGTGAGGGTAGTTGTGCCTCAAAAGGTAGTGGGTTGTAGAAAGAAAAAAAAAGATTGCAACTGCAGTAGCACATCCAGTGCAAGTGATTTTATTGGTGAAAAGTGCAAAAAAATGGCAAAATATTATAAGAAAAAAGAAAACAAAAATAAACAAAACTAAATCTATTTACAAAAAAAAATAACACAAGGAATCAGGCTTTTCCTCAAATGTGTAACTTTGGTCCATACGTCAACCAACCACCACTGGTCTACCCAACCCGGCCAAAACCAAAGTATATTTCCTCTGCAGGAGGATACAATTCTAATCAAACAAACAATAAATCAAATAATCATACTATAGAACACCTAAATTCTCAAAATTATCATTTTACACACATATGCCACAATCCCATAAAATAAACATAAACATAAGAAAAGGAAAGAAAAATTAAAATCTTTTAAACCCCAAAGAACCACCTCAAAATGGTATGGCCCAAAATGGGGCCCTTTAAGCATGCCTCAATTTTGCTCAGGCAGTATATAAGGGCAGCTAGGACTGAGGGTGGGCCCTTTGCCAGACCAGGAAGAGAATGGAGCACAGGTGACTATGTGAATGTGATGTGTGCAGGTGTGATGGATCACAGTATAAACCAATAGGGAGTCGGAATGGTATATGTTTATACTTCTCTACATCCAAGCACCAATCAGATTCACTCTATCTGGATGGAGAGATTTATCTGGATAGAGGTTTTATTGAACGATGAGAAGCCGAAACGAAAACCAGCTGAAATTAAATAAAAAATAGAAATAACAAGGCTGTTTTTATTAAAATGTAAGGAGTAGAAAGTTCAGATAATTGTGTGAAAATGTAAAAATAGTTACTCCAGTAAAGCATAGATAACCTACATTTCTACTTAAGTAACGTATCGAAGTATTTGCACTTATTTGACACTATCAACTTAGCAAAATGTGGTCTCCAAGATTCTCAAAACTAAAAATTGAACTATCCACACGAGTGACATTACCAGAACTTGTGTTAAATAAATGGTAAATAAAATAAACTGATATAAGAACATCCAGAAAACTTGATAACTGATATATTCAGAAAACTACTAACCAATAGAGGCATGTCTATCAGTCATCAGTCTCTCACCAAGAGGTACACTACCCAAAAGCATCCCATAGAGTACAGAGCAGCTCTTTATAAACATACAGCTCTGTAAAAAAATTTGGAGACTACTTCAGTTTCTCTGATTTTGCTATTTATAGGTTTATGTTTGAATAAAATGAACATTGTTGTTTTATTCTATAAACTACAGACAACATTTCTCTAAATAGGAAAGAGAGAGAGAAATAAAGAAAGAGAGAAGTAAGAGAAAGGTAAAGAGAGAATGAAAAAGAGAAAGAATAAAGAGAGATCTAAAGAGATAAAGAATGAGGTATAAAGAAAGAGCGGGATATAAAGAGAGAAGGGAATGAGAGAGGGAAATAGAGAGAGAAAGAGGGATAAAAAAGAGAGATAAAGAGAGAGAAATATGTATAAATAGAGAGAAAAAGATATAAGAAAGAGAGTTAAATCGAAACAAAAAGAGGAAAATATTGTCATTTAGAGCATTTATTTGCAGAAAATGAGAAATGGCTGAAATAACAAAAAAAAAAAAGACGCAGAGCTTTCAGACCTCAAATAATGCAAAGAAAACAAATTTATATTCATAAAGTAGTTTTAAGAGTTCAGAAATCAATATTTGGTAGAATAACCCTGGTGGTTTTTAAACACAGTTTTTTCATGCATCTCTGCATCATGTTCTCCTCCACCAGTCTTACACACTGCTTTTGGATAACTTTATGCTGCTTTACTCCTGGTGCAAAAAAAATATTTCAAGCAGTTCAGTTTGGTGGTTTGATGGTTTGTGATCATCCATCTTCCTCTTGATTATATTCCAGAGGTTTTCAAGTTTTCAATTTGGTAAAATCAAAGAAACTCTTATCTGTGTCTTCGTCTATGTTTCTTTATTTATTTCTTGTGAATTACAGTAGAACTTTAGCCATCTCATCTCTCTCTCTCTCTATTTCTCTTTCTCCCTCACTCTCGCGTTCTTTTCTTTATGTGTCCAGCTCTCAGAGTGAGGGGGTTTTATATAAAACAGTATAAAGGCTGCCTGAGTCACGTCTTCAGAAAAGGCCGGAGAAGAGAAGCAGGCAGGAAAGCACACACCATGCCACTGTTTGACAGGTAACGGCTGATGGGTTGAGGCTATAGAAAGCCGAGCACCGGGGGACCGAACACTCTCTGACTTTTCTCCCTGATTTCAGAGTCCGACGATCAAAGGAAACCAGGGAAAAATGCGAGGATGTGTTTTGTTTTGTTTTTTGCGGCAAGGGAACATGTTTTTTTTTTTTTTGTCCAATGGTGAACCTTGGATTTCTTTAGCTCCATTTACGGCCCTCACAGTTAGAGCCTGATTTTGTAAAAGCTCAGACTTTCTTTGCTAACCAGGGCCAAGACTGCGGTCACGCCGCATGCTATAAAGAATCGCAAGGCTGCAATAAAGCGCCGTGCCCTTCAGAACCTTCAGCGATCCGTCGCTTTAAGATCAGCGGTAATGGTGTCTGAAGTCCGCTCGCTGATTCTGAGATCCAGGCTGAAACTCTCAGGTCCATTAAGGAGGGTTAAACTGCCAATCTTCTACCAGACAAAAGGCCACGTCGAATTGACCTCCGACTGGGTCTCAAACTGCTCAGATACGACCCAAACCTGATATATAACAGCTACCAACCATGCCGCCGCCATCGCTTCAGCACCGCAGCGCCGTGACAGCTCCCCGAAACCAATTACATCCTACTCTACAGTGCCAAAGACCGGTATTGCTCCGCGCCCACATTCCACAGCGGCGCTATGACAGCTGTAATTGAGCCTAAATGTCATCTTTTGATTTCACTTCACACAAGTCACGCAATAATAATAATAATAGGCCAGATCTGTATCATACTGTTCCATATAGTATCTAGCGGTCAGCGCAGCGTTCAAACAAAACCTTTAAATGCCATTTACAGCGTAGAGTTTCCCTTGTTTCTGGAACATTCTGTTCCCACTATAGATATATACACTGAAAAAAATGATGAGTAAAATTTACTTTAAAAAAGTTTCGCAATTTTCTGCATTTGCTTTTTTTAAGTAAATTAAATTTCATATAAAATTTAAGTAACCTCAACTCGGTTTCAAGACTTAAATGTTACATAAAATAAAAAAGTGAACTATAACCTTCAGTCAATCCTTTCTTTAGTAAACTTTACTTAACCCTTGTGTGGGGTTCATATTTGTGTTACTCGTTTACTTTGTTACTTGTATTTAATTCAGCAAAATTAAGCAATTCTACATTAAAATGCTTTACACATGCTCGCTTCACCTCAGTTGCAAGCAATATAAACAGCTTACATGGTTAATATTTGCCCTTTACCTTTCTTATGTTACATTTCTTTCAAAAAGTGCTACTCTTTTTTTATTAGTTTTTTAATAAAACGTAAATTTACAAATGAAGCAATGTTTATTAGCCCTTGGCCAAACATACTGTATGTAATATAAATGTGTGTGTGTGTGTGGGGGGGGGGGGGGGGGTTAGGGGGGTGTGTGTTTCTGTGCACTGTAGGCTTGTTAATGTAATGTACATTCATTTATTATCTGGTGAGCAGCATAATATACACCTTTTTACAGACGTGTGATCCATACAGGAAGAACACCTCTCACTCTCTCACTGTACACACACTCAAACACACACACTCAAACACACACACACACACACACACACAATTAATTCTAGCTTAAGATGCTTACACTCTAAAAAGTGTTTTTGTGTTTTTTTGTCGAAATAACTAATATTATCAGGATGAGTGAATTTACTTAATTTTTAACTCAATTAAAATTAACCTGAAAACTTAAAAATGCCAATGAAAAAATGTGATTTCAACCAACTTTTAGTTATACTACACATGTCAATGCTATTTCCACAGTGTTGGTTCATACAGCTTTCCTATAGGCTCCTGGCATCATATATTTGCATGTTGGGTGTGGCCTCTTCCCTAGCTGCCATCTTTGTGTTTGTGTCTGTTGCCCAAAGCTACCTTATCCTAGTCGTGCTTTAGTGTGATATATGATATATGTGTTGATTGCCAGGTCTCAGTGTTGTAGGCTGTAAGAGCAAGTTACCTTTATTCTTTGTTACTAATTGTCTCAGTATGTTGGCTTAAAGCTACAGAGTTCACTCTTATGCTGCTGCAGTATTATACTGTCAGTGTTGGCAGTTCTATAAAAATAGAATAGTTGAGAATGCCTATATATATTAAATAAACTAAATTCTTTAAGCCCACCATACTTGAAAAAAAACTGTTGAGTTAATTCAACTATTGTTGTGTGAACAAAACTCAGTTAAGTTGGATAAACTTAAAATTGTATATATCTACAACTGATCTGAGTCAAAGCAAAATAATGAATTGATTAAGTTAAGTTGATTAAACTTAAAACTGTACATATTTACAACTTTACTGAGTCAAAGCAAATTTATAACTTGATTGAGTTAAGTTGAATAAACTTAAAACTGTATATATTTACAACTTTACTGAGTCAAATCAAATTGATAACTTGATTGAGTTGAATTGAATTAGCTTAAAATTGTGTATATTTACAACTTAACTGAGTCAAAGCAAAATGATAACTTGATTGAGTTAAGTTGAATAAACTTAAAACTGTGTATATTTACAACTTTACTGAGTCAAAGCAAATTGATAACTTGATTGAGTTAAGTTGATTAAACTTAAAATTGTATATATTTAAGACTTTGCTGAGTCAAATCAAATTGATAACTTGATTGAGTTAAGTTGAATAAACTTAAAACTGTATATATTTACAACTTTACTGAGTCAAATCAAATTGATAACTTGATTGAGTTAAGTTGATTAAACTTAAAATTGTATATATTTAAGACTTTGCTGAGTCAAATCAAATTGATAACTTGATTGAGTTAAGTTGAATAAACTTAAAACTGTATATATTTACAACTTTACTGAGTCAAATCAAATTGATAACTTGATTGAGTTACGTTAAATGAACTTAAAACTGTATATATTTACAACTTTACTGAGTCAAATCAAATTGATAACTTGATTGAGTTAAGTTGAATAAACTTAAAACTGTGTATATTTACAACTTTACTGAGTCAAAGCAAATTGATAACTTGATTGAGTTAAGTTGATTAAACTTAAAATTGTATATATTTAAGACTTTGCTGAGTCAAATCAAATTGATAACTTGATTGAGTTAAGTTGAATAAACTTAAAACTGTATATATTTACAACTTTACTGAGTCAAATCAAATTGATAACTTGATTGAGTTAAGTTGAATAAACTTAAAACTGTATATATTTACAACTTTACTGAGTCAAATCAAATTGATAACTTGATTGAGTTACGTTAAATGAACTTAAAACTGTATATATTTACAACTTTACTGAGTCAAATCAAATTGATAACTTGATTGAGTTACGTTAAATGAACTTAAAACTGTATATATTTACAACTTTACTGAGTCAAATCAAATTGATAACTTGATTGAGTTAAGTTGAATAAACTTAAAACTGTATATATTTACAACTTTGCTGAGTCAAATCAAATTGATAACTTGATTGAGTTAAGTTGAATAAACTTAAAACTGTATATATTTAAGACTTTGCTGAGTCAAAGCAAATTGATAACTTGATTGAGTTAAGTTGAATAAACTTAAAACTGTATATATTTACAACTTTACTGAGTCAAAGCAAAATGATAACTTGATTGAGTTGAATTGAATTAGCTTAAAACTGTATATATTTACAACTTTACTGAGTCAAATCAAATTGATAACTTGATTGAGTTAAGTTGAATAAACTTAAAACTGTATATATTTACAACTTTACTGAGTCAAATCAAATTGATAACTTGATTGAGTTAAGTTGAATAAACTTAAAACTGTATATATTTACAACTTTACTGAGTCAAATCAAATTGATAACTTGATTGAGTTACGTTAAATGAACTTAAAACTGTATATATTTACAACTTTACTGAGTCAAATCAAATTGATAACTTGATTGAGTTACGTTAAATGAACTTAAAACTGTATATTTTTACAACTTTACTGAGTCAAATCAAATTGATAACTTGATTGAGTTACGTTAAATGAACTTAAAACTGTATATATTTACAACTTTACTGAGTCAAATCAAATTGATAACTTGATTGAGTTACGTTAAATGAACTTAAAACTGTATATATTTACAACTTTACTGAGTCAAATCAAATTGATAACTTGATTGAGTTAAGTTGAATAAACTTAAAACTGTATATATTTACAACTTTGCTGAGTCAAATCAAATTGATAACTTGATTGAGTTAAGTTGAATAAACTTAAAACTGTATATATTTACAACTTTGCTGAGTCAAAGCAAATTGATAACTTGATTGAGTTAAGTTGAATAAACTTAAAACTGTATATATTTACAACTTTACTGAGTCAAAGCAAAATGATAACTTGATTGAGTTGAATTGAATTAGCTTAAAACTGTATATATTTACAACTTTACTGAGTCAAATCAAATTGATAACTTGATTGAGTTAAGTTGAATAAACTTAAAACTGTATATATTTACAACTTTACTGA
Organism: Astyanax mexicanus; assembly: GCF_023375975.1. Taxonomy (NCBI): domain Eukaryota; kingdom Metazoa; phylum Chordata; class Actinopteri; order Characiformes; family Acestrorhamphidae; genus Astyanax; species Astyanax mexicanus. The sequence goes on from NC_064426.1 coordinate 40,693,872, forward strand.
GTCAAATCAAATTGATAACTTGATTGAGTTAAGTTGAATAAACTTAAAACTGTATATATTTACAACTTTACTGAGTCAAATCAAATTGATAACTTGATTGAGTTACGTTAAATGAACTTAAAACTGTATATATTTACAACTTTACTGAGTCAAATCAAATTGATAACTTGATTGAGTTACGTTAAATGAACTTAAAACTGTATATTTTTACAACTTTACTGAGTCAAATCAAATTGATAACTTGATTGAGTTAAGTTGAATAAACTTAAAGCTGTATATATTTACAACTTTACTGAGTCAAAGCAAATTGATAACTTGATTGAGTTAAGTTGAATAAACTTAAAACTATACATTTACAACTTTACTGAGTCAAAGCAAATTGATAACTTGATTGAGTTAAGTTGAATAAACTTAAAACTGTATATATTTACAACTTTACTGAGTCAAAGCAAAATGACGACTGATTTAAGTTGAGCCAATGAATAATTGTTTTCAGTGTAGATGGTCTAATGATGTTTAACTGGGCAAAATCTGGTCTTTGAGTGCATTGTAGAGGCATGTCTAGCAGTCAATGATCTTTCACCAAGAGGTGCACTACCCACTAGTTGCCTCTGAGAGCCTTTTAATAGGGCAAGAGCCTAATCAGACCACACCTTCAATCAGTTATAATAACTGCATTAATAACTGCATGGAGAGTTTTACAGCAATCTGTGGTGCTTTATTTAGTTGTTAGTCAATCAGTGTAGAAAATGATGATGAATATTTATAGTGTGTGTGTGTGTGTGTGTGTGTGTGTGTGTTAATATCTCACCGTGGGCATCGCGGTAGTAGGCGTGAGTAACGCTGCGAAAACGCTCCTGTCCTGCAGTGTCCCAGATCTGAAAAGAGAGAGAGAGAAAGAGAGAGAGAGAGAGAGAGAGAGGGAGGAAAAGATGAGAGGATATTTAGCTTTCATCTTTCATTAAGTGGTAACTGTTTTTCACATCACTCTCTGTCTCTCAGGATCTTTCATTAAAGGTTCATGTGAAGTTCTTCCTCTGGTGGAAACAGCCTGCAGGGGGCGACGCTATAAAGATACTAAATTCCACTTTTAAATAAAGCACATTTATAAAGTGTTTACAAATGGTTCATAAAGGTTTATTTAACCTATATATAAACCGTTAATAAGCTGACACAACACATAGATAGAAAGGGCAACAGTGAGCTGTCGTTTCTATGTTCATTTATAGTGTTAAAGTTTAGTCAGTTTAATCAATTAATATGTTAGTACACACCACATTATGATTACTGTAAAAATAATTATTAATATAGAATTTAAATAAAAGAACTTATTAACAGGTATGCAAAAAGGAAATAAAATACTTTTATATATGAAAGTCAGTCAATCTGAACTTTAAAAGTATCCTCAAGTGCAGTCGCAGAAAAAGACCATTAAAAACTATATGATGATGAAACCGGCACTCACCAGCATAACAATATAATTTCAATTATTTTGATATGAACAGTATAAATGCAAACACTTGCATCATTCGGTCACAGATGCTGTAAATATTGTGAATAATCTATTAAAACTGCAGACCCAATTTTAAAATTGCGATGCATATGTTAATATGTTCCTTAATAAATTTGTTCATATTTAAATAAATGTACTTAAAAGTCCAAATAAAATAAAATAGCCCAAATTTAATTTAAAAATTGGATGTTCTTTAGTGTTTTCTAGGTATGCAAGTATACATACACAAGCTGGCCTGAGGACTTATTATATTATGAAGCTCACAAAAGCAAATTAGCCTAATGACTAATGGCTAGCTGGTGATGCTAACTGTCTTTCCGAGTTGAATAAATCGCTGTTTTTTAATAACAAATCAATTTGTTTGTGCTGATTATTTTAATAGGTCCTGTAGTTTGATATACTAAGTGGATTACGGCTGTAGATTATTCGAGTCGTTAGTTATTACCCTTTACAAAACCAGGATGCAGCTGTCGGCCCAATGCTAACTAGCTAGGTTAACTAATAGTGTGCCAGATTATACGGTTTAATATCAATAAACGTCTATTTTCTGGTCTATTTTCATACATAAAGTGCACGGGATTATAAGGAGCATTTTATATGACTCTGATAAGGAACAGGGGTTTCGCCACTGGTGACGAGACCTGTGAAGCTAAGTAAACAAAACAGTAATTCTAGTCAAAAAAAGTCAAACGAGTGGTGGATGTTAATCTACACAGATTTCTCTTCTAAAAACTGGAGCTGGAGCATTAGAATTAGTGGCTAACCTCTAATGGTAATGCTAATGCAGCTCCAGCAGTGCTAGCAGGGGTGAGCAGCAGGCTACAGTTCGATAAGACTCATCTCTAAATGGACAAAGTGCTAGTGCTTAGCACAGTTAGCAGCTAATGCGGTGCCAATTCTAAAATAAGACTACCTTTATAAAGGGTTAATAAATGGTTTACAATTAGTTTATTAATGGTTACTAATAAGGTTGTAAATGCATTAAAAATCGTTAATAATCAGTTATAACACATACATAGAAATGTACGTAGACCTGTTATTTGCCAAATAGTGAATCCACAGCCATCTATATTGTTGCCCTTTCTACGTTTGTGTTATAACTGATTATTAATGATTTTTAAGGCATTTACAATCTAATTAGTAACCATTAATAAACTAATTGTAAACCATTTATAAACCCTTTATAAAGGTAGTCTTATTTTAAAGTGGTACCGCTAATGCTAATACTGCTAATATAAAAAGTGAAAGTTAAACTTCTGTAGACTATAGAAACAGTCACTCTTTGCCTAGAGTCACAGATACAGATTAATACTGAGCATCACTCTGCTCCCGCTGTTCCGCCCTCAGCACTGATAACTCAGACCTTTATTTTCAGCTGTCTGTCATTTATTACCTCATAATCCATTTCCCCTGCAGACTAATTACCTTCACCCGTCTATTCCTCGAGCTGATGTGATCTGATTACATTCAACACACTCACCCTCTCCCTGAACTGATATGTGTTGTTGTTTATTAATCTATTGATGTGTAATAGCTAGATTATTGTGTGTAAACGTGCTAATTTTAAATCTTCCTTTCCTGGGGCGGTCCTGATGAGTGCCAGTTTCATCATAACATTTTGATGGTCTTTGCGGTAACTGCACTTGAGGATACTTTCTAAGTTATTGGCATTTAAAATAGATCTATTCACTGTATACCTGTAACTCTACCTCTTCACTACTTTACTTTAACTGATGCTCTCAAACCTTTACATTTAGAGACAAGAAATTCAAGTAATTAACTCTTGATGAGTTCAGCACAGCTGTTAACTGAAAGCCTGAATTCCAGGTGATTCTACCTCATAAAACTGAAATGTGCAAAACTGATCATCTACACTGAAAAAAAAATGATAAGTAAAATTTACTTAAAAAAAGTTTTGCAACTTTCTGTATTTGCTTTTTTTAAAGTAAAATTAATTTCAGATAAATTTAAGTAACTTTAACTCGGTTTCAAGACTTAAATAGAGTTACACAGAGTAAATAAGAGAACTGAACTTCAGTCAATCCTTTCTTTTAGTAAACTTTACTTCATTTATTTTTACTAAATCAATCCTTTCTTTTAGTAAACTTTACTTCATTTATTTTTACTGAATCAGTCCTTTCTTTTAGTAAACTTTACTTCATTTATTTTTACTGAATCAATCCTTTCTTTTAGTAAACTTTACTTCATTTATTTTTACTGAATCAATCCTTTCTTTTAGTAAACTTTACTTCATTTATTTTACTGAATCAATCCTTTCTTTTATTAAACTTTACTTCATTTATTTTTACTGAATCAATCCTTTCTTTTAGTAAACTTTACTTCATTTATTTTTACTGAATCAATCCTTTCTTTTAGTAAACTTTACTTCATTTCTGCAAACAATATTACCTATTTACAATTACTTAATTAATTTCTACAATATTTCTCAAATAATTTATGATACATAATATATTATAATTCCTGAAATGTAAATATTTTTAGTTAAATTTAGTTTTATTGGCTGTAAGCCATAATAATCATCAACAATAAAACAAATAAATGCTTATAATAGATCACTCTGTGTGTTTAATACATCTATATAATACATTCATTTCACATTATACAGGTTTTTCCTTCCAGTTTTCCCTTTAATTCCATGTTCTCTGTGCTGCTGAAATTGCAGGGACCCACTTACACTGTTCCAGGTGACTCTCCTCCAGCTTTATTTACCCTCTTAATTCAACCTGATTTCCACCCGATGCAGCTCTAATGAGAAATAAAGCTTTATTTGCCCTGCAGTGCGTCTCGGGGGGGAGGGGGCGGAGTTGGGTGCCTGAAGGCAATTATCTCAAATAAAGACATCACATGCCAAAGAACCTCCATCCATAACCTAATTACGAGTGTTCATGACTCGTATAATTGGTGGTTTGTATTCAACAGGCAGAGAGAACAAATAAATAAATATATAAATGAGTAATAAACTAAAAAAGACATTGGATGTTGAGCGATAAAGTCTGTTATGTGTGTGTGATTGTGTGTAATTGTGTGTGTGTGTGTGTGTGGGAATAGGCTAATGAGACTAATAGCCTGTATAAGATTAATGGGACAGGCCTGTCTCAGTCCTGCTAAACACTAATAGGACATTTGTCTGCAGATGAGGACATCTGCAAAAAAAAACAAAACAAAAAAAAAAAAACAAGAAGAGCAACAGCAGTGAAATTACTGAAAATACAGCAAAAAAAAATCAGCCTCAGTATCTGTTTGTGTGTTTTATTGCTATTAGGGCTGTATTTTGTGTATTAATATGATACACACCATGACACAGAGGTCACAATTCAATATATTTTCTTATATATTTAATAATAAATGTTTTTTTTTTTGTTTTTAAACCACTGAGTAAAGAATCACGTATGTTCATTTTGTGGTTGCAAATGGAAAAGTTTCCTGCGGGTGTGTTTCATTCCTTTTTTAATGATGCGCACCAAAGTAAGAAGGCGGTATATTCTAAAGTCACAGTATAAAAAAACACACCATCATATTTCTAATATGAGCACAACCCTGCCTTCTACCATTACTGAAACAAAACCATTTTCCTTCTGTTGGATGGATCTGTGAAAAGCAGTATGAAGGGAAAAGGGTCTTACCTGGAGTTTGACCTTGACTCCATCAACGTTCAGCACTTTGTTCTGAAATCAGAAAGAGAAAGAGACACATTATTCATTGGTATAAAAACCTTAATTACATATTATATATGTTCCTTTCTGTATCAAGTTTAATATACAGGTAATTCCAGAGTTAAATAAATTACTATATATGTTCTGTAGGTGCCTAGTTGGTGTTTGGTTGGCGTTTATTTAGCATTTTTGCATTTGGATGATGTTTGGTTGGCATTTGGTTGGTGTTTAGTTTGGGTTTGGTTAGCATTTGGTGGGTGTTTGGTTTGCATTTAGTTGGCATTAGGTTAGCATTTAGTTGGTGTTTGGTTGTTGTTTAACTGAAGTTCGGTTGGATGTTTGGTTGGTGTTTGCTGTGTGTTAGGTTTAGATTTGCTTGACGTTTGGTTGGAATTTAGTTTGTTAGAGTTTTGGCTGGCATATAGTTGTGGTTTGGTTGGCATTTGGTGTTTGGTTGGATGTCTGGTTTGCATTTGGTTGGTGTTTGGTGGGTGTTTAGTTGGTGTTTGGTTTGCATTTAGTGTGTGTTTGGTTATAGCTTTGTTGGATGTTTGGAGGGTGGTGTTCAGTTTGTGTTTGGTTGACACCTAGAGTGCATTTGATTTGTGTTTGGTTGAAGCTTTGTTGGCATTTGGTTGGAGTTTGTGAGTTTTTTGGTCGGCATTTGGTGGGTGTTTGGTGGAGTTTTGGTTGGTGTTTAGTTTTGGGTTTAGTTAGCGTTTGGTGGGTGTTTGGTTGGCATTAGGTTAGCATTAGTTTGGTGTTTAGTTGAAGTATACTTGCCGTTTGGTGGATGTTTGGTTAAAGGTTTTTGGATGTTTGGTTGGAATTTAGTTGGCGTTTAGTAGGCATTTGGTTGGTGCTTGGTGGGTGTTTAGATGGTGTTTGGTTGGCATTTAGTGTGTGTTTGGTTGGCATTTGGCTGGAGTTTGTTGGCTGGTTAGTTGGTTTTATTTGGCATTTGGTTGGCATTGAGTTGGATGTTTGGTTGGTGTTTAGTTGGGGTTTGGTTAGCATTTAGCGTGCAATTGATTGGTGTTTGGTTGAAGCTTAGTTGGCATTTGGTTGGTGTTTGTTGGATGTTTGGTTGGAGTTTATTGGCTGTTTGGTTGGCGTTTGGTTGGTGTTAGGCTGGTGTGTGGTTGGTGTTTGGATGGTGTTTGGTTGGTGTTTGGATGGTGTTTGGTGGGCGTTTGGTTGGCGTTCGGTGAGTGTTTGATTGGTGTTCGGTTGGTGTTTGGTTGGCGTTTAGTTGACGTTTAGATGGTGTTTGGTTGGTGTTTGGTGGGTGTTTGGTTGGTGTTTGGTTGGTGTTTAGTGGGTGTTTGGTTGGTGTTCGGTGGGTGAAAGCAGTGAGCAAATCTTGAGGAAGAGTCTGATCCACAGCCGAGCCGAGTTCCTCCACTGACTAATCAGCCGATTCTTCTCCTCCAGATTATCAATAATGCAGGACTCCCTGTTCCTCTGCTCATTTTTAATAATCTCTCTCTCTATCTCTCTCTCTCTCCACCCCTCCTCCTCTCTCTCTCGCCCTATTTCTCGCTGCTCTCACATTCACACACAGTTCCACACTCTGCTGCAGTTATGATTATTATTGTAGTCTTCAGAACTGTAATTATGGTTATGTGTTATGAAGATCTGATTTAGATTCTTCTTCTTTTTGTTCTTTTTTTCTCAGTTTAACTCATCCTACAGTTCTGGAGATATCAGCACTGTTTAAACTCAAGAAGTTTCTTTTTTTTGTATACATTTTTACATGGTCCTGTATTTTGCGCAGTCGCTTATTTATCTTATCTCTTTTTTTACTCCTCTTTATTTCCATTCATTTTTGCACACTGGAGATCATATCAAACCACTTGAAATACCACATCAACAGCTTAGCCACCACTTGGCATTTGGTGGATGTTGGTTGGTGCTTGATTGGTGTTTGGTTGGTGCTTAGTGGGTATCTGGTTGGTGTTTCGTTAGTTAGTGTTTGGATGTTGGCGGCTGTTTGTTAGCATTTGATATGTGTTTGGTGGGTGTATGGATTGCATTTGGTTGATATTTGATCAGTGTTTGGTTGGTGCTTGGTGGGTGTTTGGTTGGCATTTGGTTAGTATTTAGTGTTTGGTTAAGATTTTGTTTATATATGTGGTTGACATTAAGTTGGTTGTTTAGTTGGTGGCTGGTGGTTGTTTGGTTAGCATTTGGTAGTTGTTTGGTTGGGATTTCATTGGTATATGGTTGGCATTTGGTGGTTATTTAGTTTGGTGGATGTATGATTGGCATATGGTTGGTGCTTGATTGGTGTTTGGTTAGTGCTTGGTGGGTGTTTGGTTGGCATTTGGTGGGTGCATGGTCTGTTGTTGGTTGGCATTTGGTTGGTATTTGATTGATGTTTGGTTGGCGCTTGGTGGGTGTTTGGTTGAAGTTTGTTTGGTGTTTGGATGGAATTTGGTTAATATTTTGTGGGTGTTTGGTTGGCATTTGTGAGTTATTCAACATTTGGTGTGTGGATAGTTGGCTTTTGATTGGTGTTTGGTTGGTGTTTGGTTGGTGCTTGGTGGGTGTTTGGTTAGCATTTGGTGAGTGCATGATCTGTGTTTGGTTTGTATTTGATCTGTGTTTGATTGGTGCTTGATTTGTGTTTTTGGTTGGCACTTGGTGGTTGTTTAGTCTGTTTGGTTGGCATTTAGTTGGTATCTGATTGATGTTTGGTTGGCGCTTGGTGGGTGTTTGGTTGAAGTTTGATTGGTGTTTGGTTGGTGCTTGGCTAGTATTTGGTTGGTGTTTGGTTGTCATTTGATTGGTGTTTGGTTGGCATTAAAATGAAGAAATGAAGAAGAGCATTATTTTTTGCACACCATGGAGCCAACTGAAATACCACATCAGCTGCTTAGCAACCACCTAGCAACCACAGAGCAACATCATAGCAACCACTTAAAATACTACAGCAATCACCATGCAACAGTAAAACTCCCACTACATCTGGCAACCATATAGCAAGAACACAGTCTATCAAACGATCAACTATTAAACGTAAAATCTAAACATTAATGCGTTAAATAATTAATACATTAAAAAATGATCAGAAATCAAATTTATAAGTTGGATTAAATGTACCGGGGTGTCTCTTTCACACAGTTTCTCCCCTGTGATTTTATTTCCTCTCAGATTCGTCTCTGGTTATTAATAAAATGCCCTCTGCTCTCTTAAGCCCGGTGGTGCTGACCGGTTAACAGCGTGACACCGTCCTGCTCTTCTTCATTTCCCCAGAGACAACAGGTCAGCTTCCTCAGAGCGTCTCCATAAACTCAGACAGATACTGAAGATTCACCCTCTGGCTGAACCATTGAGAGTCTGCCGGTTCTGAATCCTGTCCAAACATCCAGCCCACTTTAATCACTCAGGATGCTAATTAGCTGATTCACCCCGAGGGCACACTGTAGTATCGCACTGACGGTTATCTGGATGATACGCTGGTGTTTACCAACATCTAAACATTAAATATTTTCATATTTTCTTTAGAATACTCTGCCTTTTGGTGCCTCATAATTTAAATAATTATTAAATATATTAAAACTAACTTTTTGCCTGCTTTTGCATTATTACTTAAGTCTTGGCTGCTTCTATAAACACTACAAGTCCCTTTTTGTGACGTCACAATAGCCCCCCCCCCCCCATCACCATCCCACCAGAGCCACACCCACTAGATCAGTTGAAAAAAAAAACGCTAATTCTGCTGGTTGAGAACTTCAGACAGTACACAGCAGGATTAGCCAGCAGACTTTTTCTGAAGGAGGGATCTGTACCTACTGTACTTTATTAATCATTCTGCGCTGTGCTCTTACAGTCATCTTTACAGGACTTTACCACAACTATGGAGAGTAGCAGCAACAGTGCTGCTGAACTTTTTTCATTTGTAGAGCGTCTGTCTGTTTTAACGTGGACACGTGAACATCAAGGCTTTTAGAGATATTAGTGTAAACCTTTCCAGCTTCATGCTTAAAGTCGACAATTCTTGAACGTAGGTCTGCAAGACATTTACTCTTTAGTGCGAGGCATGATTCACATCAAGCAATGCTTTTTAACAGAACTGCAAACTCAAAACTGCTGTGTGTTTTTTATAGGGCAGGACAGCTTTAATCAACACATCCAATCTCATCTCATTACATCCTGCCTCCAATTACCTTTTAGAAAAGTCATTAGCCTAGAGCAGGGGTGTCCAAACTACGGCCCGCGGGCCGTTTCCTTTTTTGGAGTGGCCCGCGAGGTATTTTAGAAATAGAATGAAAGTTGGCCCGCTGTTAAGCAGGTTTTTATAATGCGAGATTCAAAGTTTGAACAGTAGGTGTCAGAAACGGGCCAAAGAGTCTAAAAGCGGAGAGGGTGCGCATTTCTAGCGCAGAAAAACGGGGCAAAGAGTCTAAAAGCGGAGAGAGTGCGCATTTCTTGCGCAGTAAAACGGGCCAAAGACTCTAAAAGCGGAGAGAGTGCGCATTTCTAGTGCAGAAAAACGGGCTAAAGCGTGTAAAAGAGGAGAGAGTGCGCATTTCTCGCGCAGAAAAACGGGCTAAAGAGTCTAAAAGAGGAGAGGGTGCACATTTCTTGTGCAGAAAAACGGGGCAAAGAGTCTAAAAGCGGAGAGAGTGCGCATTTCTAGAGCAGAAAAACAGGCTAAAGAGTCTAAAAGAGGAGAGAGTGCGCATTTCTAGCGCAGAAAAACGGGCTAAAGAGTCTAAAAGAGGAGAGAGTGAGCATTTCTTGCGCAGTAAAATGGGCCAAAGACTCTAAAAGCGGAGAGAGCGCGCATTTCTAGCGCAGAAAAACGGGCTAAAGAGTCTAAAAGAGGAGAGAGTGCACATTTCTAGAGCAGAAAAACAGGCTAAAGAGTCTAAAAGAGGAGAGAGTGCGCATTTCTAGCGCAGAAAAACGGGCTAAAGAGTCTAAAAGAGGAGAGAGTGAGCATTTCTTGCGCAGTAAAATGGGCCAAAGAGTCTAAAAGCGGAGAGGGTGCGCATTTCTAGTGCAGAAAAACGGGCTAAAGAGTCTAAAAGAGGAGAGAGTGCGCATTTCTAGCGCAGAAAAACGGGGCAAAGAGTCTAAAAGAGGAGAGGGTGCGCATTTCTAGCGCATAAAAACAGGGCAAAGAGTGTAAAAGTGGAGAGAGTGCGCATTTCTTGCGCAGTAAATTGGGCCAAAGAGTCTAAAAGCGGAGAGAGTGCACATTTCTAGCGCAGAAAAACGGCCAAAGAGTCTAAAAGTTGCCGTAGTTAAGGAGTTTAATATTAAGAGACATCATGAAATTAAAAAACATCAATTTGAAAAATCTTAGTTTACACAACACTGTCAAAGATAAACATAAAGATAATAAGTCAAGTAAAATGGTGTGTAAATGAAAGTAATCAGGAAAAAGTATTATTTAAAGTGGTATATTTCATTATTTGTTTTATTATAGAGTCTGTGGACCGTGACTTCAAATATATTTCTCCTTCTGGCCCCCAACAAAAAAAGTTTGGACACCCCTGGCCTAGAGGTTCACATACTTGTTGTGTTTAATAAAACCATGCAAACATATATTGCATTACATTTTTGTGTGGTTTTAGTTTTAAGCAGACTGTGTTTGTCTATTGTTGTTACTTAGATTAAGATTGGAACACATTTAATGACCAATTAATGCAGAAATCCAAGTATAGTCCCAAAGCGTTCACATACTTTTTCTTGCAACTGTAGAATAATAAATGCTGATTATTGGAGCTGCTCTGCAGGAATGTGCTGCTCAGAGGACAACAATGAACCACACTGACTGAAGTTACAGTTGATTTCATCACCATCACCCTGGCAGAGATAATACCCATAATCCCCGGGTGGCAGGAAACTTGCCTTTCCCTCGTTCTCCATTAGCAGAGCTGTACCACCCTCAGACCCACGGCTCGTAAAATAAGCTGATCACGCCAAAAAAACACCGGCACTACAACAAGGACGCATTTAAAGTGAATGCTCATGCATATTCAGCAGCGATGGAGCCGTGTCGCCCGGGCGTGATCGGAATCTAATCAGCCCTAACGACGAGCGCCGAATATCATAACTCATCTTTACACCGCTGGAACAGAAGCCGCCGGCTCTCCTCCAAATTCAGATCTGATGCTGAAAGTCGAAAAAGATTAGTTTATCAAGTTTATCTGTGGCGACACTCAAACTGCATCGTTTTGATGAGAAATGCACGGACGATAATGGAAAAAAGTGATCTTGAAGGAAGCATATGTTGCTCTAGGATCTCAATTCACTATTTTTGCATTAATTTTTAGAAGATTTATTCATTTCATTATAAACAAAAGGAATTTTATATACAGAAAAAAAATACAAATCACAAATAAAATGAAAGGCAGCAGAAAGAAGAAAAACAAATCTTATATCTATCATTTTTAACATCACTCTCCAAATTAATGCTAATAATAAATTAATGAGAAGTTGGAGAATGCAACTGAAACACCTGGTTTTAGAGCACAATAATTGCTAGTGGTGACGGACAGTTCTGGTGGAAACAGGAGAGTTGAGGTGCACATTGAATTCTGCGTGATTTGATCAGCCGTGGTTTTATGTTTTTTGGATACAATCCGGGTTAGCACCCGAACATCCCTTTCAGACAGCTTCCTCTTACAGCGTCCACAGTTAATCCTGTTGGATGTGGTTGGTCCTTCTTGGTGGTATGCTGGCATTACCCTGGATACCGTGGCTCTTGATTCATCACAAAGACTTGCTGTCTTGGTCACAGATGCTCCAGCAAGACGTGCACCAACAATTTGTCCTCTTTTGAACTCTGGTATGTCACCCATAATGTTGTGCTCTTACCCTGCTAATAGAACCTTCACACTCTGCTCTTACTGGTGCAATGTGCAATTAATGAAGATTGAACACCAGGCTGCTCCAATTTAGCCATGAAACCTAAAATCCCACACTAAAATGATGACAGGTGTTTCAGTATATTGTCCAACCCCTGTACATCAATGATAAATTAATGATAAACCAAACCACAAAAGAACCTTTAGAAAGACTTTATGACTGTTATGACTGAATGGTCTGAATTTTTCCTCTTTGGTCCGAAGCTCACAGCACTGAATATTTATATTAAATTAATAAGACTTCATACTAGGTTTGTTTTTGCTATTACATTATTCTTGGCAATATAAAAGAAAGAAAAATATTTTATTAATTTCAAGAATGTACTGCTGCAACAACATATGTTAAAGTTCACTTAAAATCTGTCTAAACATAAATATAAATAAATATAATAAAACAGGTTCAAACATTTAATAAGAACAGTAACTTACCAAAACCATGATATTTAATGCATGCATAACAATTGTGTAAAAATGTGTTTCTTCAGAGTATACTAAAAAGAATGTATTACATGCCGTCCATGTGTAGAGACAGTGTAAAATGTGTGTTTTAAATAAAACTATTCACATTTCAATAATTATAATATATTATGTATCATAAATTATTTGAGTAATATTGTATAAATGAAGTAATTGTAATTAGGTAATAATGTATGCAGAAATGAAGTAAAGTTTACTAAAAGAAAGGATTGATTCAGTAAAAATAAATGAAGTAAAGTTTACTAAAAGAAAGGATTGATTCAGTAAAAATAAATGAAGTAAAGTTTACTAAAAGAAAGGATTGATTCAGTAAAAATAAATGAAGTAAAGTTTACTAAAAGAAAGGATTGATTCAGTAAAAATAAATGAAGTAAAGTTTACTAAAAGAAAGGATTGATTCAGTAAAAATAAATGAAGTAAAGTTTACTAAAAGAAAGGATTGATTCAGTAAAAATAAACGAAGTAAAGTTTACTAAAAGAAAGGATTGATTCAGTAAAAATAAATGAAGTAAAGTTTACTAAAAGAAAGGATTGATTCAGTAAAAATAAATAAAGTAAAGTTTACTAAAAGAAAGGATTGATTTAGTAAAAATAAATAAAGTAAAGTTTACTAAAAGAAAGGATTGATTCAGTAAAAATAAATGAAGTAAAGTTTACTAAAAGAAATGATTGATTCAGTAAAAATAAATGAAGTAAAGTTTACTAAAAGAAAGGATTGATTCAGTAAAAATAAATGAAGTAAAGTTTAATAAAAGAAAGGATTGATTCAGTAAAAATAAATGAAGTAAAGTTTACTAACAGAAAGGATTGATTCAGTAAAAATAAATGAAGTAAAGTTTACTAAAAGAAAGGATTGATTCAGTAAAATAAATGAAGTAAAGTTTACTAAAAGAAAGGATTGACTGAAGTTCAGTTCACTTATTTACTCTGTGTAACTCTATTAAAGTCTTGAAACCGAGTTGAAGTTACTTAAATTTATCTGAAATTAAATTTACTTAAAATAAGCAAATGCAGAAAGTTGCTAAACATTTTTAAAGTAATTTTACTCATCATTTGTGTGCATGATCAGTGAGCAGGACTGCTGGAGTCTTGAGTCTGGTCTGGAGGCTGAAGTTGATCTCAGGGCTGCAGTGAAGCAGAAACGCTAGGCGGCAGCGGCGGAGGTGTCGTGTGGAGCAGGACGGTTTAGATCGGGACTGTCAGAGATCCTTCACTGAACATGACATCATTACGTCTCACTGGCCCTTATTAAAGCAGTCCTGTAGCTCCGCTCTGAGCAGAACCGCTGCCTCTAACAGATCTGCTCCACACAGAACAACACTGTCAGATTATAACCACACGCCTCCTGCAGCTCTCTGACCAGGAAGCTCCCTCAGCGCATCACAGAGAGTCAAAAAATGTGATTCCATTTAGAGGTAATTTAGGGGAAAGAAACGCTGCACATTTAATCATGGGTCAGAAACCACTGGGCCACTTAAAAATGATGAGTTTCTTTGATTTTACCAAATATAAAACCTCTGGAATATAATCAAGAGGAAGATGGATGATCACAAGCTGATCATCAAACCACCAAACTGAACTGCTTGACTTATTTTTGCACCAGGAGTAAAGCAGCATAAAATTATCCAAAAGCAGTGTGTAAGACTGGTGGAGGAGAACATGATGCCAAGATGCACAAAAAAAATGTGATTAAAAACCAACCAGGGTTATTCCACCAAATACTGAACTATTTCTGAACTCTTTCTAAAAACTTTATAAATATGAGCTTGTTGTTTTCTTTGCTTTTTTTGAGGTCTGAAAGCTCTGCATCTTTTTTGTTTGTTATTTTAGCCATTCCTAAGGGCATTTCACACCAGCACTATTCGGTCCGGTTAAAAGAACTCTGGTCCATTTGTAACTTTAGTGCGGTTCGATTGAGCAGGTGTGAATACAGTAATCGCACTCGGGTGCGGATCAAAAGAACCGGACCGAGACCAGCTAGAGGAGGGGGTCTAGGTCCGGTACCAAACGAACTCTGGAGCGGTTCACTTCGCTTGTGGTGAGAACGTGATCCGGTCTCGATCGGATCCAGCTATTAAATATAAGCCATTTATTTGAGCTAAACTGCTGATAAAGCAAGCACAGTTTAAACTGATATATTAGCCAGATAACACTAATTATCACAGCTGTGAACAAACACTGTGTCCGTGCACGCGCTTCCTCAAAGACTCCACCCATCCCCAGCATGGACTGTTCACACTTCTGCCCTCAGGCCAGAGGTACAGAAGTGTAAAATGCAAGACCACCAGGTTAAAGAACAGTTTCTTCCCCACGGCCATCAGACTCTTGAACACACCTCAGGTATAACCCTGCAATCAGACTCTTGAACACAACTCAGGAATAACCCTGCACTTTACTTCAACATGTTTACATTGCAGCCGTCACTTTACTGTTAATCTTTTTTTAATATATATAGTTAATGTCCATAACTGCATTATCTCGCACTTGCACTTTTTTTTATACATTTCTTTGCTTAAGTAACTTTTATTTTTTTATGTCTTTGACAATTAGTTTAATATTTATAACCTTATTGTATTTTTTTTGCACTTTTTCTATCTTCTATTTGGCATTCTTGGCGAAGAGCAAAGAAAGAATTTCATTGTACACTGAAACCCGTTTCTGTACTGTACATATGACAATAAACTCTTTGAATCTTTGAATCTGCGTCTGCGCTGCATTCGCTGCTCACAGCCGCGTGACTCTGTTTATTATGTATAAATCTGCGCTGCACGTAGAAACACTGTGTTTGAAAGTGCAGCGTTTCAGCGTTCAGTGTTAAAGCACAGATATTTGCGCTGTATTTGCTTTTTTCGTATATTTATATTTTACGTACTCCCGTGTCAAACAGCTCTAACCAATCAGAGGACACAGGCTGCTTGCGTGGTTTATTGATGCGCATTTAGGTGCGTTTACATTTATGCCTATGTGAAACCAGGCCGAACAGAGCGAGAAAACGCTCCAAATAAACGAACTCATTAACTGATTCGGACCAGAGAAACGAACCACAGGTGTGAAAACGCCTTAATTTTCTGTAAATAAATGCTCTAAATGATTCTAATATTTTTATTTAGAATTTGGGAGAAATGTTGTCTGTAGTTTATAGAATAAAACAACAATGTTCATTTTAGTCAAACATAAACCTATAAATAGCAAAAGTGCTCTCTTATTTGAGCTGTGTATATGCAGATGTGATCATATGTAACAGAGTTCTGATGATGAACCGGCCAGAGCTTAGCAAAAGTATAAAAGCATCAGCTTAAGCTCAGCATCGGCTATGTGAAATGTGGGCCAAATATGGCTCGAACTCGGCAATCAGAGAGTTGACAAAATTGGTGCAGTGGTCCATCATTATATTATACTCGGCAACCGGGGTGTTAGAACAATTCCTATTTTATACTCAGCAAAGCTTCGTCCAATTCCCATATCATTATATTATACTCAGGGCTGTTAGAAAAGGAGTTATGAGCTATGAGAACCAGTTACATATATTCACATAGGACCATGTATTAACCTGTTTAATCATTTAAACATTTATTAACTCCTGAAAACTAACCGTGGCTCCTGTGGCTACTGGCTTTTTCCTCCTAGAACTTTCCACTTTCACAAAGAAACAAATTGGACAAAATGCATTGCTTTGTTTGTAGTTACTGAACACTTTTTTTGCACTTTAATGCACACCAGATTATGAGACCCACTATCAATAAACCATTCATTTCCTATGGCAGGGCGCAATTTCATCACAGCGGCGGGTGCAACACTCCTGTGAACATTAGTTCTGCATTACGTTCATTGGTTCCACAAGTCTCCTTTAGCCTGTACCATGTATGTATTTTTTGTGCGTTTACGCAAACCGAACCGTGACAAAGAGAAATATCGCCACGTTTTAATCTCGCGAGATCTCGTGCCACCTGACGATATTTCTCTTCAGGCTTAAACCTGTCTTGCGGGGAAAAAAACAGTAGATGAGCTCCGCGGTACAGTTAAAAAGCTCCGCGCGACAGTGCTCTTACTGTCCCAAAGATTCACAGCTCTAGTAAATACTGTAAGTAGATCCTACACATGGCTGTTTCATAAGCAGCTGTACTAATCCCTTAACTCTGTACTGTATTTAAAAACATGTTCTGTCTCTGTTTGCACTTTAAGCATAGTCTTAATATGACTGGATGTGGATATTCATAGTTAAATTACAAGAGATTTAGAAGAAAAAAAACACAAACCATAGTCTTAATATGACTGGTAGTGGTTTGCACTCATTGTTTGCACTATATAAGACCTAGAAAAGATTTATTTTTATTTTTTATTCTTATTCTTATTTCTATTTCTTATAGAATCAATGTGTGAGAGAAACCAGTCTGTTAAGTGTGTGTTATATGATTCTGTCAAATAAAACTCTAGTTTTCAAGCCATTTTTCATTTTTGAGGTTTTCTTTAAAATTTTCTTTGTAAATCTCGCCTCGTCTCGTTCTCTTGAACCCAGTATCGTGTCTCGTCTCGTGATATTAGTGTCTCGTCACACCCCTACATGTACCAATACACCCCTAATAAAATGGTAGGAGCAAAATGCGAATTAAAGGAACCAAAAGTTCAGAGAGCACAGTAGCCAATCGGGTAAGAATATCGCTTCACTGGATCAAAATTAATTAGCATAAAGTTAAAATAAAATAAAATTTCAACTCCCTTTTCTTGATGCTCTGCTGCTTCGTCACTTCCTGCTTCTTGCTAGTGTGCCAACAAATCTCGCCCTGCCATAGTAAACGAATGGTCGCGTCTCGCTTTGTCGCTTAACAGTGTGAACGCATGATTAGGGTGTAACACTAATCAGGAACAAAACTCCAAACTGAAATGCTCCAAACTGATGCTGTAAAACCGCATAACCTCTAAAACCCAGACATACCGCATCCGACCCACTGAATTACTGTATTAATACGAGTGGCCTCCACTGATACTCTCTCATAAAAGTCTATAGCTTTAATCTATAAAAGAGTAAAGAGAGTAAAGAGAGAAATAGAGAGCGGCAGGCTCTTCAGCTATTTCCATTCCAAAGCTAACACAGCTCCAACACAGCGAAAGGCCTGGGACACAAACACCGCTCAGCGTGACAATGCAGGAAAACAAAGCACTGCTCTACAAAGGGCACTGGAATAAGCGTGTCATAACTGTCATTTTGTCGACGTACTGCATAAAAAGCTCATTTTAAAGTCGGCTATGTTTTCAGCGAGGCTAAAAAAATAGAAACAGGACCTTGAAAGAGAGAGAAATGTTTTGTAGAAAGGAATGAAATGAAAATGAAATGCCTGCATACCGAACTGGGCCATGAAAATCCACTAAAATAAAGAAAAAAGAAAAAAGTGTAGTTTGATGTTTACTAGAGGTAATGTAATGTAATATATCAGTTATATAAAATCTAATTCTGTATTTGTAATTCTGTGTTTTGTAGGCTGGACATAGGGGTGGGCAATATTATATCGTATTCAATATATCGTGACACAGAAATATCATGATATTAAAAATCCATATCGTGATAACAGGGCTGTTCTGTCTTAAAAGTAGTCTATTATTTACTGTGAAGCTTTAGGTGTATTTATTGTATAATTGTTTTAGTTTGCAGTTTATATGCATGCACTAAATATTCTGCAATATTTTTTGCTGCATTATATTATTTTATGCTATATTATTTATTTTGCCACATTATGATTATGCTGTTATACTCTTATACTATATTCCTGAAATGAATTAATTAATTTTCTGTTTTCCTATATCGCCAAGAGTATCGTTATCGCAAAAATACCCTGAAATATCGTGATATTATTTTAGAGCCATATCGCCCACCCCTAGCTGGACACACTTGCAGGAACTCTTGCAGGAGCTCTTTTGTCCCCACAAGAAGGACAAATAATGGGACACTTTGTCTCTGTAGGGTTTATATTCAATTCTTAGACTACTCTACTTTCCCTTTTCCCAGCTTTCAGCATATTATTGCCAATAATTGACAGAAAAGCTTCTCAGTTTAATCAGTAGCTTAACGTACTTCAACCCTTAAAAAAATGACTGGATTGTAACATTATTAGTAGTAATGGGTGAATATCTAAAGTAATGTATGTAATTAATTTTTTATTTCCCCGGTGACAAAAGTATATATACTTAATTGTACTGAAAACATATTGATAAATGTACTTATGTACTTAAAATATATTAAAAGTAGATTAATATTATGCTTTCATCAAATGTTTATAAGTAAATCATACTTAATCATACTTTTTAAAAAGTACAATCTAGTATATTTTAAATAAATACACTACTATGAAGTACTAAACTTTTAGTTTAATGTAATTCAATATACTTCTAAAATATTTATTTCAAAATTCACTTTTGTCCATTTTTAGCAAAGTGTGTTAAAAACAGCTGTTACAGTAGTTCACTTAAAGTGGAATGTATCATGCAACTTTTTAGAAAGTAAATTGAATTACTACTACTTTTAAAAAAAAATAAAGTAAATTTGTAACACTCTAAAACAGGCATGTCAAACATACGGCCCGCGGGCCGGACCAGGCCCGTTGGATGATTTAATCCGGCCCGGCATACATTTCTGAGTATGTCAAAAAACAGAAGCGAGTTTCTAGCTCATTTCTATCAAAAGTTGTGATTTTTGTTTAATGAATACAAATTAAATGCTCTCTCCGGTCGCTAGAGGGCAGTAAATGTCCCGCATGCAGCACAGACACGGCAATCTTGCTTCACCACAGCAGCAAGTAGACTGCAGGAATGCAGTGAGAGAGAGAGAGAGAGAGAGAGAGAGAGAGAGAGACAGAGAGAGAGAGAGAGAGAGAGAGAGAGAGAGAGAGAGAAAGTGTGATGACACGAAATTTGTTTGCACTCATGAATACAGATCATTAAAAATAAGATTCGTCTGGTTTCATATTAAAGACAGTTAATATTGTGCAGTATGTTCTCAGCTTCAGTAGGCCCAGCCTAGTAGTTTGATCTGATGTAGTCTAATCTTATTGCCCATGCACTGCTATAACTTTTATTTTGTATTTCTTTTTTTTATTTATTTCAAAGCAGTATGACAATTAAGGTGAAAATATTTTTTTCATAGCTCCCACTTGAGTTTGTTGATGTGGTGAGTTGGTTCAGGTGTAAAACTGCATTCACTCAACTGTTAAAATAAACCAGTTGTTAACACATTCACCGCCAAACATGAAAATCATTTTTTTCCATTGTTTTATGAATAAATGTGTTGTGCTTAGAAAAGATCCCTTTTCATCCATGATTATAATATGTAGGGTAGGCTAAAAATGTAGGCTGAATAATAAAGCATAGTACTGAAAAACAAAGCTAAATATTTGGAGTTGACATTCTTTTACTGATCCGGCCCACCTGAGAACAGAAAGTCTGGATCCGGCCCCAGAGCCAAACTGAGTTTGACATGCCTGCTCTAAAAATTGTAGTACAGTATATTAAAATATATTTTATATCTTCGCTGTCCAAAAAAAAAAACACTTATCTCCAAAACAGCAACTGTACAGGAGAGAGAAAGAAAAAAAAAACTTGTAAACTTTCAATGTAGAAAAAGTTTATTTCAGGTCATTTTGGATTTTGAAGAGTTTCTATTGGTCCGTTCATTAAGAAATTTTTGCACAGTTTAAAGGACAGTTTGTCTGTTCAAATTATGTAGTAAAAATAGACAAATATGGAGATAAGTGCATTCCATAGGACAGCAACCAGAGGTGGAAAAAGTACTGAAAAATTGTAATTGAGTAAAAGTACCTTTACTTTGCTGAAATTCTACTCAAGTAAATGTAAAAGTACGCATCTAAAAATCTACTCGAGTAAAAGTAAAAAAGTGCTCAATTTAAAATGTACTGTGAGTAAAAGTTACATAGTCACTTTTAATTATTTGATGTAAAAAAGTAAAAACAAATCATAAATTAAACTGTTTTTAATAAACTATTATTCCACATAATAATTTGGACCTTTCAGGCAGTATTTGTTCAGACCAGTGGAACAGGTTTCTATTATCCATTTTTTTCTTTACTGTTAAAAGTTATGGTAATTTATGTGACTATAAACTGTATTTTATAGTTTTACAGGTCATTATTATTTTTTAACTTGTCATTGCTGTGCTTTAACTGCTATTTACATGTTTTTTTT
Organism: Astyanax mexicanus; assembly: GCF_023375975.1. Classification (NCBI taxonomy): domain Eukaryota; kingdom Metazoa; phylum Chordata; class Actinopteri; order Characiformes; family Acestrorhamphidae; genus Astyanax; species Astyanax mexicanus. The sequence continues at coordinate 40,714,610 of NC_064426.1, forward strand.
TTTAACATTCAAGCCAATTGTTTAATGATAAAAATACCAATATATATTTTTTTTTAATTCAGACAATTTTTTTTCTCAGCATTTTATTTTTTACTCAGTAATTTGTAGTTTTCCAATGTAGTGAAGTAAATTACTTGTGTCAAAATGTACTTGAGTAAAAGTAAAATTACCTAGTTTAAAAACTACTTTAAAAATTACAAATAACTCATAAAATCTACTTAATTACAGTAATGTGAGTAAATGTAATTCATTACTTTCCACCTCTGACAGCAGCAATATATATTCTACTCTACTACTTCTTGGCTATTAGCACAGATTTAGCACAAAGCAGGTTAGCATTAGCATGATGAATAATGAATAGGATGCTCGTAGCGCCTGGTTGCATGTATGAATAATAAACGCTACTGAGTGCTAGTTAGCATAATGCAAATCTCATTACTGTAACAAGTCCTCGTTAGCTTTCAAGCATGTTGGAGACATTAGGACGAGGTAACGCTTTGAGCCTGTCCTCAGCCCAGGTCACGGGAGGCTACAGCGGCGTGGGCACAGTGTTCAGGGCATAATTAGGGCAAGGAACGACCCGGGGAGCGGTGAGGGAGCAGAGTCAGCACATCCTGGTCTCCTGGCCCTGTTCCTCTTCCTGTACTCCGTGTCCCTGCTCTCAAACATCTCCAAACAACCGCAATTAGACCAGTCCGAGCACACAAACACCATCCATTCTCCACAGATTCATCCCTCATAAATACTTCATAAAACACCACCGCCGTTTATTATCATAGATCCTGCTGCTGACCAGCAGAAACTGGAAGAACGCTACCAGAACTTACTGGGACAGAAGTTGGAATGGACGGGAATTTAGGACGGTTTTGTCCGCTCAGCAAAGAAGTCTTGTTTTATATATATATATATATATATATATTTTTTTTTTTTTTCCCCGTATGGTTTCTCTCGCCCGAGGCATGAGCGAATCTGCAACAATCTGTCCAACACCCGAGAGACTGAAATATGATGAAACCATTGCCAGCTGTCCCCTACAGATTACTGAATACGTGTGTCACATTACAATGACTTGAAAAAATGAAGAGAGCACTTCAGTTTCTGAATCAGTTTCTCTGATTTTGCTATTTATAGGTTTATGTTTGAGTACAATGAACATTTATTTGCAGAAAATGTCTGAAATGGCTGAAATAAGAGAAAAGATGCAGAATAAGTTTTCAACATTTTCATAAAGTTAAAAAAAAAAAAACTTGTAAAATTTTAACGAAAGTCAATGTAAAAAAAGTTTATTTCAGCTCAGCTTTGGATTTTGAAGAGTTTCTATTGGTCCGTTCATTAAGACATTTTGGCACAGTGTAAAGGACAGTTTGTCTGTTTAAATTATGTAGTAAACTTAAAATCAACAAATATGGAGATAAGTGCATTTCATAGGACAGCAACCAGAGGTGGAAAAAGTACTGAAAAATTGTAATTAAGGAAAAATACCTTTACTTTTCTAAATTTCTATTCAAGTAAAAGTAACAGTACTCATCTAAAAATCTACTCAAGTAAAAGTAAAAAAGTACTCAATTTAAAATGTACTTTGAGTAAAAGTTACATAGTTACTTAAAAAGTTAATTCAAGTACAACAAATCATTTCAGGCAGTATTTGTTCAGATCATCCCATAAAACATTTTCAAGAACAAGTGGCATAGGTTTCTATTATAAATTTTTTATGGTCATATAGGTGACTATAAACTATAAACTTGCAGAACAAGTTTTCAACATATTCATAAAGTTTTAAGAGTTCAAAAAAATCTATATTTGGTGGAATAACCCTGGTTTTTAATCACATCTTTGGTTTTCATGCATCTTGGAATCATGTTCTCCTCCACCAGTCTTACACACTGCTTTTGGATAACTTTATGCTAATCACTCCTGGTGCAAAAATTCAAGCAGTTCAGTTTGGTGGTTTGATGGTTTGTGATCATCCATCTTCCTCTTGATTATATTCCAGAGGTTTTAATTTGGTAAAATCAAAGAAACTCATCATTTTTAAGTGCTCTCTTATTTTTTTTAGAGCTGTATGTCTCGTCAAATATGGATATGTTAACTAAATCATAGGTGCTCCCCTAATTTGACTTAAACTAAAGTTACTGTAATGGATTAAGCGGTTGACGATGAGTGAGTTATCATTTTTTCTGGATGTTCCATTACATCTGTTAAAAGTATTTGAACTCTCAGCTAAATGTAAATGATTCTTAATTCTATCTTAACCCTTATCATTATCACTTCAGCCAACATTAACCCAAACCATTATATAACTTTAAAACATCACCCTAACCCTACCATTGGGATTCAAATGAAATATAACCCCTAAACCTTACATATCTGCTGTTGGTTAACTATAGTTAACTTTAGGGCGTATTTTATTGTATGTCTTCAGAAAGAGAGGAGATGGTGCAGAAATGAATAATTATTATTGTCCATTCCTTAATTCCTCTGTGATGGGGAGATGAAATTAGCATTGATTAGCTTTTATTTTATTATATTTTCCCATTACTGCTTAAATTCTGCAGCCTCTGCTGTGTGTTGCACCATTTAAGGTGTAACGGGAAAGTTCCTGTTGAACTACTAGTGATCTTTTTTATGCTTGTTAAGAAGAATTTGGTCAGAAAACAATAAAACTACACATTAAACTATGGTAATATAGTGCAAATCATCACTTTTAACTAGGAAAACACTTTTTTCCTGCTTTTTCCACCATCTTACCAGTGATTCTCATACCCCTCGGTTTAAAGTGTGCTCTGAAAAATCTCTGTATGAAGAGCTAACAAGCCTCTATCCCTTCCCCTAACCTACCCCTCCTGCCTAACAAGAATCAGGACACCCCTACCATTGGTATGCACCAGCGAAACAGAGAGATAATGAAACTAAGAATAAAAAAAAATCTCTCATTTGTTCCACTCATTCAGCTGCTACAAATCTGTGTATCCCCCATCAGTAGTGATGCTTCAACACAAGGAGGGTGAAGACTAGCACATGATAAACATATTGTTTTAAATATTTGACGCCACGTATCGCTAATATATAACATACAAAATCAATACAATATATCAGAACATCAATATATTGTCCCACCCTTACTGTAGCCTCATTTTAACGCAGTCACTTCAGCCTGTTAGCTGACAAAACTGTTTCATAACCCCATTTACACAAAGTATAAGTGGCGAGCCGAAGTCGTGAGCAGGCGAATTTGCTTCTGACCTCTTTTATAAGAGCGCTTAAACCTTTTTTCTGCTCTGTTATATATATATGAGAGAGAGAGAGAGAGAAAGAGAGAGAGTACTCAACTGGAGAGAATAACACCTTGTTACTATTTCCCAGAGTAGCGAAGCTGCCAGAAACTCTCCAAATGAGAATTGACTCTGCAGCCCATCCCCGGGATGCGCTGGAAGCGTTGTGTTATTGACGGAGTCTGCAGGGGCAGCGCGGGTTCGAGCACATTGATCGAGGCCAGATAGGCCGTTGGGATTCTGTGCACGCCCTGGAATAAATTCCTATTCAAATCCGTGCAAACACATCTAAGCGCGAGCGTTGTTTCATTTTTCCCGACGAGCTGAGCCGGGATTGAGAGTTCAAATCCTCGTTTCCGACCCGCTGAGAGCCGAGAGCTCCATTTCCAGAGCTGGCAGGGTGGAGGACCCAGTTTAGAACAGGGCTTTATGGAAATAGCTGGCGTAGGTGGGAGCCTGAGGCCAAACAGGCTAGCCATCATCAGCAGAGACTAGCGTACAGGTCTGTAGGATAATTCGTGTTTTCACCGTTACAGCAAAATGGGTTTTCACAGAAAACGTACAGTGAATGAGCTGTGATACCTGCACCGTGAATTACAATAAACTCAGACTGCATTACCAGCATGCAGCAACAGATAGAGCTCTTAGTAAGGTAGAGTGAGGTAGAGTGAGGAAGAGTGAGGTAAAGCGAAGTAGAGTGAGGTAGTGTGCTGTAAAAATAGAAATGCAGAGTGAGGCAAAGCAAGGTTGAGTACAATTTAGTAGAGTGAGATTAAATGAGGCAACCTGAGGTAGAGTGAAGCAGAGAGAGGTAGAGTGTGGTACATTAAGGTAGAGTGTGAGGTAGAATGAGATGATAGCGCGTGATAGTGTGAGGTGTAGTAAGCGTAGAGTTAGGTAGAGTGAGAAAGAGAGAGGTAGAGCGTGGTACAGTAAGATAGTAGAGTGAGGTAGAGTAAGGGTAGAGTGGTGTAGACAGTGACAGTGTGAAATAGAGTCAGATTAGAGTGAGTCAGAGTGTGGTACAATAAGGTAGTGTGCGGTCAGGTAAGGGTAGAGTGAGGTAGTGTGAGGTAGAGTAAGGGTAGATTGAGAGTGAGGTAGAGTGAGTCAGAAAGAGGTAGGGTGTTGTACAGTAAGATAGTGTTAGGTAGAGTAATGGTAGAGTAAGGGTAGGGTGAAGTTGAGTAAGGGTACAGTGAGGTGAGTGTGGTAGTGTACGGTAGTCTACTACACTCTACCACACTCTTACCTCACTCTGCCTTTGTCTACCCAGCTCTACCACACTCTACTTAACGTTGTCTCACTCTACCTTCCTCTACCTCACTCTGCCTTTCTCTACCCTCAGTCTCCCTCACTCTACCTTTCTCTACCTCACTCTGCCTTTCTCTACCCTCACTCTACCTCACTCTGCCTTTCTCTACCCCACTCTACCCTCACTGTACCTCACTCTGCCTTTCTCTACCTCACTCTACCTTTCTCTACCTCACTCTACCCTCACTCTACCTCACTCTGTCTCACTCTACCTTTCTCTACCCTCACTCTGCCTCACTCTCTCTCACTCTAACTTTCTCTGCCTCACTCTGTCTCACTCTATCTCACTCTACCTCACTCTACTACAGGTAGAGTGTAGTAGAGCAGGGTAGAGAAAGGCAGAGTGAGGTAAAGTAAGGTAGAGTGAGACAGAGTGAATTAGAGTGAGGTAGAGTGAGGTAGAATGAAGTAAAGTGTGGTAGAGTGAGACAGAGAGAGATAGAGTGAGGTAGAGTGAGACAGAGTGAGATAGAGTGAGACAGAGTGAGATAGAGTGAGGGTAGAGAAAGGCAGAGTGAGGTAGAGTGAGGAAGAGTGAGGTAGAGAAAGGCAGAGTGAGGTAGAGTGAGGTAGAGTGAGGAAGAGTGAGGTAGAGAAAGGCAGAGTGAGGTAGAGAAAGGCAGAGTGAGGTAGAGAAAGGTAGAGTGAGGGAGAGTGAGGGTAGAGAAAGGCAAAGTGAGGTAGAGAAAGGCAGTGTGAGGTAGAGAAAGGTAGAGTGAGGTAGAGAAAGGCAAAGTGAGGTAGAGAAAGGCAGTGTGAGGTAGAGAAAGGTAGAGTGAGGGAGAGTGAGGGTAGAGAAAGGCAAAGTGAGGTAGAGAAAGGCAGTGTGAGGTAGAGAAAGGTAGAGTGAGGGTAGAGAAAGGCAAAGTGAGGTAGAGAAAGGCAGTGTGAGGTAGAGAAAGGTAGAGTGAGGGTAGAGAAAGGCAAAGTGAGGTAGAGAAAGGCAGTGTGAGGTAGAGAAAGGTAGAGTGAGGGAGAGTGAGGGTAGAGAAAGGCAAAGTGAGGTAGAGAAAGGCAGTGTGAGGTAGAGAAAGGTAGAGTGAGGGAGAGTGAGGGTAGAGAAAGGCAAAGTGAGGTAGATAAAGGCAGTGTGAGGTAGAGAAAGGTAGAGTGAGGGAGAGTGAGGGTAGAGAAAGGCAGAGTGAGGTAGAGAAAGGTAGAGTGAGGGTAGAGAAAGGTAGAGTGAGGGTAGAGAAAGGCAGAGTGAGGTAGAGAAAGGCAGTGTGAGGTAGAGTGAGGTAGAGAAAGCACACACTATACTTCTTATTCTGTCAAAAATTAGTACAATTTTCAAGTAGCATAAACTAATTTAAGATCTTATTTTATTGTGTTTCACATCAATATCAGGATTTCCAACAGCATTATCTCACATCACAATTTTAGCGATATCATGCTCCTCTATTGGAGACCATCACAGTTGCATTGTGGGTATAGAAACAGGCTGTGATTCAGGTTTGTGGGTGAGTCAGGAGGCTATTATAGGCAGGTCTGTAGTTGTGGGTTTCAGAGATAAGGTTCTGTGCAGCAATAAGCATCCACAAAAGGCGTCATGAGCAATAATCAACGATTATTTTTTTAGGCAATAATCGCCCAGCACTAGGTCTTGCTGGAGCACCAAGATGATTAGCAGATCTTGTTACATTATTTATTTAAATGGATTTAAATGTACTTCTTTCCATCCATCATCATAACAGTTCCACTCCTCCTTAAAAGGATTTTAGCGTCTAAAAATTCTACTGTTTCTAAACAGTGTTTTGAATCATTGATTCACTCAATGAGTCAACTCAACCCTAAATGAATCAATTATATATATATATATATATATATATATATATATATATATATATATATATATATATATATATATATATATATAATCGTTTTTTACAGGTAAACCTACTTTTAAACCATTTCTTCGTATATTTTTAGTGGGAGGGAAAAACTGATTATAATCAAAAAAACGGATATTTTGTAAAAAAATCGACGAATATTTTTTTAGGCCATAATCGTCCAGCACTAGGTCTTGGAGGAGCTCCTGCATGATTAGCAGACCTTGTTACATTATTTATTTAAATGGATTTAAATGCGCTTCTTCCCGTCCATCATCATAACAGTTCCACTCCTCCCTAAAAGGATTTTAGCGTCTAAAAAATTCTACTGTTTCTAAACAGTGTTTTGAATCATCGATTCATTCAATGAGTCGACTCAACCCTGAGTGAATAAAAAAAATATATATATACACTACCGTTCAAAAGTTTGGGGTCACTCAAACAATTTTGTGTTTTCCATGAAAAGTCACTTATTCACCACCATACGTTGTGAAATTAATAGAAAATGAAGTCAAGACATTGACAAGGTTAGAAATAATGATTTGTATTTGAAATAACATTGTTTTTACATCAAACTTTGCTTTCATCAAAGAATCCTCCATTTGCAGCAATTACAGCATTGCACACCTTTGGCATTCTAGCTGTTAATTTGTTGAGGTAAGCTGGAGAAATTGCACCCCACGCTTCTAGAAGCAGCTCCCACAAGTTGGATTGGTTGGATGGGCACTTCTGGCGTACCATACGGTCAAGCTGCTCCCACAACAGCTCAATGGGGTTCAGATCTGGTGACTGCGCTGGCCACTCCATTACCAATAGAATACCAGCTGCCTGCTTCTGCTGTAAATAGTTCTTGCACAATTTGGAGGTGTGTTTAGGGTCATTGTCCTGTTGTAGGACGAAATTGGCTCCGATCAGGCGCTGTCCACTGGGTATGGCATGGCGTTGCAAAATGGAGTGATAGCCTTCCTTATTCAGAATCCCTTTTACCCTGTACAAATCTCCCACCTTACCAGCACCAAAGCAACCCCAGACCATCACATTACCTCCACCATGCTTAACAGATGGCGTCAGGCATTCTTCCAGCATCTTTTCATTTGTTCTGCGTCTCACAAACGTTCTTCTTTGTGATCCAAACACCTCAAACTTGGATTCATCCGTCCACAACACTTTTTTCCAGTCTTCCTCTGTCCAATGTCTGTGTTCTTTTGCCCATCTTAATCTTTTTCTTTTATTAGCCAGTCTCAGATATGGCTTTTTCTTTGCCACTCTGCCCTGAAGCCCAAAATCCCGCAGCCGCCTCTTCACTGTAGATGTTGACACTGGTGTTTTGTGGGTACTATTTAATGAAGATGCCAGTTGGGGACCTGTGAGGTGTCTGTTTCTCAAACTAGAGACTCTAATGTACTTATCTTCTTGCTTAGTTGTGCAACGCGGCCTCCCACTTCTTTTTCTACTCTGGTTAGAGCCTGTTTGTGCTGTCCTCTGAAGGGAGTAGTACACACCGTTGTAGGAAATCTTCAATTTCTTAGCAATTTCTTGCATGGAATAGCCTTCATTTCTAAGAACAAGAATAGACTGTCGAGTTTCAGATGAAAGTTCTCTTTTTCTGGCCATTTTGAGCGTTTAATTGACCCCACAAATGTGATGCTCCAGAAACTCAATCTGCTCAAAGGAAGGTCAGTTTTGTAGCTTCTGTAATGAGCTAGACTGTTTTCAGGTGTGTGAACATGATTGCACAAGGGTTTTCTAATCATCAATTAGCCTTCTGAGCCAATGAGCAAACACATTGTACCATTAGAACACTGGAGTGATAGTTGCTGGAAATGGGCCTCTATACACCTATGTAGATATTGCACCAAAACCAGACATTTGCAGCTAGAATAGTCATTTACCACATTAGCAATGTACAGAGTGTATTTGTTTAAAGTCTTCACATCTTCATCTATTACTTCCTTATTGACCCTTTATTAACTCTTAATAAACTCCAGCACAGCCATAACCTTACCAAACTCACATATAGATCAAACTGCGGCCAATTATAATAACATGTAGAATTAGCTAATAGTTAATGATTAATAATCTAATCTGCAGGGTGCTGACATAACTGTTTATAGTGTACTATAAGAACTAATACAGACATTGTTAATCATTAATCATTTACACATAACAGACCCCTAATTAAGCACCAATAACACTGAATAACACAGAATAAACCTAATAAGTAGTGAATAAATCATTTAAAAATGTCTAATTAAGGCTTTATTAAGCAAATGATAAGACATTAATAAGAGCCTAATTTGTGTTCCTTAAAATAAAGTGTATATATATCATTTTTTAAGGTAAACCTACTTTTAAACCATTTCTTCATATATTTTTAGTAGGAGGGGAAAACTGATTATAATTGAAAATCGGATATTTTGGGGAAAAAATCGACGATTATTTTTTAGGGCCATAATCGTCCAGCCCTAGGTCTTGCTGTAGCACCTGCACGATTAGCAGACCTTGTTACATTATTTATTTAAATGGACTTAAATGCGCTTCTTCCCGTCCATCATCATAACAGTTCCACTCCTCCCTAAAAGGATTTTAGCGTCTATTACACTCCATTAACCTGCTGGATGAACAGATGAAGAGAGAGACTCTCTGCTGCTGTCAGAAGACGAGCGAGGGAAGGATGGTTAAGAGAGATACTATTTATGCATGCTCACTCTATCTTTCTCTCTCTCTCTCTCTCTTTTTCTCGGGTGAGTTTTTTATTTTAGGTTCGAGGCTGTGATTCTAATTAATGAAAGGACAATTGCCACCTGCCACCATAATGTCAACAGGATGTGGAAAAGGCTGAACCAGAGGAGGCCTGATTAATATTTAATATCTTCATACCGGAGGGAATATATCACTCCTGAGAGAGAGGAACTGCTCTTCTGCTTCAGGACGCCTCCTCAGCAAACTGTAGAGACGTAACAGTGCTTACCATCAAAACCTGCGTTTAATATGATAGAGCAGAGTCTCAGTATGAATGCACAAATAAACAGTGAAATCATTCAATGAAGGAACACATACGGAATCATATAGTAATTTAAAGTGTTAAATAAACCTAAATACTCTGTGAAAATGCATTTAGGTGCTGTTTTCTGGGGAGCTGTTAACTTGTGCTTTCTAAAGCTGGTAACTTTTGCTCTTCCTTTCCTAGGGCGGCCCTGATGAGTGCCAGTTTCATCATCTTAATGTTTTTTTTGGCCTTTTTTTACAACTGCATTTGAGGATGCTTTCAAATCTCTCGAAATTCTTCTTTTTAGAATGACTGACCTTCATTTCGTCTTAAAGTTATTATTTTTTTCTTTATTGAGTTGAGTATATCTTGCTTCTCATAATCTGGATTAGAACTAGGGGTGGGCAATATTATATCGTATACAATATATCGTGACACAGAAATATCGTGAAATTAAAAATCCATATTGTGATAATAGAGATGTTCTGTCTTAAAAGTAGTCTATTATTTACTGTGAAGCTTTAGGTGTATTTATTGTATAATTGTTTTAGTTTGCAGTTTATATGCATGCACTAAATATTCTGCAATCTTATTTGCTGCATTATATTATTTTATGCTATATTATTTATTTTGCCACATGATTATACTGTTATACTATTATACTATATTCCTGAAATTAATTAATTATTTTAATTTTTCTATATCGCCAAGTATATCGTTATCGCAAAAATACCCTGAAATATCGTGATATTATTTTAGAGCCATATCGCCCACCCCTAATTAGAACTTTACTCAAATATTCACTATTCACTGTATACCTGTAACTCTACCTCTTCACTACTTTACTTTAACTGATGCTCTCAAACCTTTACATTAAGAGACAAGAAATTAAAGTAATTAACTCTTCATAAATTCAGCACAGCTGTTAACTGAAAGCCTGTAGTACTGTAATATTGTTACTAGTATCGTCTGCGTGAAGTGTGGTATAGTGTCAGCGCTAGCTTCTATTAATAGCCAAGAAAACACGAGTTATCTCTCTCTCTCTTTCTCTCTCTTTCTTTCTCTCTTTTTGATTTTGTTATTCGTTTTAATCCTGTTCATCTGGAATGCACAAAAACAGAACAGTCACTCATCCACATCCTCAAAGCTTCCTCTAGACTCCAGAGAGAGAGAGAGAGAGGGGGGGGGGAGAGGGAAAAGAGAGAGAGAGAGGGAAAGAGAGAGAGGGAATTAGTAAAAGAAAGAAAGGGCAAAAGAGTGAAAGAGGAAAAGAGGAAATAAAAATGAGAGAGGGTGAAAGAGGGAAAGAGAGAGGGGAAAGAGAAAGAGACAGGGAAGGAGTGAAAGAAAGAGAGAGGAAAAGAGGTAAAGAGAGAGAGATGGAAAAAGGAAGTGAGATAGGGAAAGAGGGAAAGGTAGAGAGAGGGAAAGAGGAAAAATGGAGAGAGGGAAAGAGGAAAAGGGAGATAGGGAAAGAGGGAAAGGTAGAGAGAGGGAAAGAGGAAAAATGGAGAGAGGGAAAGAGGAAAAGGGAGATAGGGAAAGAGGGAAAGGGAGAGAGAGGGGAAGAGGCAAAGTGAGAGATAGGGAAAGAGGAAAAGTGAGAGAGATGAAAAGAGGAAAAGTGAGAGAGAGGGGGAAAGAGGAAAAGTGAGAGAGATGGAAAGAGGAAAGGTGAGATAGGGAAAGAGGGAAAGTGAGAGAGATGAAAAGAGGAAAAGTGAGAGAGAGGGGGAAATAGGAAAAGTGAGAGAGAGGGGGAAAGAGGAAAAGTGAGAGATAGGGAAAGAGGAAAAGTGAGAGAGATGAAAAGAGGAAAAGTGAGAGAGAGGGGGAAAGAGGAAAAGTGAGAGAGAGGGGGAAAGAGGAAAAGTGAGAGATAGGGAAAGAGGAAAAGTGAGAGAGATGGAAAGAGGAAAGGTGAGAGAGAGGGGGAAAGAGGAAAAGTGAGAGATAGGGAAAGAGGAAAAGTGAGAGAGATGGAAAGAGGAAAAGTGAGAGAGAGGGGGAAAGAGGAAAAGTGAGAGAGAGGGGGAAAGAGGAAAAGTGAGAGATAGGGAAAGAGGAAAAGTGAGAGAGATGGAAAGAGGAAAGGTGAGAGAGAGGGGGAAAGAGGAAAAGTGAGAGATAGGGAAAGAGGAAAAGTGAGAGAGATGAAAAGAGGAAAAGTGAGAGAGAGGGGGAAAGAGGAAAAGTGAGAGAGAGGGGGAAAGAGGAAAAGTGAGAGATAGGGAAAGAGGAAAAGTGAGAGAGATGGAAAGAGGAAAAGGTGAGATAGGGAAAGAGGGAAAGTGAGAGAGAGGGAAAGTGAGAGAGATGGAAAGAGGGAAAGTGAGAGAGATGGAAAGAGGGAAAGGGAGAGAGGGAAAGAGGAAAAGGGAGAGAGATGGAAAGAGGAAATATGAGAGAGATGGGGGGAAAGAGGGAAAGTGAGAGAGATGGAAAGAGGAAAAGGTGAGATAGGGAAAGAGGGAAAGTGAGAGAGGGAAAGTGAGAGAGATGGAAAGAGGGAAAGTGAGAGAGAGGGAAACAGGGAAAGGGAGAGAGGGAAAGAGGAAAAGGGAGAGAGATGGAAAGAGGAAATATGAGAGAGATGGGGGAAAGAGGGAAAGTGAGAGAGATGGAAAGAGGAAAAGTGAGAGAGATGGAAAGAGGGAAAGTGAGAGAGAGGGAAAGTAAGAGAGGGAAAGAGGAAAAGTGAGAGAGATGGGAAGAGGAAAAGTGAGAGAGGGGGAAAGGAGGGAAAGTGAGAGATAGGTAAAGAGTGAAAGTGAGAGAGAGGGAAAGAGGAAAAGGGAGAAAGATGGAAAGAGGAAAAGGGAGAGAGATGGAAAGAGGGAAAGTGATATAGGGAAAGAGGAAAAGGGAGAGAGGGAAAGAGGAAAAGGTAGATAGGGAAAGAGAGAAAAACAGAGAAAGAGGAAAAGAGAGAGAAACAGAAAAAGAGAGAGAGAAAGAGAGAAACAAAGAGAGAGAGAGGAAAAGAGAGAGAGAGAAATAGAGTTTGAGTTTTAACCAAACTTTATTAACAAATTTAGTTAAAACAGATGTATGTAACAGATGTGTTACATAAAAGACAGGTTGCTTTATGTTAAAATGTCATTAAAACATATTTTACCATTTAATATTTCATATTAAGTCCGTCCATAATCCCTCAAAACCAACATGAGTGTTCACCCGCATCATAAAACATAAAATCACGATATTAAAACACAAAAAGAACAAGGAAAAAGTGAGAGCTCCCAGAACAGAGAAATCACAGTCACACAGCTGCAGCAGGAAATCAGCCGATTGCGAAAGGAAAGCGAAGAAAGGCGACGGCGGCCGTCCGGACCCGCGGTGAGAGCAGCCGCCGGACAAAGCCTGATTTATCTGAGATCACAGAAAGATCACAGCATGGTCCTCAGAAAGACCCGCGTCCAATCACAGCCCAGAACTGCTCTGAGCTCCAGAGAACAGATTTAAACCATCATTATAGATCCTGTACCATTTTTACCTTAAACAGCACTCAGATCATTACCATGCACCACTAGTTATATTCTTCCTGCTTCCTGACTATTTTTTACATCCAGCTGCGTCTCGTATCCTATGAAATTATTATTATTATTTTCTTATTTAGCCTTTTTTTTTAATAGTTTAACCCTTAAAACCCTACAGACGCATTTTCCATCCAAAATCTCACCTTGTGTTCTCATTATTTCCTGATTATTTACACATCAGCTCGATGTGATTTTCTCACAAGTGTGATAATTAATAAATGCACACTCCAGCACATATGCAAATGTTGCTAATGACTTAGTAACAGCCAGGAACCAACAATTAAGCTTCAATGGCTTCAGTTCAACAGACTAAGCCTCAGATTTTGAGTCAGATAAGCTTCAGGATTTAAGACTTTAAGCAGCATACTTTTCTCAGAAGCCACCGTTCCACATGAGGAACAACATAAACCAAAGGAATGGGGACCACAGCTCTAGAAAAAAATAAGAGATCACTTCAGTTTCTGAATCAGTTTCTCTGATTTAGCTATTTATAGGTTTATGTTTGAATAAAATGAACTTTGTTGATTTAATCTATAAACTACAGACAACATTTCTCCCAAATTCCAAATAAATATATTATAGAATACAGCATTTATTTGCAGAAAATGACAGTTTTTTCATGCATCTTGGCATCATGTTCTCCTCCACCAGTCTTACACACTGCTTTTGGATAACTTTATGCTGCTTTACTCCTGGTGCAAAAATTCAAGCAGTTCAGTTTGGTGGTTTGATGGTTTGTGATCATCCATCTTCCTCTTGATTATATTCCAGAGGTTTTTAATTTGGTAAAATCAAAGAAAATCATCATTTTTAATGGCTCTCTTATTTTTTTCCAGAACTGTATATATACAGTATATACAACCCCAAATCAGATAATGTTGAGATGGTATCTAAAATACCTTCACATTGTAAAGAAATGCAGTTTTTCTTGCGTTTACTTCGTTAGCACGCAGTATATAACTTCATTTCATTACTAGTGCATCTCAAAAATATTATATAGATGTATTACATACAGAGTGATCTATTTTAAGCGTTTAAGTTTTTTTTTTATTGTTGATGTTTATTATGTCTTACAGCCAATTAAAAAACCCAAAAAAATCAGTGTCTCAGAAATTTTTAATATTATATAATAAGATCAACTGGTACTTTTGGCAGTGTGGGCATTGTGCCAAATCCTGCTCGAAAATGAAATCTGCACAGTACACCTACACAGTAAATCTACACAGTAGACCGAGACCAGCAGCAAAATCTTACATCACTTCATGCTTCCCTCTGCTGATAACTTTTATGGAGATGCCGATTTCATTTTCCAGCAGGATTTGGCACACTGCCCACAATGACGAAAGCACCATTTGGTTTTATATAATATTCCGATTTTCTGGGATACTGAGCGAACAGCTAACTGAAGATTACTGAGTTCACAGACAGACCATAATCTGAGCTGTTGTCTGGTCCGTGGTCTTGTCCGGGAGTATGAGTATCTGAGTGGTTGTAAACGGGATTGCTCTCGCTGAAGAGACTTTAATGTCCTTTTCCTGTCAACATAGATCACAACAGCTGCCACACCTGAAAACACCATCTGCTCATCCTCATCCATCAGACCTGCACAGCATCCAGCATGTCCTTCAGCAGCGGGAAAACATGAGTATGTCTTGTAGAACGATGTGCACATTATTCATTACCTCATAGAGGGGTAGAGGTTATCAGTACATCCTTATTAATTTAACTATTACAAATCTCTGTTAAGATCAGGATTTTATAACCGGTAGTCTTTAAAGCACCATCTAGGGGACAACAGACCATCCAGGGAAACCAATTTAAGTCTGTTTTACATAAAATTGGACATTTCTAAACAATACTCAACTATTTTGAGTTAGTTAAACATTTGTGGGCACATATACTGTACTATTCAAACTGAGACTCAAACTGAGTTTGAGAACCAACTTATTATAATAACTGAGTTTAGTCTGTTTTTCCATTAACAGCTTCTTTTCCATTGGCTTCTGTCACAATCTATTTGCATACTGGGTGTGTCCAACAGTTTCTGACTAACACTCACTACTCATCAGTGTGTAGAGATTCCCCCTGGGCTACCTTACAAATAAATCAGCTTCCCCTTTCGTTGCAATAACTTGATGTTTTAATTTATGCTAATTTATTAACTCAAGTTTTCATTCCCCATTACATAAAAAAAATGAGCAAACCAGCTGCCTTAAAAAAGTTAAGTTAACTCAACGTATCCGGTCTTACAGTATAACAGAAATAAAAAAAGTTAAATCAACTTTCCCTTTAGTTGTAATAGCTTGATGTTGTAAGTTATACTAACTAAGTTTTCATTATCCATTATTTAACTTTTTCAAGGCAACCAGTTTCCTCAATTTTTAAAGTAAATTCAACTTATCCGGGCTTACAGCGCATTAAGAGCAGAGTGGTGAAATGATTTTTTTGTGTTTAGTGCAAAAGCAGCTTAAATGAGCAACTAGGGGTGGGCGATATGGCTCTAAAATAATATCACGATATTTCAGGGTATTTTTGAGATATCGATATACTTGGCGATATAGGAAAACTAAAATTATTCATTCATTTCAGGAATATAGTATAATAGTACAACAGCATAATCATAATGTGGCAAAATAAATAATATAGCATAAAATAATATAATGCAGCAAAAAATATTGCAGAATATTTAGTGCATGCATATAAACTGCAAACTAAAACAATTATACAATAAATACACCTAAAGCTTCACAGTAAATAATAGACTACTTTTAAGACAGAACAGCCCTATTATCACGATATGGATTTTTAATATCATGATATTTCTGTGTCACGATATATTGTATACGATATAATATTGCCCACCCTTTTAACTGATGTACTGCAGACCCTATGGCATGTTATGAAAGAAATTAATTTTACATCTTATAAACTAAAGTTAAGAGTATATATACATGGACTGAGTAATTCCTAAAAATAGGAATAAGTGTATACACTAGTGCATCTCAAAAAATTCAAATATCATTGAAAAGTTACTTTATTTCAGTAATTCATCTCAAAATGTAAAACTCATATATTATACAGGGTCATGTTCTCGCCCTGTTCTGTGTCTCTACTGTCTGTCTCTGTGTGTTTCCTGACCTCTTGTTTCTTTATTTTACCTTTTTACGTTCCTTTTCCATGTGCTCACCTGCATGTGCCCCTGTGTGTTCCTCCCTTGTCTCCGCCCCCTCGTTACCTGTCCCCAGGTGTTTCCTGTCTACTTCAGTGTATATATAGCCCCTTTGTTTATGTGTTCCTGTGTCGGTTGTTGTACGTCTTTACGTCTGTTTGGTTGTTGTTTTTTCTTCCTTTTTTAGTCAGAGTATTGCTTCTATGTTCTATGTTGTTTTGTTTTTTCTCATTTTATTTCTGGTTGGTTGTTTGTTTTCTGTATATATACGTATTAAATACTTGCATCCGCTCTCCTCGTCTCCCTGCTTCACAAAACCCTGACATATAGATGTATTACACACACAGTGATCTATTTCTTTTATTAAATTAGAATATTATATAAGTCCAATTGGTACTTTTGGCAGTATTGTGGGCAGTGTGCCAAGTCCTGCTGGAAAATAAAATCCACATCTCCATAAAAATTGTCAGTAGCAGAGGGAAGCTGTAAGATATGAAGTGCTGTAAGATTTTGTGGGGAAAACAAAACTGCACTGACTTTAGACTTGATAATAAAACACAGTGGATCAACACCAGCAGATGTCTCACATGACTCTCCAAACCATCACTGATTGGTGGAAACTTCACACTAGACCTCGAGCAGTTTGGACTGTGTGTCTCTCCACTCTTCCTCCAGACTCTGCTCCCTTGATTTACTTTAAATGAAATGTAAAATTTACTGATGATCAGTGATGGTTTGGAGAGTCATGTCTGTCATCTGCTGGTGTTGATCCACTGTGTTTTATTATCAAGTCTAAAGTCAGTGCAGTTTTGTTTTCCTGCAAAATCTTACAGCACTTCATGCTTCCCTCTGCTACTGACAACTTTTATGGAGATGCGGATTTCATTTTCCAGCAGGAGTACATTTTCAATGATATTCAATTTTTTTGAGATGCACTAATACATGCACTGAGAAATCCCAGAATTCTCTGGTACTTTGGTGATAACCTCTTTTTTTCACAGCAATGCCTTTGTAATAATGTGTGTAGTATGTGGTTTTGCATTGCATTGTCTTGTTGCATAAAAGAATGCATGCATTGTAGTGCTTGAAAAAGGTTTGCTAAATAAAATCCTTGTGCAAATCATGCAATATAAAACCGAATATATTACTTTTCCCCTTTTATTTCTACTGCAAAACAATTTCTTCCATCTAAAAAAAAATAAAAAAGCTGAAGACTATGTTCAGCAGAGCATGTTCCTGTTCCCAAACAATATTACTGATTTTCCATTCCAAGTACTGAGGAAATGTCAAAATTAGCATGTCTCCTTTCGAGCAAGGTTAATGATGCAGCAGATGTGGCTTCAGGCAACACATGTATCTCTCTACGCAGCATCTCTCTATCTGTCCCCCCACCCATCCATCCATCAACACATCTATCTATCCATCCATCCACTCATCCATCCGTTCACTCATTCAGTCAGTCCTCTCAGCACAAACATGATCAAAATGTGCTAAGGTCAAGTCAATGCCACCGACCGCGCCGCGACTACACCACCGATCCTGTCGTCTCCTCACAGCCCACTGCTTCAGCCCATGATCCGTCCTCCACAGAGAAGAGTGGAGAGGATAAAGACAGGTCACGGTAACCACAGAGAGGGCGGCTGCAGGGTACACCGAGCCGCTGACTCAGACTGGAGTGATGGTGATGGGCGAGTGGGATGGCAAAGCTGTAAATCTGACATTTACAGCATTTAAACTCAACATGCCAACCCTGCTGCCAACCTGAGGCATATCTGCACCTTTAAAACATCAGCCACAGGCTATTACATCAGTTAACATCAATTAGAACTGACAGAAATACACCTGAAAATTATAGGCCTGTCACGACAATTACATTCCCAACTTATCGTACCTGCTGTACATACAGGTGAAACTAAAACACCTGGAAACAGGAGAGTTGAGGTGCACATTGAATTCTGCGTGATTTGATCAGCCGTGGTTTTATGTTTTTTGAATACAATCCGGGTTAGCACCCGAACATCCCTTTCAGACAGCTTCCTCTTACAGCGTCCACAGTTAATCCCGTTGGATGTGGTCGTGTCACATCCTGGTCTCGTATCGTGTCTGTGTGTCTTCCCCACGTGACCTGTGCTCCCCTGTGTCTCCCGTCTCAGTACTTTTCCACCTGTTTCTCATTTGTTGCTCCGCCCCTTCCCCAGGTGTTTCTAATTCTAGTGTGTTTCCTGTTTGTTAAATAGCCCTCCTCTGCCACTTTGTCTCCGTCGGTCTTTGCACCTTCACCTGTCGTTTGTCTCTCTCAGTGTTTAATAGCTTTTCTCAGTGTTTCCTTGTTCTCTCTTAGCCTTGGTTCCTTGTTTCTTGTTTATTTCTTGTTTTCTCGTTTATAGTTTATTTCCTTGTTTATTTCTAGTTTCTTGTTTTATTTCTTGTTCCCTAGCTCCCTGTATATACCCTGCTTGTGTTGATTCCTAGTTTATTCCTTGTATATATTCCCTGTTTGTTTACTTATTATCTCTAGTTGGTTTAGTTTAGGTTCTTTGATTTGTTGTTCCTTGTTGTCTTGTTATTTATTTATTAAATTATTATTTATTTTCACCCTACCTGCACTTGTGTCCGCTTTCCTCGTCACCCTGCCCGGGTATTCCTGACAGGTTGGTTCTTCTTGGTGGTATGCTGAATAGGGGTGTGCCATATCTTATCGTATGCGATAATACTGCCAAGAATTTTCCATACATGACCAATATAATACCCTGAAATATCGTGCCATATCACCCACCCCCAATTATCACATCAGGGTACTACTTTTATGCTGTTTTCAGCAAAAGATTTAATCACACTGCTCTCCTTTCCAATTTTGTATCTACTAGAGACAGATTATATCTGTCCAGTATAATTTATTTTACTTTAATCCTGGATATATGGAGATATGTAGAACGCATTATTAGTACCTTGACATTCTGGATTAATGTTTTTGAACTTCTGTTACAAATCTGAGTAATTTCTGGTATTTTTTCAAATCTCAGTTAAGGGTGTGTCATATCATATCACGTGCAATAAGAAAAATTTATATTCATTTTGGTACAAGAGTATCGTTCTCGCGAAAATACCATGAAATATCTTGATATTATTTTAGGGCCATATCGCCCACCCCTAATGCTGACATTACCCTGGATACCGTGGCTCTTGATGCATCACAAAGACTTGCTGTCTTGGTCACAGATGCTCCAGCAAGACGTGCACCAACAATTTGTCCTCTTTTGAACTCTGTTATGTCCCCCATAATGTTGTGTGCATTGTAATATTTAGAGCAGAACTGTGCTCTTACCCTGATAATTGAACCTTCACACTCTGCTCTTACTGGTGCAATGTGCAATTAATGAAGATTGAACACCAGGCTGCTCCGATTTAGCCATGAAACCAAAAATCCCACACTAAAATGATGACAGGTGTTTCAGTATATGTGTATGTGTAAAATATTGAGATTTCTTATGTATTATTCTAACTAGGGTCAAATTGACCCCAAATATTATAGGAGGGAAATGCATTTTATGCATTTCTAGCTGTGCAATGCATATTTTTGTGTCCTCACTATGCCAAACTCACACCCACACACCCTAAATCCATCTAGAGATCACTATAATAGTGCTCCAGGTCGACTCCAGGTTTGAGTTAAATCCCCTCCATCCCCACCGCAGCGTGGTCTTCCACTGTGAAACAGGGATTTTCGCAAGACTGACTGTCAAACCTGCCAGAACCCACATCAGCTCCCTCTGAGAGCTCAGAAACAGCCTGGGGCCTGAGAGTCCAGTACAGGCAGGAGGCATTAAACTCTTGTACAGAGAAACCAGACCAGACCTGGATCAATACTGAGCTCCAGAGCTAAGATCTCCACTCTCTCCACCTGCAGGAACACTCAGCTCGAGCTCGGAGCTACAGCACAACAGCTCTGAAAAATAAATAAGAGAGCATTTAAAAATAATGAGTTTCTTTGATTTTACCAAATTGAAAACCTCTGGAATATAATTAAGAGGAAGATGGATGATCACAAGCCATCAAACTACCAAACTGAACTGCTTGAATTTTTGCACAAGGAGTAAAGCAGCATAAAGCTATCCAAAAGCAGTGTGTAAGACTGGTGGAGGAGAAGAACATGATGCCAAGATGCATGAAAAAAAAAAAACTGTGATTAAAAACCAGGGTTATTCCACCAAATATTGATTTCTGAACTCTTAAAAGTGATTTTTTATGAATATGAACTTGTTTCCTTTGCATTATTTGAGTCACTTCCTTTGTTTGAGTTCATTTTCTGTAAATAAATGCTCTAAATGAGAATATTTTTATTAGGAATTTGGGAGAAATGTTGTCTGTAGTTTATAGAATAAAACTACAATTTTCATTTTACTCAAACATAAACCTATAAATAGCAAAATCAAAGAAACTAATTCAGAAACTTTTTTTTTTCCGGAGTTGTATATGGGTTCTTAACGGATTTAACAGATCAATATTTTTGCCACTCTTGTAAAATTAAGAATAACATCTGGGCCAAATATATTTCACAGCTCTAATCTGAGATTGTAATATACACTGCAATACCAAATATCATGGAAAAAGCAGTATGTAAACTGATCATGTGAAGTGTTACCTTAAAAGATGGCTATGGAACTCCCAAATCTGTATAGGTTGTGAGGAGTTATCTTGTGAGTGAGCTTCACTGGTTGACTGCAAATGATCTTTTTAAAATGTTTAATTAAGACAGTTAGTACATGCCTTTTACGTGTTTCGAGTCACACAAGGTGTACTTTTCCTGTCGTTACGATAGCAAAGACACAGTGACACACATTAAATCAAGCTGCATGGTTGACAGCTTGCCTGTAGATTGATAAAATCAAGTCCAGTTATTTTAAACTATTAATTTTTAAGCACCTTCACTCAGCTGTATTATTATAATTTACTTATTATTTACATTTATTTTGATTAATGCTAATCTACTTAACTTCAATGCTGTATTTCTTTTATAATATGAGGTAACATATTATATAAAATATAGTAAGTGTCTAATAACTGTATAGTTACACATTAACAATCCATATATAGTAATAACAGTGTAAATACTGGTGAAGTACGCACTGTTACAGATTAATTACAGTTGCACATGTTAAGTAATTGCGAGTGTAATTATATTAAGTGTCAGCATCAATTTTGTGTAATGTGTAATTAGTGCTGTAATTGTTTTTGAGTACTGAATATTATAATTCAGATTTCAATATTGGAAGATGGACAAAATAATGACTAAATCAGTGGTTCCCAACCTTTTTCTTCAGGGACCCATATTTTTACCATTGTAAGCTTTGGTGACCCAACATACACCCCCCCCCCCCCCCCCCCCAAATGTAAAAGATGTAAGTGTATAATTGGGTTGGGGTGGGGGGGAGGGGTTAGAAATGACAAATAAAAACTGACATTTACTATAGATGAATAAAATAAACACGTAAAAAAGGAAAAATTTATCTTATGAAGAAAAAAATAATTAGATCAATAAAATAATACAACTATTTAAACTGAATAAAAAATAATTTATATAAAATAAAAACAAACAAAAAAAAAAAGAATAATATCAGTTTCAGTTTCAAATCAGTAAAACAGCTCACCAAAACCTCAACCTGTCCAAATATTGGACAATAATTGATTAACTTTACAGGCCCTCACTCATTTTCATTTATTTAACTAAACTGAGTTTTATATTATTATATTATTATATTCAGCCTCGCACTGAATTCAGCTCCGCGCTGCCGGAGAGAGAGAGAGAGACAGAGAGACAGAGAGAGCGCAGCGCAGCGCGGTGCTTACCCTAGACTATATATAGTATTAAAATTAAACCCCTTAAAATCAAGAGGGCTTCGCAACCCATCGTGGATCTTTGGCGACCCATAGGTTGGGTCGCGACCCATAGGTTGGGAACCACTGGTCTAAATGACCATTTTACACATGTAAAATTACATAACTCTAATTATGCCTGCGTCCACATATAGGACTGATTCTGATTCTGGTTTGGTTTATTTTGGTTTATTTATGTACTACAGGACACTCTAAATCTCAGCTCACTGGTTTCACTCAATCATTTTAAACTATTAATATCTAACCACCTTCAGACAGCCTGTTCCTGTTTTACTTCATCTTATTTATTCTTAACTTTTATTTTAGTTCTTATTTTAGTTTTATTATTTACTTTTTTTTATTTTGATTCCTTATTTTATTCTCATTTTATTTATGTTTTATTATTCTTATTCTTATAGTTATTATATTATTAATAGTTTTGTATTTTTGCTTTTTATCTTTTTTTATTGTAATTACTATTTTTATTATTATTATTGCTTTTATTTTTGTTAGTTCATTTATATATTTGAATGTTTATTGTATTATGTACAAGTTAGATTTAGCTAATTTTAACCCATGTAAAATTACATAACATGAATTACATAACTCCAATTCATCTGTAACAATGCACATTTCACCAGTTGTTACACTGTTATTACATGGATTGTTGATGTGTAACTACACAGTTATTAGAGACAGTTATTATAAAGTAGTACCAAGATATATATATATATATATATATATATATATATATATATATATATATATGTGTGTGTGTGTGTGTTTTTTATCATTTAATCTTTCTCTTTTTTTAGTTATTTATTTTTTTATTATTATTAGTTTTTTTTGTGTATTCATCTTGTATTATTTTGTATTGTTTTAATTTTCCTTGCTATATTTCTAAATATTACATTCATTTCTTCTGTGTAATGCTCAGCTAAATTATAAATGAGGTCACGAAGTCGAATTTCAAGGGACATGCCAAAAATCTTGGGACAGGGCATAGCCACTGGCTTGTCGGTGTGTTTCCCACAACAGTAACCTGCACTCCTGTGTTGACCTGAGTGTCTCAGCATGTTCAGCATGTGTTCAGGGAGCAGGATGAGTTTTCCATCTGTAAATCTGTGTGTGTTTAAAGAGCAGCACATTATGTAAAAGCTGTGAGTCAGAGACACTGGAGTGCTCTTCAGTCTGTGAGGACATCATGTGGTCAGGACATTATCGGCGGAGTGTGAATCACCCTGCTGTGGAGGTGATGGTGGCGTCTCTGCAGGGCGTCTTCATGCTGTGGATCAGGACCGGCTTTCTGAGGGGGAATAAGGCCTTGACCCTCCACTCTATACCTTTATCTTCTACAGCTCAGATCCTCTCAGGGTGTTTTTACACACGTCCTGAATGCCTGTGTCCACATATAGGACTGATTCAGAGCTGGTTTGGTTTATTTTCACACACAAGAACATCGCAACACTGGTCAACTGTGCACACCTATAAATCAGTGCGTGTAGTTTAACTAAAGCTTCGGTTATTCGATGCTTTTTATTATTTTTATTGGATATAATCACTCGAGAGGTGAGGAACAGAGGGATTAGGATGCTCTGCATTTCATTTTGACTGAAAGTTAAGCTAACAGAAAGCTTTAGCAAGTTTAAAACAGTAGTCTATTAATGTTGCATTCCATTTAGAGCTGCAGGATGAATATGCACTCGGCATTTTAACCATTGTAGTGATACAGGTTTTTACCAGGCCTGTCGCGATAACTATGTTATCGACTTATCGTACGATATTTTTTTTTTTATCGCAATAATTTTGCCGAAGTCGCTAACAGCCGCGCGTTAGCTAGCGAACGTTTCGAGGCTAATTGGACTTTCTCAAAACTAAACAGCTTTAGAGGAAGTTTTAAAGCCGCATTTGACGGCTCCGGTGCGGGAGTATTTTGAGAGTATTTTGAGAGTATTTTGGGAGTATTTTGGGAGTACTTTGGGAGTATTTTGGCTTTAAGCCAAATGAGGAGAACCATCAGCGCGAATCAGCCGGTATGTTTACAAGGTTTCACAACAGTGGAAACAAAAGCTGGCAATACTACTAACCTGAGATCTTATTTAAATCACAACCATCCAGCCCCCAGAGAGATCCTGCCCTTACGGTAAACATGCTGCTGTTTTTTGCTCAGAATTTGTCTGACTGTTACATTAAAAAATACATTTATAGCAGGAGCTCAGGCCTGCTGAGCTATCTGTGTGTCTTCAATCATACGGACTAAGCTAATGTGTGTTTTACAGCATATTAAACATATATGATCAGAAAAGGGAATCTGTAAGTGACCATGTGTTCAGAGTTTTTAAAAAATAATTAATGTTAATGTTACTTTAATCTATTTGTTGTTACTTTATTTTTTGAGTAATGGTCTGTTTAATATTTAGTGCAGTTTTTCAGAACTTTATTTGATTTTGTTATTTACGATACTAAAACATTTTTATATTGGGAGCCCAATGTCTGCTCTTAATAATATAAATTTAGCTTAACTGTAAAATGGTGTAATAGTAATATTATTATGCTAGTATATTATTAGTGCGGCACGTTGTCTTAAAACATATTTGGGAGCCCAGAAAGCAGGAAAAAAGCTTTTTCTATAGTGGTTAGATGTATTGTGCTTCATATATACAGTATATAAGTTTCTTCTGTTTGACTGAAGACAGTATGAACCCAAAATGTTATATCATACCACAGGTAGTTCCACCATGCAATGTGATTGGCTGAGAGGCGTTTAATGAGTGACATTAGTAGCTGGTAATGCACAGTAACTGAAGCTCTCCATGTATTACTCCACCACATACAGGTAACCTAGCAACGATGCAGCGCTTACAAGCCAAATACAAACCAAATTTGATGTGATTAAACACCACTGACAGCCGTGGATCCCATAGAGGCACAGTGCAGAAATGCTATGTTGCTATGCTAAGACGCGGCCCCACAAATAAATAAGCCCAGTGTTTCAAAAATACTCATTATTACACACATTATCAGCCACTATCAGGTTGTTATCAAGAGTTGTTATTATTAAAATACAAGCTTAAGTGTATATATTTTTCAGTTAGCAGGAAAAAGCATTTTCTATAGTGGTGCTTTGAAATAACAATATTATCGTTTATCGCAATAATTTCTGGGACAATATATCGTCCTGAAAATTCTGTTATCGTTACAGGCCTGTTTTTTACAATTAAGACATTCAAAGAGCTGCAGTAATACAGAGAATAACAGCCTAACTTATACTGCATTACCCGCACACAGCAACAGAGGGAGCTCTTTACACTGTATACTGTGCTCACGTGACGTGATGACTAGACTGGAGGTCTAGAGCGAGGTATAGCAGTTTAGATAGAGTTAAGTAGAGTAGGTAGAGTTATTGTAATGTAGAGTGAGGTAGAGAGAGGTAGAGTGAGGTATAGGGAGAGTTAATGTGAGTTAGAGTTTGGTAGAGCAAGGTTAAGTGAAGTAGAGTGAGGCAGAATGGATTAGAGGGAGGTAAAGTGAGGTTGAGTGAGGTAGAATGAGTTAGAGTGAGGTAGAGTAATCTAGAGTTAATTTGAGGTAGAGCAAGGTAGAGTAAAGTACAGCAAGCTAGAGTGTGGTAGAGTTATCGTGAGGTAGAGTAACGTCAAGTGAGCTATTGTAAGGTATAGCAAGGTAGAATGAAGTAGAGTGAGGTAGAATGAAGTAGAGTGAGGTAGAATGAGGTAGAGTGAGGTAGAATGAAGTAGAGTGAGGTAGAATGAAGTAGAGTGAGGTAGAATGAGGTAGAGTGAGGTAGAATGAAGTAGAGTGAGGTAGAATGAGGTAGAGTGAGGTAGAATGAGGTAGAATGAAGTAGAGTGAGGTAGAATGAAGTAGCGTGAGGTAGAATGAGGTAAAGTGAGGTAGAATGAAGTAGAATGAGGTAGAGTGAGGTAGAATGAAGTAGAGTGAGGTAGAATGAGGCAGAGTGAGGTAGAATGAAGTAGAGTGAGGTAGAATGAAGTAGAGTGAGGTAGAATGAGGTAGAGTGAGGTAGAATGAAGTAGAGTGAGGTAGAATGAGGTAGAGTGAGGTAGAATGAAGTAGAGTGATGTAGAATGAAGTAGAGTGATGTAGAATGAAGTAGAGTGAGGTAGAATGAGGTAAAGTGAGGTAGAATGAAGTAGAGTGAGGTAGAATGAGGTAGAGTGAGGTAGAATGAAGTAGAGTGATGTAGAATGAAGTAGAGTGAGGTAGAATGAGGTAAAGTGAGGTAGAATGAAGTAGAGTGAGGTAGAATGAGGTAGAGTGAGGTAGAATGAAGTAGAGTGAGGTGGAATGAGGTAGAGTGAGGTAGAATGAAGTAGAGTGAGGTAGAATGAAGTAGAGTGAGGTAGAATGAGGTAGAGTGAGGTAGAGTGAGGTAGAATGAGGTAGAGTGAGGTAGAATGAGGTAGAATGAAGTAGAGTGAGGTAGAATGAGGTAGAGTGAGGTAGAATGAAGTAGAGTGAGGTAGAATGAAGTAGAGTGAGGTAGAATGAGGTAGAATGAAGTAGAATGAAGTAGAGTGAGGTAGAATGAAGTAGAGTGAGGTAGAATGAAGTAGAGTGAGGTAGAATGAGGTAAAGTGAGGTAGAATGAAGTAGAGTGAGGTAGAATGAGGTAGAGTGAGGTAGAATGAAGTAGAGTGAGGTAGAATGAGGTAGAGTGAAGTAGAGTGAGGTAGAGTGAGGTAGAATGAAGTAGAGTGAGGTAGAATGAAGTAGAGTGAGGTAGAATGAGGTAGAGTGAGGTAGAATGAAGTAGAGTGAGGTAGAATGAAGTAGAGTGAGGTAGAATGAGGTAGAGTGAGGTAGAATGAAGTAGAGTGAGGTAGAATGAACTAGAGTGAGGTAGAATGAAGTAGAGTGAGGTAGAATGAAGTAGAGTGAGGTAGAATGAAGTAGAGTGAGGTAGAATGAGGTAGAGTGAGGTAGAATGAAGTAGAGTGAGGTAGAATGAGGTAGAGTGAGGTAGAATGAAGTAGAGTGAGGTAGAATGAAGTAGAGTGAGGTAGAATGAAGTAGAATGAAGTAGAGTGAGGTAGAATGAAGTAGAGTGAGGTAGAATGAGGTAGAGTGAGGTAGAATGAGGTAGAGTGAGGTAGAATGAGGTAGAGTGAGGTAGAGTGAGGTAGAATGAGGTAAAGTGAGGTAGAGTGAGGTAGAATGAAGTAGAGTGAGGTAGAATGAAGTAGAGTGAGGTATAATGAAGTAGAGTGAGGTAGAATGAGGTAGAGTGAGGTAGAATGAAGTAGAATGAAGTAGAGTGAGGTAGAATGAAGTAGAGTGAGGTAGAATGAGGTAGAATGAAGTAGAGTGAGGTAGAATGAGGTAGAGTGAGGTAGAATGAAGTAGAGTGAGGTAGAATGAAGTAGAATGAAGTAGAGTGAGGTAGAATGAAGTAGAGTGAGGTAGAATGAGGTAGAGTGAGGTAGAATGAAGTAGAGTGAGGTAGAATGAAGTAGAGTGAGGTAGAATGAACTAGAGTGAGGTAGAGTGAGGTAGAATGAAGTAGAGTGAGGTAGAATGAAGTAGAGTGAGGTAGAATGAGGTAGAATGAAGTAGAGTGAGGTAGAATGAAGTAGAGTGAGGTAGAATGAGGTAAAATGAAGTAGAGTGAGGTAGAATGAAGTAGAGTGAGGTAGAATGAGGTAGAGTGAGGTAGAATGAGGTAGAGTGAGGTAGAATGAAGTAGAATGAAGTAGAGTGAGGTAGAATGAAGTAGAGTGAGGTAGAGTGAGGTAGAATGAAGTAGAGTGAGGTAGAATGAAGTAGAGTGAGGTAGAATGAGGTAAAATGAAGTAGAGTGAGGTAGAATGAAGTAGAGTGAGGTAGAATGAGGTAGAGTGAGGTAGAATGAGGTAGAGTGAGGTAGAATGAAGTAGAATGAAGTAGAGTGAGGTAGAATGAAGTAGAGTGAGTCTTCATCACGAGGGGTGAAGGTCGTCTCGGGAAGGGCACAGCTCAGTCTGATTATTGTGAAAGTTAGCGTGAAGCCTGAGTAACAGATTGCTGATCTCTGAGGGTAAAAAGCTCCAGAAAACGAAGGAGAAAAAAGCAGATTCTCTCTGTGACACTCGAGAGTTCAAGACGCCGAAACAGACTCAACAGAGAAGCTCTTAATTGGGTTTGAGGGAGGAGAGGAGCGGAGCAGCAGGACTCCATGACGGCCTGGATCCCTCTATATATCAGTCCGTCTAGTTCTTACACTTTTCTATCCATTTCCAGCTCATCCCTCACTCCCAAACCTAATCCAGCAGCAGCAGAGAGTATCAGATCCCGGAGGATATGATCAGAAATGGAGTAGTTAGATGTATTGTGCTTCATATATATACAGTATATAAGTTTCTTTTGTTTGATTGAAGACAGTATGAACCCAAAATGTTATATTTTATCTGATCAACGTCTATACAAGCAATTTAGTTCCAGTTTAAGGTGTAAAAAACGCGTTGATGGTTATAGAAAAGGACTGATTTCAATTGTTCTTTTTGCAAAGAGTATGCAACCAAGTATTAAGTCAAGGGTGCCAAAACTTTTGGGAGTTTTTAATAAAATAATGTACATTTTGACTTCTTTTTCTCTGTTTTTGTGTTGTTCCAATACAAACAAAGGACAAAAAATATTATATAACAAAACATGTCTAATTGCAACAAATTTCAGGGTGAAATTTGATCATTTTTGGAAAAAGTGCCAACAGTTTCGGTCATGTCTGTATATGAATGAGATACGATAAATGCTGTAAAAGAAGAAACCTTAAGAGTAAATTGTTTGCAGGAAGAATTAAACAAAATACACCTGAAACACTTCAACATAAGAATAGGTTTGAGCCATTGTATGAGCCATTTTTCAACCACTGACAATACAGTTTTGTGTCCTACGTCATGGGTCTTGCAGCAGGACAATGACCCCAAACATACTCCAGAAAGCAAATATACAAAATACACCTGAAACACTTCATCACTTGGGTTCCCTATGAGGAAGAATTGCAACATAAAAAAGCAGTAAATATTTTACCTTGTATTTAAGTTAAATATGCCTTATTAAATTTCCTGTTACTGTGGTTTATGCTGCAGAAATCAGACATTTTTCACCACAGCCAATGCCAAAAAGAATCTCTTTTTTTCTATTTTTTTATGCCATTTTCTTCCCGATTTACAAGTCTAAGTTTAACAACATTTAGCTAAATAGTGGAATGCAAATAAATTTGACTCAGAGTTGTGTCCAAAATATTTGGCTAATTGTTGGAGTCCTAAAACATCTGGCTAAATGTTGGGAGTCCTAAAACATTTGGCTAAATGTTGGAGTCCTAAAACATTTGGCTAAATGTTGGAGTCCTAAAACATTTGGCTAAATGTTGGAGTCCTAAAACATTTGGCTAAATGTTGGAGTCCTAAAACTTTTGGCTAAATTTTGGAGTCCTAAAACATTTGGCTAAATGTTGGAGTCCTAAAACATTTGGCTAAATGTTGGAGTCCTAAAACATTTGGCTAAATGTTGGAGTCCTAAAACATTCGGCTAAATGTTGGAGTCCTAAAACATTCGGCTAAATGTTGGATTCCTAAAACATCTGGCTAAATGTTGGAATGCAAATACAAATAATTGTCTTTTTTCTTGTGTATTAAATATTGTTAAATTGGTCACTCATTCTGATCGGACCTATAAAACACAATCACAATAATTGCTCCACTCTCTCTCTCTCAGTTTCTCTTGGATGTACAAAGGGATGAATGTTTTTATTTATTTATTTATTTATTGTTTTTTTTTCTAGCCTCACAAACACATCCATTTCTGTCATTGGCCGCGGTTGTCATGGCGATCTGGAGCGTACTCCACTGCCTATAAGAATACGCTTCCTTTATTCTGAGAAAAAAAAAAATAAAGAGAGAATGAAGAGAGATGTCGTCATTCAGCGAGACAGAAACACAATGCCTTCCAGAAACACTCAAAAATACAAAAAACTCAGATGAAAAGAAGAATAGACGAGGATGGACAATCTTTTTTATATAAAACGACGGCAGCACTCGCTGTACGCTGCAGTGAAGCGAACTCTATTACTGTTCCTGTCACTGCAGATATATTCCACTGCTTTTTATTCTTTTATTCATTTAGATAAAACTACAGTACAGTTCCTGCTAAAACTGAAAGTACAGTTATTGCTCAGCAGTTATTGTATCACAACTGTGATACAGATGTTGTAACTGTATCCATTTTGTCTGAAAACATTTGGCTCAATGTTAAAATGCAAATACATTGTGTCCAAAAACTTTCAAGTTTTGAAACCTCAAAACCTTTGGCTAAATGTTGGAATACAAATAGATTTGACTAATAGAGCTGTGTCCAACAACATTTAGTTAAATGTTGGAATCCAAAAACATTTGTCTACATGGTGGAATACAAATACATTTGAAAAAAATGTCCACCAGATGTAGGTTAAGTGTCTTAACACTATTCAGTTAAATTAATAAATGATCTTAAATGTATGAACTGAATGGTAGAATGTAGGGATGCAGATATACTAATGCTGTTGGAGCCTCAAAACGTTTGGCTAAATGTTGGACTGCAAATACAATTGGCTAACAGAGTTGTGTTCAAAACATTTGGCTAAATAGTGGAATACAAATAGATTTGACTAATAGAGCTGTGATCAACAACATCTGCCTAAATGTTGGAGTCCCAAAACATTTGGCTAAATGTTGGAGTTGCAAAACATTTGGCTAAAAGAGTTCTTTCCAAAAACATTTGGCTAAATGGTAAAATACAAATACATTTGGCAAATACAGAATTTGTCCACAAGCTTTTGTGTTGGATGCCAAAACTCTTGGCTAAATGTTGAGATGCACATTTTTCTCTAAGCTGTGCCTAAAAAAACATCTGGCTAAATTTTGGAGTCCCAAAACATCTGGCTATATGTTGGAATGCAAATACATTTGGCTAACAGAGTTGTGTCCAAAAAAACACATGGTTTAATGTTGGAGTCCCAAAACATTTGGCTAAATGTGGAAGTTGCAAAACATTTGGCTAAATGTTGGAGTCCCAAAACATTCGGATAAATGCTGAAGTTGCGAAACATTTGGCTAAATGTTGGAATGCAAAACATTTGGCTAAATGTTGGAGCCCCAAAACATTTGGCTAAATGTTGGAGCCCCAAAACATTTGGCTAAATGTTGGAACCCCAAAACATTTAGCTAAATGTTGGAATGCAAAACATCTGGCTAAATGTTGAAGTACCAAAACATTTGGCTAAATGTTGGAGTCCAAAAACATTTGGCTAAATGTTGAAATACAAATACATTTGGCTAAAGGGGTGTGTCAAAACACAATTGCCTAAATGTTGGAGTCCCAAAACATTGGGCTAAATGTTGAAATACAAATACATTTGGCTAACAGACTTGTGTCCAAAAAACATTTGGCTAAATGTTGGAATGCAAATACATATGGGTAACAGAATTGTGCCAAAAAAACATTTGGCTAAATGTTGGAATACAAATGCATTTGTCTAATAGAGTTGTGTCCAAAAAAACATATGGTTAAATATTGGAGTTCCAAAACATTTGTCTAAATGTTGGAGTCCAAAAACATTTGGCTAAATGTTGAAATACAAATACATTTGGCTAACAGAGCTGTGTCCAAAACATAATTGCCTAAATGTTGGAGTCCCAAACATTTGGCTAAATGTTGGAGTCCCAAAACATTTGACTAAATGTTGGAGTCCCAAAACATTGGGCTAAATGTTGGAATACAAATACATTTTGGGTTAAATGCCGAAACTTTTGGCTAAATGTTGCGATACAAACACATTTGGCTCTAAGCTGTGCCTAAAAAAACATTTGGCCAAATGTTGGAATGCAAATACATATGGGTAACAGAATTGTGCCAAAAAAACATTTGGCTAAATGTTGAAATACAAATACATTTGGCTAAAGGGGTGTGTCAAAACACAATTGCCTAAATGTTGGAGTCCCAAAACATTGGGCTAAATGTTGAAATACAAATACATTTGGCTAACAGACTTGTGTCCAAAAAACATTTGGCTAAATGTTGGAATGCAAATACATATGGGTAACAGAATTGTGCCAAAAAAACATTTGGCTAAATGTTGGAATACAAATGCATTTGTCTAATAGAGTTGTGTCCAAAAAAACATATGGTTAAATATTGGAGTTCCAAAACATTTGTCTAAATGTTGGAGTCCAAAAACATTTGGCTAAATGTTGAAATACAAATACATTTGGCTAACAGAGCTGTGTCCAAAACACAATTGCCTAAATGTTGGAGTCCCAAACATTTGGCTAAATGTTGGAGTCCCAGAACATTTGACTAAATGTTGGAGTCCCAGAACATTTGACTAAATGTTGGAGTCCAGAAACATTTGGCTAAATGTTGGAATACAAATACATTCATCCACATTCTTTTGGTTAAAATGTTCAAATGTCCAAAAATCGCCCAAGTATTAATATCAGTTTGGGCGGATACAAAAATACATGTCCTGGTACTCAGTTGGAAATAAATGGTGTCAATGCATCTCTAGTATAATGCAAAGGTATTTAGCAAACATACTTCAATAAAAACCCAGAAATTGATGGAAATAAGGTATTGAAGATTTCTGAAGTGACCAGGAAAGATCAAATTTAGATCTAATTCCTAAATTACTGTTGGAAAAAGCACCCTTTAAATATAAGAGACCTGGAGTAGATTACAGAAGAGGAGTGGTCCAGAACTCCAGGTGAGAGGTGTAAGAAGCTTGTTGAAGGTTATTTAAAATAAACATGTATACAACACAGCATGTGATAAGGGCAATAATAATCTGAAAAGGGGTGCCAACACTTTCGGCCACGGCTGTATATGGATGTGAGATATGAGAGACGCTGTGAGAGAAGAAAGCCGGTTGCCTGAGAAACAGGAGTTGTGAATACGACAGTGGCACCCATCTCCCGCCACCCCATCCTCCAGAGAGCTCCAGAGACACTGGTCACGTGACCAGTTGGATAACAAGTTCATAAAAAAAGTT
This sequence comes from Astyanax mexicanus, assembly GCF_023375975.1. NCBI lineage: Eukaryota > Metazoa > Chordata > Actinopteri > Characiformes > Acestrorhamphidae > Astyanax > Astyanax mexicanus. Next base: position 40,747,637 of record NC_064426.1, read on the forward strand.
AATTACAGGCTGTGGGAACGGCACACGCTGGAACCACGTCAGGCTGTCGAGGAAAGTGCTGAACATCCATCATCTCCTGACATCCAGAGACCGGATATAGAAACTCCACACAATCCTCATCATACAACTGAAAACAGCACAAAACTGATTTTAATAAGGTGTTTTTTTATTTATTATCAGTGTAGCCAAGAAAAGATGATGATTAAATACTGCAAAAGTTTGTAGTAGAGTAAGGTAGTATAAAGTACAAAAGGGTACAGTGATGTAGAGTCTAGTAGTGTTTTGGTATAGTGAGGTATAGAAGGGTACAGTGAGGTAAAGGTGAGGTAAAGTATAGGGAGTATAGCAGGGTACAGTGTGGTAGTGTGAGAAAAATGAAGGTATAGTGGAGTATCGCAGTATACAGTGAGGAATAGCGAGGTATTGCAGAGTACAGTGAGGTATTGAAGGGTACAGTACATAATAGAGTGTGGTAGTGTGAGAAAGAGTAACGTATAGTGGAGTATAGCAGGGTACAGTGAGGTAAAGGTGAGGTAAAGTATGAGGAGTATAGCTGGGTACAGTGTGGTATATTAGAGTACAGTTAGGTAAAGGTGAGGAACAGTTAGGTATAGTGATGTATATTAGGGTACAGCTAGGTAGAGTGAGGTAAAGTATAGTGAGGTATAGCAGGGTACAGTGTGGTAGAATAAAGTATAGTGAGGTATAGCCGGGTAAAGTGAGGTATAGTTGGGTACTGTGAGGTATATTAGGGTACAGCTAGGTAGAGTAAGGTAAAATATAGTGAGGTGTAGCAGGGTACAGTGTGGTATATAAGGGTAAAGTGAGGTAAAGGTGAGGTAAAGTATAGGGAGTATAGCATGGTACAGTGTGGTATATTAAGGTACAGTGAGGTAAAGGTGAGGAAGAGTTAGGTATAGTGGTGTATATTAAGGTACAGCTAGGTAGAGTGAGGTAAAGTATAGTGAGGTAAAGTAGGATACAGTGAGGTAGAATAAAGTATAGTGAGGGTATAGCCAGGTAAAATGAGGTATAGTAGGGTACTGTGAGGTAAAGTATAGGGAGTATAGCAGGGTACTGTGAGGCATATTAAGGTACAGTAAGGTAGAGTGTGGTAGTGTGGGGAAGAGTAAAATATACTGGAGTATAGCAGGATACAGTGAGGAATAGCGAGGTACAGTGAGGTATTGCAGAGTACAGTGAGGTATTGCAGGGTACAGTACAGTATAGAGTGTGGTAGTGTGAGGAAGAGTACGGTACAGTGAGGTATATTAGGGTACAGTGAGGTAAAATGAGGTAGACTGAAGTATAATGAGGTAGAGTAAGGTATACTGAGGTAATGTAAGGTGTAGCAGGGTACAGTAAGGTATAGTGAGGTATAGTGAGGTATAGCATTGTACAGTGAGGTAGAATAAGGTATAGTGAGGTAGAGTGAGGTGGAGTAAGGTATACTGAGGTAATGTTAGTACAGTGAGGTAGAGTGAGGTAAATTATAGGAAGTATATCAGGGTACAGTGTGGTATACTAAGGTGTAGTAGGGTAGAGTGACGTAGAGTGAGGTAGAGATTTCCTCTTTAAACATTTGAAATTCAAAGTAAGAAATTACCATTGTGCTTCAAAAATTTAAGAACAACAATTTCCAGTATGTATGATTTGCATTAGATGCCCCTTCAGCCAATCAGAAGAGAGAGTGGACGCATGGTAATCTACAGCAGCACAGTGCTGGGTAGAGCCGCTGCCCACGGTCGGGGCATTATTGGCATGGTGATGACCTTGACTCTGCTCCAGCGAGGGAAAAGCACATGCAGTGATGAGAGACTGGGAAAGGTCTGAGAGATGTTTGGAGTAAAGGGGGGTGGTGGGGGGTGTTGGGGGGGGGTTGTGGAAGGAAATTGGAGCGGGTTGCCAGTGCAGGACCGCGCCCGTCACGCTACCAGCTCACTACTCCACTACCCCCAGCTGCTGGTGATTGAACAGCGGGAGTGATATTGTGAAGCCGGGCACGCTCAGAGCAGCCGGCCCGATTCTGCACACTTATCATCATCACCACACTGTGACTCTAAACTACCCAGTCCAACCAGTCCTGAACCTCTCACATCTCATCTCATCTCATCTCATTGTCAACCGCTTAATCCGTGAAGGGTCGCGGGGGGGGCTGGAGCCTATCCCAGCAGGCATCGGGCGGAAGGCAGGATACACCCTGGACAGGCCGCCAATCCATCGCAGGGCAGACAGACACGGACAGACAAACAGACACATTCACTCACACACTCACACCTAAGGGGCAATTTCAATCAAGTTCCAATTAGCCTGAACGTGCCGTCTTTGGACTGTGGGAGGAAACCGGAGAACCCGGAGGAAACCCACGCAGACACAGGGAGAACGTGCAAACTCCACACAGGAAGACCCGGGTCGCCCCAGCCGGGAATCGAACCCAGGCCGTCTTGCTGTGAGGCGGAAGTGCTACCCACTGCGCCACCGTGCCGCCCCGAACCTCTCACATATAAAAATAAAAATACTCAGCATTTTAATAGTACTATTAATTTAAATTTAAAATGCAAAATAATTATAAATCAGACATAGAAAATTTATAAGTAAATGTGCTAAAATAGTAACACCTTTATTTCACCATTTAGAGCTATCAAATATTCAAACTATTGCATTGTTGTTTACTTTTATATTTATTTTCACCTGTAGAGCAAGATAGAGTGAGGTATAGTGAGGTAGAGTGAGGTAGAGTGAGGTATAGTGGGGTATAGCACAGTAAAGTGAGATAGAGGGTGGTAGTGTGGTACAGTGAGGTAAAGTGTGTTAAAGTGGGTACAGCATAGTACAGTAAGGTACAATGAGGCAGAGTGAGCTTGGAGGAGGTGTAGAGTGATGTAGAGTGAGGCAGTGTGAGGTAGAGAGAAGCAAAGTTAGGCAGAGTGAGGTAGAAGTGGTAATGTCAGGTTATGTGAATCAGAGAAAGGTAGAGTGAGGAACAGAGAGGAAGAGTGAGCTTGAGAGGGAGTTGTAGAGTGAGGTAGAGTGAAGTAGATAAGGTAAACTGAGGTAGAGTGAGGTAAAGTGAGGAAGAAGTGGACGTTTGAGGTAGAATGAGGCAGAGGGAAGTGTATAGTGAGGTAGAGTAAGATAAAGTGAGGTAGAGTGAGGTAAAAGTGGTAGTGTGAGGTAGAATGAGGTAGAGTGAGCTTGAGTGAGGTGTACAGTGGGGTAGAGTGAAGTAGATTAAGGTAGAGGGAGGTAGAATTGGTAGTGTGAAGTAGTGTGAGGCAGAGTGAGCTAGAGTGATGTGTAGAGTGGGGTAGAGTGAGGTAAAGTGAGGCAGACATGGTAATGTGAGGTAGAGTGAGGCAGAGTGAGCTAGAGTAAGGTGTAGAGTGGGGTAGAGTGAAGTATATTAAGGTAGACGGAGGTAGAATCGGTAGTGTGCAGTAGCATGAGGCAGAGTGAGCTAGTGGGAGGTGTATAGTGGGGTAGAGTGAGGTAGAGTGAGGCAGAAGTGGTAATGTGAGATAGAGTGAGGCAAAGTGAGCTAGAGGGAGGTGTATAGTGGGGTGGAGTGAGATAGACATGGTAGAGTGAAGTAAAGCGAGCTTAAGGGAGGTGTAGAGTGGGGTAGAGTGAAGTAGGAGTGGTAGTGCGAGGTATAGTGAGGCAGAGTGAGCCAGAGATAGGTGTATAGTAAGGTAGAGTGAAGTAAAGCGATCTTGAGGAAGGTGCAGAGTGAGCTAGAGTGAAGCAGAAGTGGTAGTGTGAGGTAGAATGAGACAGAGTGAGCTAGAGGGAGGTGTAGAGTGGAGTAGAGTGAAATAGAGTGAGGTAGAGTGAAGTAAAGTAAGATAAAGTGAGATAGTGTGAGGTAGAGTGAGCTTGAGGGAGGTGTAAAGTGGGATAAAGTGAGAAGTAGAGTGAGGTAAACTGAAGTAGAGAGAGGTAAAGTGAGATAAAAGTGGTAGAGGAAGGTAGAGTGAGGTAGAGTGATCTTGAGGGAGGTGTAGAGTGAGATAAAGTGAGAAGTAGAGTGAGGTAAACTGAAGTAGAGAGAGGTAAAGTGAGATAAAAGTGTTAGAGTACGGTAGAGTGAGGTAGAGTGAGGTAGAGTGATCTTGAGGGAGGTGTAGAGTGAGATAAAGTGAGAAGTAAAGTGAGATTAAGTGAGAAGTAGAGAGAGGTAAAGTGAGATAGAAGTGGTGGTGTGAGGTAGTGTGAGGTAGAGTGAGGTAGAGTGAGGTAGAAGGGGGTTAATAAAGCTGATGAAACTAATCCCACTCCAGTAGTTGTAGTGAGGATGTATTTCAGGTTCAGTAATGAAACGCTGTGTTTATTTTTATACAGAAGCTCAGGCTGCATAATTAATTAGACGAGCCTCACAACATCAAAGCAGTGAATAAATTGTTGTTCTTATGAAAATCACCCAAATTCCCTCTGCAGTGTTTCCTGTATAACACAGATTCATACCCAGGACTATACACGCTTATTTTTACTCCACTCACTCAATTCACTCAATTCACTTCAAGGCTACTAGCCTTCTGCTCACAGAGTCGCTCCATCACACACCTACACACTCCTCACAAACCCCCACCCACCCACACACACTCCCACACCACCATCCACTCCATCGTCCACTCCATCGCCCTGTTTATACACGGCAAAGCTTAGAAACACATTTTCTATTACAGTTTGTTTCTAAACTGAAAGCAGAAGTATTTCTCAGTGGAGAAGAATATGGATCAAATATTGTATTTAATGGTACCAGTGTGCTGAACCATCATCCCTGCTAAGCCCTGCTAACATATTAATTCTAAAAACTGGGGTGTCGGTCGCTTTTTGCATGAGTTCTTCTTCTTCTGGCCACGTCACACATCTTTACGTACTTACGTCACACGTACAGCCTCTAAAAGAGGATCCGGCTCAGTTTTACTGAACGCGAGCGGCTGGTGGAGCAATGGAGACTTCAGAAGAGGAAACTCAGAGCTCAGTAGCTCCTCCATTCACTCATAGTAAAACCAAAGAAACGAAGGAGTGAAGCTTCTGACTGAGCTCTCTCTCTCTCTCTCTCTCTCTCTCTTAATCTCTCTGTCTGAACATAACCTGGAATCGGATTCATCCTTTCTAAAAGGAGACCGCATCACACCCGCCCGTTTAAAATGATTCTTGATTCTCGGTGCAATTACCCATTCTCACCAGAGAGGCACTAAATCCCCCAAATCCCAAAACTTACGAACATTAGCTTCAATTAGCTTTAGCATTAGCTTTAGCTCCTATTTTCATATTAATCTGTACTTTATTCGTGTTTATTATTATTTTTAACCTTCCATCAACTGTTTTTTTTTTCATATAAATCTGCTTTTTAATATTTTTTATCTATTTTTAATCACTTACTTTTAAACTATTCATTTCAGGTTTATATTGTATGACCTATAATTTGTTCAGATCTTTTGTTTGTTTAAATTTTATTTTTGCTGTTTCGTCATCTATATAAGAGCACTTTGCGATGCATTTCTTATATGCATACCAACAAAACATTTTTTTTTTGCATTTGTGTTATATTGATGGAATTTGGTTATGTTGTTATGTTGCTAAAGTTATATTTTTTGTTATATTTTAATAAATGTTTATATTATTAAGATTTTTTTATATATACGTTTTGTGCCTCTATCTGCACTGTATGTTATGCTATTTACTTTTTTGTCAGGTTTTTTTCTTAATTTTAAATGCAATTTAAAAATGTATTTTAAAGGTGCAATATAAATAAAGTAAGTATATTATTCAAGGACAGTGAATCTATACTCCTATACAAGCTGTACACTGACTATTCTAAGATATATACAAGTTTAGTTTCTATAGTGTTTCCCTATCAATAGATATAATAGAATATTTGCAGAATATGAGTGTGTATTTTACCACACCACACAAAAACATGCATTTCTAACAGTTAACAGACAGAATATATCAGTAAATTCACTCCTTTTATTCTTTACCCTTTGTCTGAGCGATACACTCATCCCTCGCTTTTATGCAGAGAGGATTACCCAATGCAGTGAAAAGCTAAACACTGTGATACACACAGAACACAAGCAGAACCTTGAGCTTCATAATGTAAAACTGAAGCAAATGCACAATATATACCCAATAATTACAATTATTAAACACTCCAACACACAGTTCTACACTTCTCTACTGCTGCTGGAGACTGAAACAAGCGGGAAAACCACTTCAACCCACTCGCCAATCAAGCTTCCAGTGAACCCATCACACATGCATGATAATGCAGAATTATATTCTGGACAACATTAACACATTATAGCAGAAACATAAATACATATGTTTTATAGTTCACTAGTATTTTTTGCACTATAAGTCACACCAGATTATAAGGTGCATTATGTGACACTAGTAAGGAACAAGGGTGTCGCCATGTTTTCCTTCTAATTCAGCAGGTGGGGGAAGCCGTTAAGTAAACAAAACTGTAATTCTTAAAAAAAAAAAACCTTTCTTTTAAAGTTAAACAAGCGCTGGAGGTTAATCTCCTGAGATTTAAACATTGCTAAATGGTTTAATAATATCTAATATATTAACTAATTATTAAGAATTGACAATAGTTAAGACATTTTTAAATATTACTAAATTTAAATGCTTTGTTTGAAATGTTTTAAATCATAATGAATTGAGCCATCAGTTCAAAAACTGATGACTACATATGATTAGTAATGTTTTAACTAATAATGTCTTAATTGATAATTAGTTAAGACATTTTTCCATAAGTACTGTTAATTAATGTACCCTTATTCTAAAATGTTACTGATGTTTGAGTTGGAAATAATCACTACAAAGTACTAATAAATCACTAAAAATGAAAAAAAAAAAAAAACCTTCACTAAATTAAAGAAGCAATGCTAAAAAAAAACTACTTAAAGAGCCACTAAACCCTAAAAATATTTATATATTTTTTTCATTAATAGCTGAAATGTGTTACTTTGAAGTAATAAAACATAACAGTCCTGCTTAAAATGTTAAATACATTTCCTAACCTTAAAAAAAAAAAACGCTTTTATTGTGATAATTTCCGCCTCTGCAGCGCCCTCTCAGGATCAAATGTGCTATAGGCGTCAATGGACAATATGCAAATTAGTCAATCAGCTCTCGGCCCTGCCCCACCTCTAAACCCATACATCACCCAGTGCCCCTTCCAAACTACACCTTCAATTTTTTTTAGCATTTTTCTGAGGGTGAGGGCTGAGGGTGGAGTTTAATGGCCCCTTTAAGCACAATAACTAAGGTTTAATCGCAGGTTTATTAACCCTATTTATTGAATTATAGCGCCATCATGTGGAGTAATGAAGCAGTAACTTTAACTTTTTCCTTATTTGACGGCACATATCGATAATGTATCACAAACGATAGAATATATCGCAATACTAATATTTTATCATACCCCTAATGCTCAGTGTAGCGTCTGACTCTTATTAATTGAAGAAATCTAAAATCCAGTAGAGCAGACCCACCTGTTATCGAGGGAATCCGTAACCCGAATGTGTGTCGCACTAATTTAAGAATCAATAGCTTTTAGCCCGGAGGCTTTAAAAGCATGAGGAATCATCTCACTAAAACCTGTAATAACCTCCTGGACGCCGAGCCCCAGCAGACGGGGGGCTGAGACGCCGCAGTAGGAAACTGGTAATAGTTTCAGAGATGAAAAGACTGACCTACTCATTAAAGACCTGCAATAAAATACGTTTCAGACCAGCTTTCATCCTCTAACATCACTTCCACATGTGAGAGCTCTTCACTTTCAGCTGCATTACCCTTATTACAGGATTTTATTCAGAGAAGTAGAGGAGAAAGATACGCACAAAAACTGAGATGAGTAAAAACACTGCTGGAGATCCTGATACTGATGTGGAACAAAATAATTTAATTTAAGCTTCTAAGATTTAATGTGGAAAAATACTTTACCTCGTTTTACCACACCCTATTTACACTGTGCCTCACTCTACATCCTACTACCTCATTCTATCTTTCCCTGCCTCACTCTACCTCACTTTACCTTGATTTACCTCGCTGTACCTCCCTACCCAACTATTTTATCTGCCTCACACTACCACACTCTACCGCATCATACTCTGCCTATCTCTACCTCACTGTATCCCACTCTACCTCATTCTACCTATAGTCTGCCTCATTCTATCTCACTCATCTTACTCTACCTCATTCTACCTCACTCTACCTCACTGTATCCCACTCTTCCTCATTCTACCTATAGTCTGCCTCATTCTATCTTACTCTACCTCATTCTACCTCACTCTACCTCACTGTATCCCACTCTTCCTTGCTCTACATCACTGTAGCTCATTCTACCTCGCTTTACCTTCAATCTGCCTCATTTTACCTCGCTCTACCACGGCCTATCCTCACTGTGCCTCACTCTACCTCCCGCTAACCTATACTACCTTGCTCTGCCTCAATCTACTATCTTACGCTACCTCACTTTACCTAGCTCTGCCTCAGTTTAACTCACTGTATTCCACTCTACCTCGCTCTATCTTTTTCTGCCTCACTCTACCTTCAGTCTACCTCATTGTACCTCACACTACAACACCCTATTTTGCCTTACTCTACCTCACTGTGCCTCACTCTACCTTGCTCTGCCTCACTCTACCTTACTCTAAGCCATTCTACTCCCCTCTACCTCCCACTATCTTACTCTACCTTGCTCTAACACATGCTATCTCACTTTACCTCCCTCTACCTCCCTCTACCTCACTCTACCTAGGGCTAGAGAAAATGTGTGGAGCCCTATCTTGGTGCCAACTATATATATATATATATATATATATATATATATATATATATATATATATATATGTCAAATGTTAAAGCGTTAACGCGTGTGATTTAGAATCAGTAACGCATTATTTTTTTTTTAACCCCATTAATTACCCCATTAATGAACCCATCTTCTGACGTAATTTGCCCCACCCCCACCCAACACGCAGATTTTTTTTTCCTGGAGTGGTTTTCTTGTTGTAAGAACATGATCTGTTCTCGATCCAAAACAGCTATAAAAAAATCATTTTAATTGAGCTAATCTGCTAATTAGGCGCAGTTTAATTTGGTATATCAGACAGATTATATATTGCTATGAACAAACACTGTCTCTGCTGCTCCATGCTGTTTACACACTGAGCACAGTATGCGCTGCATTCACTGCTCAAATCTGCGCTGCACATGCTATTAAAAACACTGTGTTTAAAAGCGTTCTGTGTTAAAACAGTTTCACACTGCACAGATATACAAATATACACACTGGAACACAGAATCTTCTCACTATATTCACTTTTTATTGCTTCCGCACCATACAGCTCTGACCAATCAGAGGAGACGATGTGCTTGTGTGGTTTATTGGTGCGTTTGCATTTTGGTGAGTTCAGGTTTATACCTGTGTGAAACCAAACCAAACAAAGGGAGAAACTTTTCAAATAAACAAACTCATCAACTGATCCGGACCATAGAAACTTTCACAACTACAGGTATAAAAACACTCTTTTATATATAATTCTTACAAACAAGCTGAGATGTTTATAATAAAGTAAAAAAAAGTATCCTCTTGACAATTTATCATGAATTCTTTATTCCAGCGCACCCACGTTACGGCTTTATCTCCCCTCAAACATACAAGTATATACTAGTATTTTAATTTTAGACACCACTAATATAAATATAATTCCATATATCCTTATGATAAGCAATTTTACTAAAATTTACATTTTTGCTTAAATGCATGGAAGTACTGTAAACACAATGGATAATACTGAGGTCAGAGAAAATAATCATAATAAATAAAACTTGCATAATAAACAGCAGTATGTAAATATGTTATTGTCCCACTCACCCTGAAGTCGATGCCCACTGTAGAGATGAAACTGCCGGCCAGAAAAGCTCCATCTTTAAAACGAACCAGAAGGCAGGTCTTCCCGACCCCCGAGTCGCCCACCAGCATCACCTACAGCAAACACACCAATCAGAGTCACCTTAACAGGTAAACATCTGTTTACATCTGTATCCCACTCTACCTCACTCTATCCTACTCTATCCTACTCTATCTCACTCTACCTCACTCTGTCTTACTCTACCTTCAGTCTGCCTCACTCTACCTCACTCTGTCTTACTCTACCTTCAGTCTGCCTCACTCTACCTCACTCTATCTTACTCTACCTTCAGTCTGCCTCACTCTACCTCACTCTGTCTCACTCTACCTTCAGTCTGCCTCACTCTACCTCACTCTGTCTTACTCTACCTTCAGTCTGCCTCACTCTACCTCACTCTACCTCACTCTATCTCACTCTACCTCACTCTGTCTTACTCTACCTTCAGTCTGCCTCACTCTACCTCACTCTGTCTCACTCTACCTTCAGTCTGCCTCACTCTACCTCACTCTGTCTCACTCTACCTCACTCTGTCTTACTCTACCTTCAGTCTGCCTCACTCTACCTCACTCTATCTTACTCTACCTTCAGTCTGCCTCACTCTACCTCACTCTATCTTACTCTACCTTCAGTCTGCCTAACTCTACCTCACTCTACCTTCAGTCTGCCTCACTCTACCTCACTTTACCTTCATTCTGCCTCACTCTACCTCACTCTATCTTACTCTACCTTCAGTCTGCCTCACTCTACCTCACTTTACCTTCAGTCTGCCTCATTCTACCTCACTATACCTCACTTTACCTTCAGTCTGCCTCATTCTACCACACTATACCTCACTTTACCTTCAGTCTGCCTCATTCTACCTCGCTCTACCTCACTCTACCTTCAGTCTGCCTCATTCTACCTCACTCTACCTTCAGTCTGCCTCATTCTACCTCACTTTATCTTCAGTCTGCCTCATTCTACCTCACTCTACCTTCAGTCTGCCTCATTCTACCTCACTCTACCTTCAGTCTGCCTCATTCTACCTCGCTCTACCTCACTCTGCCTTCAGTCTTTCTCATTCTACCTCACTTTATCTTCAGTCCGCCCCATTCTACCTCTCTCTACCACAGCCTATCCTCACTGTGCCTCACTCTACATCCTACTATCTTACTCTACCTCCCTCTACCTCACTTTACCTAGCTCTGCCTCAGACTAACTTACTGTATCCCACTCTACCTCACCCTACCCCACTCTATGTGTAACTTTGTAACTCACTGTGTAACTTTCTCTGCTTTTTTGCACGTTCTTAGAATTGATTTTTCATTACTTTTCTTTTAACATTTGTTCTTAAACTATTTCCTTAAATTACAATTACTCTTTTACATGTTTATTATTTGACTTATCTTTGTTTGAATCATGTTTTATCCATGCTTCATTCTTATTTTATTCTTTTAATTTCCATTTTTTTTTATTACATGTTTTTGTAATTTGTAACATTGTTAAATGGTTTTGTTTTGTAACTTCTCTTTGTATTTTCTAGTTTGTAAACGTTGCACTTTGAATGACCGTTGTGTATGAAAGGTGCTATATAAATAAACTAGCCTTGCCTTCAACACTCCTTAAAAACAGGATGAATATATTTTAAATAATAAATAATATTCTGTCTCAACTACTAACAATAAAACAATACGTCCACGTTATCAACAAGCGGGCCAAATCTGACATCACTGGACATCTGGCTCTCTTTATTAGCCCTCATTTGGCTCCTGATTTGCATAACTTCATTAAGCCCCTCCCTCAGGCCGCTGTGGAGCAGATGAATGGGTCTCAGCATTAATGGAGAGTTATGAGGGCAGGAGACGAGGCGTCCTGCAGGCCGGGCAGCTGCGCTCTCCTTCAGTCTTCTGATACAGAGAGGTCTGATGTGATTAGTGTTATTGGTTTAGCTGGCAGACGGGAGTATCTGTGCCCGCTCGGTGACCAGGGCAGCGTCCGGAGAGTTACAGTGAATCAGCGAGGGAAGCTAAAGCTGCGCTAAAGCTTCTTTTAGCTCTTTTATATCGCTTTGCAACCCTTCCTTCCTTTTCCTAATCTGTATTTCTGATTTTATGTATATTCATCTTAGTGCTGGGCGATTAAGGCTTCGATTTTTAAAAAAAAAAATCAGATTTTCGATTATTATGTTTTTTTTTTCTCTCCCCTACTAAACGTAAAACTACAGTTGACAAAGAAATGGTTAAAAACTAGTTTTACCTGTAAAAAAACAAAAACAATTCCAGTGTCCGTCAAAACTCACATACTGACAGACACTGGATTATACGTCAGAGAAGAAACTTTGAAGAAGAGATTATTATTGTTTTCCAAAATTAATCACGAATACTTACCAGAAAGCTACGACACTGCAGTTTTAAAAACAGTACAATTTATTTATAGCTAAATATATGTTTTATTCCACCGGGAGTTTACGTCGAAAGTGCTGGAACTTTTTTCTAAATGTTTAAAAAATATGCGCGGGTTAGTCTGTGGGAGGCACCGGTAACCAGGGTAAGACGGATAAACACTTAAATAGAAAACAAAAGGTTTATATTCATAAATTCATTTTAATAGTTCAGAAATCAATATTTGGTGGAATAACCCTGGTTTTTAATCACAGTTTTTTTTCGTGAGTCTTGGCATTATGTTCTCCTCCACCAGTCTTACACACTGCTTTTGGATAACTTTATGCTGCTTTACTCCTGGTGCAAAAAAACATTCAAGCAGTTCAGTTTGGTGGTTTGATGGCTTGTGATCATCCATCTTCCTCTTGATTATATTTCAGAGGTTTTCACTTCCTCAGATTTAAAGAAGTCATTTTCATGCTGATTTCAGGGTGATAATCGCTGATAATTGGCTGATGATAATATTAAAAAAGCTCTACTTCCAACCCAAATTTATGAGCAGAGCCAAACTGTAAAACCACTCAAAACCTCCACTTGAAGCTGTTTTCTCATTACAGCAGCGTATCTGGAGTTATTTCCAGCTCAAAGGCTCAGACCCGCTGTCCCCGTTCGACTGTTTCAAACAGCAGCTTTTTATAGCAGCAGGCAGTTATTTCACTTTTAAGGAACGCATTAATTCATCTCTATAAAACACAGCAGCGCAACAATACAGCAGCTCCACATCGCAGGAGAAGAAGAAGACACTTCAAAGGCACTTCCTCCCCGGAGAGGAAGTGGATCCTCAGCTGGAGGGGCGGGGTTTGGCGGCTCTTTGTGTACACAGACAGTAGGGGCCACACTTTGAAGTGCTGGGGGCCGAGCACTATGGATCTATTTCCCACTTCAGGACCTGTAGCTCAGCTCTTTATATAAAAAAAAAAACAACATCAGTCAGAGATGATAGACTACAGTTCAGCTCGATTTTTACCCTGTAAACACCACACACACACACACACACACACACACACACATCATCAAATCCTCCTATCATATACAGCGCCAGTCAAAACTTTGGACAAAACTTCTCATTCAATTCGATTTTTCTTTTTTCCTACATTGTAAATTATCGTATTTTTCACACTATAAGACACCCTTAAAATACCTTGTCTCCTATATGAGCGATTACTTTATTTATATTTGCCAACATATAACTCAGTGGCGATTGCTCTAAGACTGCAAGGGAAGCTCAGCTTCCCCTAAAATGTAAAAAAATAAGTGATTAAATATATACTGTTGTGTTCACATGTCACTGATTAAATATGCGCGACACCGCGCTGAACTTAGTTCAGAATCAGCTTCTTATCACTGGTAACGCCGCGGCTTTCCTCTCACTCATTCCCGCAGCTTCACAGCGCTGCTTTAAACAGTGCACAGACTTCAATAGAGGAGCAAAGCGCGCGGCCAAACGAGACGAGTGATTGGATAAATGCTGGGCTTTGTCCCGCCCATCGGACGCTCAGCGTCTCTGGGGGTCTATGGAGCAGTGGGCTGGCCTCGGCCGGCCTGGACGCTCAGCTTCTGCATGATGATTGGATGATCTGTCTGAGGCGGAGTCCCTTTTTGATTGACAGCGAAATGAGCGAATCAGCGATCAGGGAGCATTTTCATTCTGTTCTGAGTTGAACCGGAGACTTTCCTAATCCTTATAGCGGCATTTTCTTTATTAAAAACGACTAGCGACAAATCCAGCTTCTATTTCTGGTGCTTTTCTGATTAATTTGGTGTAAAAGGTGGGGAAAAGTAACAGGTATTTCAGCTGTTCTGGTATGATAAAGTGAGCTGGCTGACTGGAAGTGCTGTAACAAATAAAATGTACTGATGGCCATGCCTCTTGATGAAACCATCTCAGGACATAAATGAACAGGGACAAGTAGTAAGTATTGTGTTATCATTAAAAATAATTAAATTAATTTAAATTAATTAAGGGATTATTCAAGGAAATTAAAACTGTCCAAAAAGGAACTAAATTTACCTGCATTTTTTCCTTTACTAACTTTAAAGATTTTGCGTAATGTTTTTTTTACCGATCATTTTATGTTTATTCATGTCATAGCATCTTTTTATGTAATTGTTCAATGTAAAGAATGGGTACCTTTTTGTTGTGTAGTGAAAACTTGAAAATAATGCCTTTTGTTTAAAAAAAAAAAAAACATCTCAGGGAGAGTAGAATTTTTGTATAAATAAAACTACATATGTTAAGATGTAGGCCGAAATTGAGCTTTCCCTCCTTAAAAGACCAGCATCCGCCACTGATACAACTATATGCTTATTTATCCAGTAGTTTGGTATTTATTCCACTGCAATTATCTAACATGTATATATTGTCTGTATACTATACTACTGTATTCCACTGTTTACACTACTCTACACTTTATATACTTAAACTGTATTGCTGCTCCCTGTACATCCATATTGCATTTATGTAAGATACTTCTGTAGATCTAAATATATATTTGTATATTTATATATTTATGCTTATGTATATATACTTATATCTATGCACTTCTATGCATATCTATAACACTATATATTGCACTTCTGGTCGGATGCTAACTGCATTTCATTGGCTCTGTACCTGTGGACTGCACAGTGACAATAAAGTTTAATCTAATCTAATCTAATCTAATCTAATCTAATGTAATTAGGGGTGTGTCATATCGTATTTTACACAATAATATCGCCAACATTTTTGAATATCGCATCATTATCACATCTGGGTACTACTTTTACTTTTTTGCTGTTTTAAACGTGTTAAACAAACCAAAATTCTTTGAAGTTTGAGGCTGGTAACTCTTCCTTTTCCTTTCCTGGGGCGGTCCTGATGAGTGCCAGTTTCACCATCACAATGTTTTTGAGTTTTTTTTTGTTGACAATTGAATTTGAAATTGACTTTCAAAGTCATTTTTTTACTTTTTACTTAGTTGAGTAGTTCTTGCTTCTCATAATCTGGATTAGAACATTACTCAAATATTCACTATTCACTGTATACCTGTAACTCTACCTCTTCACTACTTTACTTTAACTGATGCTCTCAAACCTTTACATTAAGAGACCAGAAATTCAAGTATTTAACTCTTGATGAGTTCAGCACAGCTGTTAACTGAAAGCCTGAATTCCAGGTGATTCTACCAAATGATCTAAGCAAGATGTGCTGCTTTAAACACGGCAGGTAAAGGCTATAAGAAGACCTGAGTCCAGTTTGAATTGTGAGTCATTTCAGCAAACTGTTGTCAACATGCTGACTCAATTCCCCATCACTGCTCCACACTGAGGATTCAATCCTCCATCTGACTGAGCCGTAATGCCTGCAAAACTCTATTCAACACACGCTGGAGCAGGAGGAGACTCAGCGCACTGTACTGGAAATGCAGCATTAATATAAAAAAGTCCTTATTGATTTTGCTATTTATAGGTTTATGTTTGAGAAAAACCAACATTGTTGTTTATTCTATAAACTACAGACAACATTTCTCCCAAATTACAAATATAAATATTTTAGTCATTTAGAGCATTTATTTACAGAAAATGAGAAATGACTGAAATAACAAAAAAGATGCAGAGCTTTCAGACCTCAAATAATGCAAAGAAAACAAGTTCATATTCATAAAGTTTTAAGAGTTCAGAAATAATCAATATTTGGTGGAATAACTCTGGTGGGTGAAATGGCACCATATTTTTTTCTGTCCTGCTGAACTACTAACAGAAACATCTGGCAACCCGTGGCGTGCATTAGCAGCGTTTTAAAGCTGTTAATGTGTTTTAGGCGTCCTCCGGCTCTGTTTACGCAGCCTGACCGCTGCAGGTCGCCCGCCGTCGGCGAGGTGTGTTGACACAGCTGTTGCATGTGTGCCATGATACTGTTTGCGCTCGTGGATCTGGCGGGCAGAGTGTGTGTCGGGGACAATCATGTGGGCACAATACCAAAGCCCTTTATCTAACGCATGCACTCGCGCGTGCCACACGTAACACACACACACACACACACACACACACACACACACAAAATCTGCACACATTAGCTGTGCTTAACAACCCAAACAGCAGCCTATCCGGATACAGACCCATCAGCAATAGACATCACAGGGCAACAAGTGCCTTACAGTGAGTTACAGAGTTACAGTGCAATACTGCAATCAATATTCAGCTTAAACAATAACATGTGATTTAGAATAAGTATGCCTTATTGTTTCATTATTGTATTATTAATAAAGCAATGCGTTGGGGCGCCGAGAGGC
The DNA here is from genome assembly GCF_023375975.1 of Astyanax mexicanus. Lineage (NCBI taxonomy): Eukaryota > Metazoa > Chordata > Actinopteri > Characiformes > Acestrorhamphidae > Astyanax > Astyanax mexicanus. The sequence goes on from NC_064426.1 coordinate 40,764,266, forward strand.
GCTGCCACTATGAGCGGGAGGTCGCAGGTTCGAACCCCCACTCATGCAGCTTTGCCATTAAGCTGCCGGCGCTCAGAGGGAGCAAAATTGGCCCTGCTCCCTCTGGGTGGGTAGATGGCGCTCTCTACCCACATCACTGCTAGGGTAATGTCTGCAGCACAGGGCGTCTGTGAGCTGATGTGCTTTCCTCCAAGCGCGCTGGCTGCTCGGCAATGCTGCATCAGCAGCAGCTCGAAAAGAAGCGGTGGCTGACTTCACATGTATCGGAGGAAGCATGTGTTAGTCTTCGCCCTCCTGGTGTGTTGTGGCATTACTAGTGATAGGGGGAGTCCTAATGAGTGGGTTGGGTAATTGGCCGTGTAAATTGGGGATAAAAATGGGAAAAATTAGAAATAAAATTATAAAAAAAAAAAAAATAAAAAAAAAATAAAGCAATGTTACTGTTATTCTGCGTTAATATTATTATTTGTATTATTTGCACGTTTGTCGCTGCGCTTCTTCTCCCGCAATTTTCGAGATATCGACACCGTTCCAACTGCGGATTGTGCGGACACCCCGGCACCCCAGCCAGCGCTCCAGTACTGTGAGTGTATGGAGGAGCTATTGGATAAACCAGCTATCGGTCAAAAGTTTGGACATCCCGCATGGCCAGAGCAACCTAGCGTCCATAGCAACGCCATGTGTTTGCACGTTGCGCAGCAAACACTATATAACACCCGATTTATGCAAATATGTTATTAAGCAAGCACCTAGCAATCACTTTACACCAGAGCAACACCTTAGCAACCACATTAGCAACCACCTAGCAACTGCTTAGCAACATCATAACAACCACCACAGACATCATAGCAACACCTTAGCAACCACCTAGCAACTGCTTAGCAACACCATAGCAACCACCACGGATACATAGCAACTGCTTAGCAACATCATAGCAACCACCATGGATACATAGCAACACCATAGCAACCACCACAGACACCATAGCAACGCCTTAGCAACCACCTAGCAACTCCTTAGCAACCACCTAGCAACTGCTTAGCAACACCAAAGCAACCACCATGGATACCATAGCAACGCCTTAGCAACCACCTAGCAACTCCTTAGCAACCACCTAGCAACTGCTTAGCAACACCAAAGCAACCACCATGGATACCATAGCAACGCCTTAGCTACCACCTAGCAACTCCTTGGCAACCACCTAGCAACTGCTTAGCAACACCAAAGCAACCACCATGGATACCATAGCAACGCCTTTGCAACCACCTAGCAACACCTTAGCAACCACCTAGCAACTCCTTAGCAACCACCTAGCAACTGCTTAGCAACACCAAAGCAACCACCATGGATACCATAGCAACGCCTTAGCAACCACCTAGCAACACCTTAGCAACCACCACAGACACCATAGCAAGCACCTAGCAACATAGCAATGGCCATAGTGAACAGTGGGAGCCATTTTAGCTGTGCAACCATCCTGCGTTTTCTTTCAGGAAATGCACTTTTCTAGTTCAATATATTATTGTTATAGTTTTTACATTTTTAAATTTCTGAAGAAAAAAAAATCATACTGTGATAATATGCATTTTTATTTTAATTGTTTTATTTTATTTGTTTATATTTGCAGTTTATACACAGTACCAGTCAACATTTGTGTGTTTTCTTTCCTTTTATGATTTTTTCTTTTTACATCGTAAATTTTATATTGAAGACTAAAGCTATACAGGAACCCAAATATGATATATATGATACTTAGATATTTTCTATACTTGTCACATCTTGGCCTCGTCTCGTGTCTCTGTGTGTCTTCCCCACGTGACCTGTGCTCCCCTGTGTCCCCTGTCTCAGTACTTTTCCATGTGTGTCTCATTTGTAGCTCCGCCCCTTCCCCAGGTGTTTCCAATTCTAGTGTGTTTGTGTTACTATAAATAGCCCTCCTCTGCCACCTTGTCCTCCGTCGGTCTTTGCACCTTCCCCTGTTGTTTGTCGTACCTCTGTTTCTTGTGTTCATTCCTGCGCTCCTTGGTTTCCTGCTCTGTGTTTATCCCGTCTTGTTTTAGTTCCTTGTTTATCTTGTTTATTCCTGGTTATTGTCTCTGCTTTGTTTAGTTCATAGTCTTGTTTCATTCATTTGTTTTCCTTGTATAGCCTCCCTCTTTGTTTGTAATTGATATTTATCTTGCTTATTCTCGTGCTCCTTAGTTCCCTCCTTAGTGTATATCTTTGTATATCTTTTGTTTATCCTTTGTTATTTTCTAGTTCCCTGTGTTTTCCCTAGTTTATTCCCTTGCCCTGTTTTAGTTTATCCTGCCTAGTTTTATAGTACCTCTTGTTTGTTTATGTTAGTTTTATATCACGTTGGTTTTCTTATTCATTTCATTGTTCTATGTTTACCCGTCTATTTGTTTACTTGTTATTTATTTATTAAATTATTGTTTATTGATTTCACCCTACCTGCACTTGCGTCCGCCTCCTCGTCTCCCTGCCTGGGTCACTTCGTGACAATACTTAAGTATCACATTTCTCTTCGAGGACAGATCTGCACACTCTTGGTATTTTAATCCCAGTGTCTTCATCAGGTAGTTTTCTCAGAATTCTCAGAATTAGAATATAGATATATTACACATAAAGTGATCTATTTTAAGAGTTTATTTCTGCTTTTATTATTGATGATTATGGCTTACAGCCAATGAGAATCCAAAAATCAGTGTCTCAGTAAAATTAGAATATTATATGAGACCAATTGGTACTTTTGGCAGTGTGTCCTGCTGGAAAATGAAATCCGCATCTCCATAAAAGTTGTCAGCAGCAGAGGGAAGCTGTAAGATATGAAGTGCTGTAAGATTTTGTGGGAAAACAAAACTGCACTGACTTTAGACTTGATAATAAAACACAGTGGATCCACACCAGCAGATGACAGACATGTCTCTCCAAACCATCACTGATCATCAGTAAATTTTACATTTCATTTGTAAATAAAGGGAGCAGAGTCTGGAGGAAGAGTGGAGAGACACACAGTCCAAACTGCTCGAGGTCTAGTGTGAAGTTTCCACCAATCAGTGATGGTTTGGACAGCTACTGAATAGGGGTGTGCCATATCGTATCGCTAGTGATATCGCCAAACATTTTGAATATCGTGAACGATATTATACCCTGAAATATGGTGCCATATCACCCACCCCTAATTACCTAATTATCACATCAGGGTTCTACTTTTTTGCTGTTTTTAGAAAAAGAAAAATTCACACTGTTCTAAATACCCATTATATATCTACTAGAGACAGATTTTATCTGTCCAGTTTCATTTATTTTACTTTAATCCTGGATATATGGAGATATTTGGAGTGCAATATTATTAGTATCTTGACATTCTGGATCATTGACTTCTGTTACAAATCTGATAAAATTCTTTTTTTTTAATATCTCAGTTTGCCATATCATATTGCATGCAACAATAAAAAATATTTTTTTTCTAATTCAGCGTTTTGTCATATAGCCAAAAGTATCGTTATCGTGAAAATGCCATGAAATATCGTGATATTATTTTAGAGCCATATCGCCCACCCCTACTACTGACCCTATAGGGACAGAAGGCAGTAAATCTATGCAAAACTACGCAAACTTCATAACTGGACCTCATGAGAGACAATAAAATGTTTGCAATGATTTAAAAAAATCCAAAACATCCAATAAATACAGGATATATGTGCAATATGGCTTCTTTAAAAGAAAAAAGTAGTTCTTACGTGCTTCTCTGATCTGATCTGACTGTTTATTTGGTAAATCCGCAGTTTTACACCAGTGCTCCCTATTTTAGCCCCAGTTTCTCACTGGTATCAGTGATCAGTTTCTCCTGAATGCTCTTTTTACTCTCCTGAATTATTCTCCTGTCAGTGTCGCCCTCAGGCTGCTCATCTACAGCTTTACAGAGCTACTCTCAATACCAAACCTGCATCCATATTAAACCAAACTATAAACAAACAGGAAACCATCAATCCTGCACAGACTGCAATCCATAAGACAATGCACACAATCAGTCAGATCAAATCTTAATCAATTATTAAAAAATCCCAGCTGAAAAATCCCAGCTGAAGGTTTCAGATGGTGAATTTAGCTGGTCTAAGCTGATCATCCTGATAAAGCAGATCTTGATCAGTGTAGAGTCAAATGTTGTATTTGATTTTGGTTCTCTTAATCATGCTGGTCAGCCAATGTGGTCTTTAGGTGGGACAATATATTAGTATTGCGATATATCGCATTGTTTTTGTTTGCAATACATTATTGATATGTGGTGTAAAATATGGGAATTTTATTCAAACATCCCTGTGGCCGAAGAAACAGGTTGGTTTACTGGTCACTATGGTCGACCAGCATGGTCACGTTTGGTTTTACTGGTTATCTAGGTTGGTTGTACAGGTTGTTAAGCTTGGTCAGGTTGATCATGCTGTTTGTAGACCAGCTAACCCATCAAACTCAAACAAAAACTAACCCTATACTGGTCAAACGCTGAGGTGGTCAAGCATTTTGGTCTTGCTGGTTGATCAACATGGTCAAGCTTGGTAATATTGGTTATTTAGCTTGGTAAGGTTAATTAGGCTGTTTGTAGAGCAGATAAAACATCTAAATATGAAACAAAAACAAACCCTATACTGGGTGTACGCTGAGTTGGTCAAAACATGGCCAAGTTTGGCTATAGTTTATTTATTGGTTTTATATATTGGTCATATATATATATATATATATATATATATATATATATATATATATATATATATATATATATATTTAGCTTGGTCAGGTTGACCCTACTGTTTGTAGACCAACTTAACCATAAAACTCAACCAACAAAAAACCCTATAGCTGCTGGCCAAAGGCACAGTTGGTCAAGTTGTTTGTTCTTGTTGGTCATCCTGGTCAACCAACATGGTCAGCATTGGTAAGGTTGATTATGCTGTTTGTAGACCAGACAAGCCATAATACTCAACCAAAAACAAACCCTGGTCAAACACCTAGGTGGTCAAGCCATTTGGTCTTGCTGGTCACAACATGTTCAAGTTTGGCTATAGTTTATTAAGATTGGTTATATATTGTTTTGCTTGGTCAGGCTGATCATGTTGTTTTTAGACCAGCTAAACCATACAACTCAACCAAAAACAAACCCTATAGCTGCTAATCAAAAAATAAACCAGATAAAACATCTAAATATCAAAACAAACCCTATACTGATTAAACGCTGAGTTGGTCAAGCATTTTGGTCTTGCTGGTCACAACATGTTCAAGTTTGGCTACAGTTTATTTTTTGGATGTATATATAGTTTTGCTTGGTCAGGATGATCATACTGTTTGTAGACCAGATAAAACATCTAAATATCAAACAAAACAAACCCTATACTGGTTAAACGCTGAGTTGGTCAAACAGGTTGTTCTTGTTGGTCATCCTGGTCAACCAGCATGGTCAGCATTGGTCAGGTTGATCATGCTGTTTGTAGAACAGCTGGTTGAAACATGTAAACATCAAACTTAACCAAAAACAAACCCTACAAACAAACAACCAGCTTTAACACAGCATCACTAGTTGATTGTATCCAGCCTTTTTTCTTCAGTGTTTATCAGTCGCTCACCTTGAAGGCGATGTCGTAGAACTCGCTGCTGCTGCTGACCGGGGGTCGGCTCGGGTGGACCACTCCGTTGGTCTGGACCCCGGGCACCAGGCTGGTCCTGGCCGGGCGGCTGCTCTCCTTGGCCGGCGTGGCGGTGGACGGGCTGCCGCTGCTCGCTTTACTCTTCGAGCCCTTTTTTCTGGACATCGCGACCCGAAACCGCGGCGGAGAGAAAGTGTTGAACGGAGCGGCGGAGCGGCCGGAACAATAGCGCGCGGTCGGTGCGAGGGTTCGGAGGAGTCCTCCGGTGATCCGGTGATCCGGTTGTGGACAGGTACCGCTCACCTGCACGCCGGTTCTGATGCCATCGAGGAACTTTAGCCACTTTACCCGCTACAGAACCTGCAGAGCTCCTCAGCCTCCCGATACTACTGATACACTGATACACACTGATACACCTGCTGTACCACCCACTGCTCCGCGCGCACCACCACGGGGGGAGGGGGGAGGTGTTTAGATTTCTTAAAATAAATAAAAATAATAATATTTAGTTGATAAATTAAAAAACACACAAAAACAGATTTAACAGAGAACAAATTAGAACCAGGAGATACAGGAATATAGAGTCCCATAGAGTCACAATAGAAAAACAGAAAGAGAGAAAGAGAGAGAGAGAGTGAGAGAGAGAGACATAGAGAGAGAGAGAGAGAGAGAGAGAGAGAGAGAGAGAGAGAGAGAGATGGGGGGGTACTTGTTGAAGTGATTGTGTTTAAAGGGACAGTGTCTTAATTTTTTCCTTGTATTTTATAATTATAAATATTCTTTAAAAAATTGGACACCAATATATATAGAGATAAATAATAGACATAGGTAGAGAGATTGAAAAAGAGAGAGATATAGGAAAAGAGAAGGAGGTAGAGATAGAGGGAGGTAAAGAGTGTAAAACAGAGAGAGATACATAGATGTAGAGATAGAGAGAGGGGATAGAGAGAGAGAATTAAAGAAAGAAATGTAGAATAGAGACAGAACAAAAGAGAGGTAGAGACAGAAAGAGAGAGGTAGAGAGAGGAAAAGAGAATGAGAGAGAGATAGAAGGGGGTAGAGAACGAGATAGAGAGGTAGAGAAATAGAGTAAAATAGAGAGAGATAGAGATAGAGGGAGTAAAAGAAAGAGAGGTAAAATAGAGAGAAAAAGAGAGAAAGGTAGAGACAGAAAGAGAGAGGTAGAGAGATTACAAGAGAGATAAAGAAAGAAGGAGGTAGAAGGAGTAAAAGAGAGAGGTAGAGAGGTAGAGAGAAAAATAGAGAAAGAGAGGGAGTTTTTTAAGAGACAGTGCTGTAATATATTTGTATATCATAAATAATGGTGACAAAAAAGAATCGAGAATAAAACGAGAAACACTAAAATTACACGAGATAAAGGGGGTGAACTTTTGTATGTGGGTGAAATTTCTTTAAAATAATTAATTTAAGCTCTTTTTATGTTTACATAGAAAATATACAAATATTACAAATATTTCATTCATGCATTATTTATTTATTATTTATTAATTATTTAATAGAATGTGTTTTATGAACTTCTAACTGACTTACAGCCTTAAAAACATCGTCATAGAGGAATTGTTATTTCTTACTGCAGGGCTCCTCCTACAGTTAAAAAGGGTATATCACACTTTAAATCACTAATATTACATTACATTACATTACATTACATTTGGCAGACGCTTTTGTCCAAAGCGACTTACAATAATCAAGTACAATGTAAAATAAGTTTAAAGGAAAAACATCTTTGGATAGGGATAAAAGGAGGTCAAAGGGGAATAATAGGATAGAGGAGTGAAGGAGGGGAAGAAGGAAATGAGGTTTGAAGCAGGTAGTTAGTTAGAGGTGTTAGGAGAGTAAGTGCTCTTTGAAGAGCTCTGTCTTCAGGAGTTTATTAAAGATAGTGAGAGATTCTCCTGATCTGGTAGTAGAAGGTAGTTAGTTAGAGGTGTTAGGAGAGTAAGTGCTCTTTGAAGAGCTCTGTCTTCAGGAGTTTATTAAAGATAGTGAGAGATTCTCCTGATCTGGTAGTAGAAGGTAGTTAGTTAGAGGTGTTAGGAGAGTAAGTGCTCTTTGAAGAGCTCTGTCTTCAGGAGTTTATTAAAGATAGGGAGGGACGCTCCTGATCTGGTAGTAGAAGGTAGTTTGTTAGAGGTGTTAGGAGAGTAAGAGCTCTTTGAAGAGCTCTGTCTTCAGGAGTTTATTAAAGATAGTGAGAGACTCTCCTGATCTGGTAGTAGAAGGTAGTTAGTTAGAGGTGTTAGGAGAGTAAGTGCTCTTTGAAGAGCTCTGTCTTCAGGAGTTTATTAAAGATAGCGAGAGATTCTCCTGATCTGGTAGTGGAGGGTAGTTTGTTCCACCATTGGGGAACTCTGTATGAGAACAGTCTGGATTGCTTTGTGTGAATGTTTGGTAAAGCGAGGCGACGTTCACTGGAGGAGCGCAGCGGGCGGGAGGTAGCATAAGCCTTCAGGAGCGAGTGCAGGTAGGAAGGAGCTGTTCTGACATCACCTTGTAGGCGATTGTAAGAGTTTTGAATTTGATGCGAGCATCAACTGGTAGCCTATGGAGCTCGATGAGCAGCGGGGTGACATGTGCCCGTTTTGGCTCACATTTCTGACAAAGCTGAGAGATACAGACCCAGCAACACAGTGCTGTTGTGACAATCTATTGTTTTAATACCCACATTGTGGAAATGCCCTATGTTTGGTGTAATTCAGTGTAATTTGGTATTTATGCAGTCAGAAATGAGCTCAGAATTGAATAAGTGCTGTTACTGAATCAGATTATTCAGATAGTCATGTGAACAGCATCTTCAAACGCTCTGGTTGTTTTATTAGACTGTGTTCAGACTGATCACCCAGATCATAATAGATTAATATTTGTGTGATTCTCTACATAAGGTGTCTTTAATATAAAAATATTTGCATATCCCAAATGATCATTATTCCACTATTAATGAACATGGAACAAATAAAAATAGCAATTTATGACATGAACATATATTTGTCTGTTTTAGCTAAATATATAATTTGGTCACATTTGGGCTGGCTTTGACAGTAATACAAAGGGGGATCTGGGAAATAATCAGCTGTAGCTTCTGACCCATCTTGATTTTTTTCCATTTCTAAAAGTTGGTTATGTGTGTATAACACGGTATTCTTTACTTTATTTAATCCGGTACATTTAGATTCACTTTCACAGTGATTAGAAATTAAACTTTCAGTTTACTGACTGATCTCACTAAACAACTTTACTACATTCTGTTATGATCACCTATGTGGGTGGAGTCTCCCAGTACTTCACACTGATTGGTTTGTAGAATGCTGTCACTTCGAGTGTGTCAGATTCCCCTTAGATTCCTTTTATTTTCCTTTTATTTAATTTATTTTATTTTATTTATTAAACTGTGAACTTTAAGAACTTTACCGCTCATTCGTCTATCTATCTATCTATCTATCTATCTATCTATCTATCTATCTATCTATCTATCTATCTATCTATCTATCTATCTATCTATCTATCTCTCTATCTATCTATCTATCTATCTATCTATCTATCTATCTATCTATCTATCTATCTATCTATCTTTTTTATAAAAAAGGATTAATCTACAGTTACAGTAGATAGAGAATAACCTGCACTGTTATCTGTTTTTTACCACACCGCTTCTTTTTCTTCTTCTATTGTTTAATGAATAATAACAGCCTGAATTAACTTTCTGTAATTGGTCTGAATAAAGTCTGAATGATCTATAACAGTGTTTTTATACTGCAGATGAATTGGACCCTGGTTTAGTTGACCCAGACTCAAGACCAGATCTTTTTGGTCTCTAATTGTTTTGTTTTATATATTAATTTGTACTAAAAAAAGACAGGTATAAAAGCACTCTAAGACTGCTGCAGTTAACAGACTAATAGAATAAATAAAACCTGAGTTTTTAACTTATCATATTTCACCACTAGAGGGAGGTAGAGGCGCATTATTCCACTATTCCAGAGTAAACAGACACATGAAAGATACTCAATAAAATAAAGGATATTCATTTTTTATTCATCTGTAAATATATGTAGAGCATCAGTTTTATAATTTATGCAAATATTATACTCTTTTTAATGTAATGTGCAAACTGATTCAATAGAGGATTTTGTTTTCCCAAATCAGTAAATAGTAGATATATTGCGGAAGGTTTTAGTAAGACAGTGGTAAAATATAGTATTACAAATTACAATAATTATTCTACAGTAAGTAAATGACTTCTACTATAGAATATATTTTGTCTTTAAGAGCTCTTACTCACATAGTTTCTTACCTAAGTAGATACTTAAAGCAGACAATTTAATATAATAAAGACGCATTGTCTAATTACATTTTTTGAATGTTTTATAATTAAAAAATGAACACATCCTTAGATAACTGCCCAGTTTTATACATTATACGTTTTAAACGCAACTTAAATTACTTCTTTTTCTGTACAAAACAAAGACCCATATTGTCATCTGACCAATATCATTATATCACAATATCATACTTTTTATTTATTTTGTATTCAGATTTTTGGTAATAATAATTAATGTTCTGCATTGTAGATTAACACTTAAGTCAACCAAACTATGAATAAAACATATGCAATTATTTAATAAACAAACATGCCCTAAACAAACCAGAATATGTTTTATATTTTAAATTCTTCAAAGTAGCACCACTTGTTTAGATGATCAGTTTTACACATCTGGATTTTCTCAGTCAGATTTGAGAGGTAGAATCACCTGGAATTCAGGCTTTCAGTTAACAGCTGTGCTGAACTCATCAAGAGTTAATTACTTGAATTTCTTGTCTCTAAATGTAAAGGTTTGAGAGCATCAGTTAAAGTAAAGTAGTGAAGAGGTAGAGTTACAGGTTTACAGTGAATAGTGAATATTTGAGTAATGTTCTAATCCAGATTATGAGAAGCAAGAACTGCTCAACTAAATAAAGAACAGTAAAAATGACAATCCTAAAGTAAATTTTTAAAGAACAAAGAAGAAAGTATCCTCAAGTGCAGTCGCAAAAAAATAGATGGAACTGGCACTCATCAGGACTGCAACAGGTACCAGCCTCAGAAACCGTATTTTGGATTGTTTAACACTTTTAAGTTACTACATGATTCCTTATGTGTTCCTTCATAGTCACTATTCATTTACTATGTCATGTAAATAACACAGTTATAATCAAACCCATGACCATGCAGCACGCTGAAGCCCCGCCCCCTCCCCTGCCCTGAGCTTCACTCAGCCAGTAAAGCCTCCCGACAGCTGTGATTGGTTCCGCCGCTCTGCCAGCTGTCTGCATCCAGCAGCTGGTGCTGAGGAGGGCGGGATGGTGGAGCAGCGCTGGATTAAACGTACAGCAGCGCCGGGTCTGAAGCAGCCGGGCCGGCTGGTTCTGATTGAGTGTGAACAGCAGGTGTAACCGTACAGTTTGGAGGGGGTGTGGCTTATGATAAAGAAGTTTATTAATGGTTACTAATTAGGTTGTAAATGCCTTAAAAATCATTAATAATCAGTTATAACACATACGTAGAAAGGGCAACAATATAGATGGCTGTGGGTTCACTATTTGGCAAACAACAGGTCATTGTTGCCCTTTCTACGTATGTGTTATAACTGATTATTAATTATTTTTAAGGCATTTACAACCTAATTACTTTTAGTAACCATTAATAAACTAATTGTAAACCATTTATAAACCCTTTATAAAGGTAGTCTTATTTTAAAGTGGTACCTTTATATATATACAAGCCAGAAGTTTGGACACACCTTCTCTTTTTCAATGCGTTTTCTTTATTTTTGTGACTTTTTACATTGTAGATTCTCACTGAAGCATCAAAACTATGAATGAACACATGTGGAGTTTTGTGTACTTAATAAAAAATGAGCTGAACCTCCACAGTCACCGGACCTGAACCCAATCCAGATGGTTTGGGGTGAGCTGGAGCACAGAGTGAAGAAGGCAAAGGAGCAACAAGTGCTAATAAACACCTCCGGGAACTCCTTCCTTCCTTCAAGACTGTTGGAAAACTTTTCATTTCAGGTGGCCACCTCTTGAAACTCATTGAGAGAATGATGCCAAGAGTGTGCAAAGCAGTAATCAGAGCAAAGGGTGGCTATTTTGAAGAAACTAGAATATAAAAATGTTTTTTTTCAGTTATTTCACCTTTTTTTGTTAAGTACATAAAACTCCACATGTGCTCATTCATAGTTTTGATGCTTCAGTGAGAATCTACAATGTAAATAGTCGTGAAAAAAAAAAAGAAAACACATTGAAAAAGAGAAGACGTGTCCAAACTTTTGGCCTGTACTGTGTATATATATATATATATATATATATATATATATATATATATATATATATATATATATATATATATATATATACCCAGGCATTATCTTAAACATTTGAACTACAGCCCTGAAAAAAATTAAGAGAGCACTTCAGTTTCTGAATCAGTTTCTCTGATTTTGCTATTTATAGGTTTATGTTTGAGTAAAAAAGGAACATTGTTGTTTTATTCTATAAACTACAGACAACATTTCTCCCAAATTCCTAATAAAATATAGTAATTTAGAGCATTTATTTACAGAAAATGAGAAATTACTGAAATAACAAAAAAGATGCCGAGCTTTCAGACCTCAAATAATGCAAAGAAAACAACAAGTTAATATTCATAAAGCTCAGAAATCAGTATTTATGCATCTTGGCATCATGTTCTCCTCCTCCACCAGTCTTACACACTGCTTTTGGATAACTTTATGCTGCTTTACTCCTGGTGCAAAAATTCAAGCAGTTCAGTTTGGTGGTTTGATGGTTTGTGATCATCCATCTTCCTCTTGATTATATTTTAGAGGTTTACAATTTGGTAAAATCAAAGAAACTCATCATTTTTAAGTGCTCTTAATTTTTTCCAGAGCTGTATATATGTATCTGTACAGCTCCTGAAAATTTAAGAGAGCACCTCCAAATTCCAGAGTTCAGAAATCAATATTTGGTGGAATAACCCTGGTTTGTTTTTAATCACAGTTTTTTTCATGCATCTTGGCATCATGTTCTCCTCCACCAGTCTTACACACTGCTTTTGGGTGAGCTTAATCCACTCCTAGTGCAGAAATTCAAGCAGTTCAGATTACCATACACTCTAAAAAATAGAGGTACGATATGAGTACTTTTTTGTACTCAAAGGTACATTCTTTATAATTGTACCTTCAAAGGTACAATATTGGTCTTTACAGGGTCAGATTTGTTCCCTCTGAAGTACAAAGTAATTTCTAACAGCAATAAGTACAAATTTGTACCATTTAACCTGCAGCCAAAAGGTACATTCAGTATTCTGCATCACTGTACTGATAAACAATATATATTTTAATTGCACATTTTTTTATTTGAAAGCCAGACAATTTTGGATCATCAAGTTTTTGAGCCAAATTTAGTTTATAGTTTATTTAATGTTTATAATCTTTATAATCTTTACTGGCACAAAAGCCATGGGTACAAAAAAGGACTTTCACTGAAAGGTACTTTTTTGTACCTCAATATAAGGTACAGCCCCAGCGACACGCTTTGTACTCTTTTAAGTACAAATCTGTACTTACTTTTCTTAGTGTGTAGTTTGATGGCTTGTGATCATTTATTTGTTGTTTCTAAATTAATATTAACTGGTTTTCTTTGTATTATTTGAGGTTGGAAATTACTGCATTGTAAAATAGCAGAATCAATGTAAGAAATTTATATTCACAGGTTTGTTTAATTGTATCGTTTTAATTTTTAACACAGATTGATTGTCAGATGTGAAATATGTTCAAAATCCAGCTGAAAGTCACAACTTAACTGCAAAATATGAAAAAGAAAAGAAAATATTATTTTAAAACACTATTATGCTAATGTAATAGCATTATATTATAAAACACAAACACTATCTTCTGTTTCTACTTTATTTTACAATTTACACAAAGACAATCTGTGAGTTTGCCTCCACTTGTGGCAGTGCAGTTGGCAGTGGGGCTGCCAGTGTGCCAGGCTGTGCCAGCGGTGTGTAGCTGTGCTGTTGGCGGGTAAACAGTGGAATCCAGCATCATGCCCCCCCTCAACCACCACACACACACCACACACACTCCTCTCATGGGGCGAGCGTCACTTGGTACGGCACACAGCTGAGGGCACACTTGTTATGCAGACAGTTGTTGTAGTGCTGGAAATGGTTGGGGTGGGGGGTGGGGGGGGGGGATGGGGGGCATACTGGCACAGATAAACCCCTCAGATAATCTCACCCACACCTGAACTCTGGGCCAGAATAAGAAGAAGGGATAGAAAAGTGGCATGAGGTCAGCTCTGAAAAAAAAAAAAAAAAGAGATCGCTTAAAAATGATGAGTTTCTTTGATTTTACCAAATTGAAACCTCTGGAATATAATCAAGAGGAAGATGGATGATCACAAGCCATTTTTGCACCAGGAGTAAAGGCATAAGTTATCCAAAAGCAGTGTGTAAGACTGGTGGAGGAGAACATGATGCCAAGATGCATGAAAACTGATCAACCAATCTTTAGTAGTCTTTAGTAGTCTAAGTCTAAGTCTAAGCTTTTAAAAATGTTTATTTAAATGTAAATAATAAAAAACTGTGTTAGATTGAGAAAATTAAATAATAATATCTATATTAGTGTTGTAAATAAAAATAAAAATCTGTGATTAATCATGATTAAAATCTGGTACTTTCTTATATTTTTTAATTGAGGTACCAAAATAATTGATAACTTAAATTTAGGGAATGAGCTCTAGTCCAGCTCCATATTCCACATTCAACAAGAACTTCCATTGGGGGATGCCAAAAGTTATGGGACAGCAACTAGGACACTGTTGGCATATATAAATATACTACTCAGTGGAGTAAACCTGTCTACACAACCAATCACGTTCTTATGTATGGTAGCTTTAGCAGAGAGCAAAAGTGAAAAAATCTGCTTTTAGCTATAGTGATATTTTTATTAACATATTTATTATTATTATTTTATTTATTTATTTATTTTATTTTGCAGATATTTTTTGATATTAGATATTATTGTTAGATTAGTTGTTTAGATTAGTTGTTTATTTTATATTATTGTTAGATTTATTTTATTCATCTTTGTCTTATGATTTCATAGTTTTATTTATTTATTTATTTATTCATTTATTTGCTTCTAAAGTATTATTTGTTTGAATAAAGGAATGCCCTTGATTTAATTTCCCTGCTATATTTATGAATATTAAATGTATATTCTCAATCTCTGTATAATTCTGTATAATGCTCTGCTGTATACAGTAAAATTTGAGTTTAATATATGAGTTTATTAGGTTGATTGATTGATAACTCCAGGCTGTGCTGGGTTAATGGCGTATCTACAGGATGCAGCACTTGTTATAACGTGTGTCCGCGTGGTTTGAGAGGGAACATTCTCCGGATCGGCGGGAAGCTTCTCGCTGCAGGTCGTAAATCCTGACTTCCGTCCGAGCTTCCTGTAGGAGCGGTGAGGTACGCTGATTTAAGAGCGGCACATGCGGACGCTGTCAGAGCTGAGTAATGTGGTGACAGCGGGAGAACACACTGCAGAAACTGCAGAGCTGAAATTTCAGATCTCAAAGTGTAATTTTAACTCAGTGGGATTTAAACGGTGTCCTGTGTTGGAGTTATTTGAGTTTAATATGTCAGTGTTAACCCAAATAACCCAAATAACCCAAGTAAATCAATATACTTGTCACAGTTTAGCCCGTGTCTGTCTCGTTGTGTCTCCCTCTCCTGGTCTATTGTGCTCCTGCCCCTCTGTTTTCCTGTCATGTGTCCCAGCCATGTGCTATTGTTGTGTTTTTGTCCTTGTCTCCGCCCTAGCCCTGCCCTAGCCATTAGTGCTGTAACCTCTTGTCTCATTTGTAACCCCGCCCCCTTGTTAGCTCCCACAGGTGTCCCTTATGTTTGCCTGTATATAATACCCCATGTGCTCCTTGTTCTGTGTCGTGCTTTGTTTGATCTAGTCCTGTTTCTCTGTCAGAATCTTGTTTAGTTGTGTTTTTGCGCCTTTGAGCCTTTTTGTCTACAGTGTTCTGGTTTGTTTTCTTTAGTTTATTTATATGTTTGATTATTTTGTTTGTTTGTTTAAGTCTTTTTCTCATATCCTCATAGTTCATAGTGTTTTGTTTTAGTTACCTTTTCTTTATACTATTTCATAGGGTTTTGCTCTTTTGTTTATCTTTTTTGTTTAAATGGAAAATAAAACTAACTTGCATTTGCATCCGGCCTCCTCCTCTGCGTTACATAAAGCACGACCCACCGAGGATGCAGCAAGTCGGTTTTTAGCTATGCAGGAGCAACAGGAATTTTTGGACAGCCTCATCTCCAAGCTACAAGCTGGTCAACCGTTTTTTTTACCCTCCTTGATGCCAATCCCCTGTGAGTATGATGGGGAACATGGCACCTGTGAGGGTTTCATTATGCAATGCTCCATTTACCTGGAACATATGACATGCCCTATCCCTCCAGACATTATAAAGGTACTTTTTATAAAAACTTTGTTGAGGGATAAAGCATTACAATGGGGAGACATTATTTTGGAAAGCAGACCTGAAAAGGCAAAGACTGTGGAAGGTTTTTTTGAACTGCTGAAATTAAGGTTTTCTAAACATCCAGCATCTGCTGCCCCAGCCTCAGCTCCAGCTCAAGCACCAGCAGCACCCACTGCTCCAGCCTCAACTCCAGCTCAAGCACCAGCAGCTTCCACTGCTCCAGCCTCAGCTCCAGCTCAAGCACCAGCAGCACCCACTGCTCCAGCCTCAGCTCCAGCTCAAGCACCAGCAGCACCCACTGCTCCAGCCTCAGCTCCAGCTCAAGCACCAGCAGCACCCCCTGCTCCAGCCTCAGCTCCAGCTCAAGTACCAGCAGCTTCCGCTGCCCCAGCCTCAGCTCCAGCTCAAGCACCAGCAGCACCCACTGCTCCAGCCTCAGCTCCAGCTCAAGCACCAGCAGCACCCCCTGCTCCAGCCCCAGCTCCAGCTCAAGTACCAGCAGCTTCCGCTGCCCCAGCCTCAGCTCCAGCTCAAGCACCAGCAGCTTCCGCTGCTCCAGCCTCAGCTCCAGCTCAAGCACCAGCAGCTACCGCTGCTCCAGCCCCAGCTCCAGCTCAAGCACCAGCAGCTTCCGCTGCCCCAGCCTCAGCTCCAGCTCAAGCACCAGCAGCTTCCGCTGCTCCAGCCTCAGCTCCAGCTCAAGCACCAGCAGCTTCCGCTGCCCCAGCCTCAGCTCCAGCTCCAGTACCTGCTGCCTCAGCCTCAGCTCCAGCACCTGCTGCCTCAGCCTCAGCTCCAGCACCTGCTGCCTCAGCCTCAGCTCCAGCACCTGCTGCCTCAGCCTCAGCTCCAGCACCTGCTGCCTCAGCCTCAGCTCCAGCACCTGCTGCCTCAGCCTCAGCTCCAGCACCTGCTGCCTCAGCCCCAGCTCCAGCACCTGCTGCCCCAGCCCCAGCTCCAGCACCTGCTGCCCCAGCTCCAGCTCCAGCACCTGCTGCCCCAGCTCCAGCTCCAGCACCTGCTGCCCCAGCTCCAGCACCTGCTGCCCCAGCTCCAGCACCTGCTGCCCCAGCTCCAGCACCTGCTGCCTCAGCTCCAGCTCCAGCACCTGCTGCCTCAGCTCCAGCTCCAGCACCTGCTGCCTCAGCTCCAGCTCCAGCACCTGCTGCCTCAGCTCCAGCTCCAGCACCTGCTGCCTCAGCTCCAGCTCCAGCACCTGCTGCCTCAGCTCCAGCTCCAGCACCTGCTGCCTCAGCTCCAGCTCCAGCACCTGCTGCCTCAGCTCCAGCTCCAGCACCTGCTGCCTCAGCTCCAGCTCCAGCACCTGCTGCCTCAGCTCCAGCTCCAGCACCTGCTGCCTCAGCTCCAGCTCCAGCACCTGCTGCCTCAGCTCCAGCTCCAGCTCCAGCACCTGCTGCCCCAGCTCCAGCACCTGCTGCCCCAGCTCCAGCACCTGCTGCCCCAGCTCCAGCACCTGCTGCCCCAGCTCCAGCTCCAGCACCTGCTGCCCCAGCTCCAGCTCCAGCACCTGCTGCCCCAGCTCCCGCTGCCCCAGCTCCAGCGCCAGCAGCTCCCGCTGCTTCAGCTCCAGCGCCAGCAGCTCCCGCTGCTTCAGCTCCAGCGCCAGCAGCTCCCGCTGCTTCAGCTCCAGCGCCAGCAGCTCCCGCTGCTCCAGCCTCTGCTCCAGCAGCTCCCGCTGCTCCAGCCTCTGCTCCAGCAGCTCCCGCTGCTCCAGCCTCTGCTCCAGCAGCTCCCGCTGCTCCAGCCTCTGCTCCAGCAGCTCCCGCTGCTCCAGCCTCTGCTCCAGCAGCTCCTGCTGCTCCAGCCTCTGCTCCAGCAGCTCCCGCTGCTCCAGCCTCAGCTCCAGCACC
This sequence comes from Astyanax mexicanus, assembly GCF_023375975.1. Classification (NCBI taxonomy): domain Eukaryota; kingdom Metazoa; phylum Chordata; class Actinopteri; order Characiformes; family Acestrorhamphidae; genus Astyanax; species Astyanax mexicanus. Next base: position 40,782,345 of record NC_064426.1, read on the forward strand.
AGTAGTGCCTGCCGCCCACGTGGTACCCACTGCTCCTGACCCTGTGCCCGCGGCTCTGGCCGCCTCTGACCCTGTGCCCGCGGCTCCGGCCGCCTCTGACCCTGTGCCCGCGGCTCCGGCCGCCTCTGACCCTGTGCCCGCGGCTCCGGCCGCCTCTGACCCTGTGCCCGCGGCTCCGGCCGCCTCTGACCCTGTGCCCGCGGCTCCGGCCGCCTCTGACCCTGTGCCCGCGGCTCCGGCCGCCTCTGACCCTGTGCCCGCGGCTCCGGCCGCCTCTGACCCTGTGCCCACTCCCAGAACTTTGTATGCCCCCAGGCCTATCCCCAGGCCTGCTCCCAGGTCACGGGCTCCTAGGCCCGCCCCAAGGCCCCCGGACCTCTGCCCAAGAACTGTGCCCAGGCTGGCCCCTCTAACTACCCCACAGACTTTAGCCAGTCCTGGGCATCCCCAAGTTTTGTTTGTTCCCATGTCTCTCCCTGTCCTGGTCCCAGTGTCTGTGTTTGTTCCCATTCCTGTCCCCGGTGGTTTTTCTGTTCCCATCCCTGTCACCGTATTTGTGTCAGTCCCAGTAAGTGTATTTGTCCCGGTTCCATCGCCCTGTCTTGTCCAGACCCAGTTTGTCCAGCCCAAGTCCTCTGTCCAGTCTAAGCCCCTAGCCCAGTCTATGTTCTCCTCCACAGTCCAGTCTCTGTCCCAGTCTAACGTCCAGCCCCCTGTCCAGTCTCAGCCCCCTGTCCAGTCTTTCGTCAAGTCTCGGTCCCCTGTCCACTCTCAGTCCCCTGTCCAGTCTTTCGTCCAGTCTCCGTCCCCTGTCCAGTCTTTCGTCCAGTCTCCGTCCCCTGTCCAGTCTTTGTTCATGTCCCCTGCTCTTTCTGCATCCCTGCCCAATGTACAGCCCTCTGTCCAGTCTCAGTTCTCGTCCCCTGTCCAGTCTCTGTTTTTTCCGCCTCCCCAGTCTCCATTCCAGTCCCAGTATGTTTCTCCTGTCTAGTCTCCTGTCTCAGTTCCTGCCCCTGTGTTCTTTCTCTGGTCTTGTCTAGCCTTGTCTTGTTTTTCTGTTCCCTCTCTCTCGGCGCCTCTGGTAGTGGCGCCGTTGAGGGGGGGTAATGTCACAGTTTAGCCCGTGTCTGTCTCGTTGTGTCTCCCTCTCCTGGTCTATTGTGCTCCTGCCCCTCTGTTTTCCTGTCATGTGTCCCAGCCATGTGCTATTGTTGTGTTTTTGTCCTTGTCTCCGCCCTAGCCCTGCCCTAGCCATTAGTGCTGTAACCTCTTGTCTCATTTGTAACCCCGCCCCCTTGTTAGCTCCCACAGGTGTCCCTTATGTTTGCCTGTATATAATACCCCATGTGCTCCTTGTTCTGTGTCGTGCTTTGTTTGATCTAGTCCTGTTTCTCTGTCAGAATCTTGTTTAGTTGTGTTTTTGCGCCTTTGAGCCTTTTTGTCTACAGTGTTCTGGTTTGTTTTCTTTAGTTTATTTATATGTTTGATTATTTTGTTTGTTTGTTTAAGTCTTTTTCTCATATCCTCATAGTTCATAGTGTTTTGTTTTAGTTACCTTTTCTTTATACTATTTCATAGGGTTTTGCTCTTTTGTTTATCTTTTTTGTTTAAATGGAAAATAAAACTAACTTGCATTTGCATCCGGCCTCCTCCTCTGCGTTACAATACTACCAAACTCCTTAGAGATTTATTAGTTATATATATTTTTTTTACATTTTATTTTTAAATTTCTCCTGTTTTTCTCTGATTGTTGCACCCATTCAGCTTTTACTCACCTCCTCCAACACATGTGAAGTCAGACTCCGCCTCTTTTTGAACTGCTGCTGATAGATGTAGCATTACTAAGTAGCATCACAGTGCTAACTCTCGGAGGAAAGCGCATCGACTCTGGTGGTTCTGATACATCAGCTCACAGATGCAGCCTTGTGCTGATCCACATCACCCTAGGATTGATGAGGGGAAAGAAAGAGCTCCATCTACTGTACCCACCCAGAGAGAGAGCAAGACCAATTTTGTTCTCTCGAGGCTCTGGCAGCTGATGGCAAGCTGCATGACTGGGATTTAAACAAGCCACGTCCTGATCAAAGTGGCAGCTCCTAGAAAAAAATTAGAGACTACTTAAAAATATAATATAATCAAGAGAAAGATGGATGATCACAAGCCATCAAACCAAACTGAACTGCTTGAATTTTTACACCAGGAGTAAAGCAGCATAAAGTTATCCAAAAGCAGTGTGTAAGACTGGTGGAGGAGAACATGATGCCAAGATGCATGAAGAAAACTGTGATTAAAAAACACCAGGGTTATTCCACCAAATAATGATTTCTGAACTCTTTATGAATATAAACTAGTTTTCTTTGCATTCGTTGAGGTCTGAAAGCTTTCTATCTTTTTTGTTATTGTAAATAAAAGCTCTAAATGACAATATTTATATTTGTAATTTGGGAGAAATGTTGTCTGTAGTTTATAGAATAAAACAACAATGTTCATTTTACTCAAACATAAACCTATAAATAGTAAAATCAGAGAAACTGATTGAGAAACTATATGTATATAGTAAATATATGACAGTCTGAGTGGCGGCTGCTGGTCTTGGTCTCCTCCTCCTCCTGTTGTTGTTTTTTCATTAGGTTGAGATCCTCCCCACCGAAACCCACCCCCCCCGCCCTCCCCTCGCTCGCCCTCGCCCTCCCCTCGCACGCCCTCGCCGGGGTGTGAAAGTGCCAGTTGTCAGAGAGGATTGGTGAATATCGTGAGCCTTTCTTCTGCACTGTGCCACCGCTGGATCGGGTTACCCGCAGACACACTTGTTAACTCAATTATGAGCCAAGCGCTCGTTTGCAGCGTCGATCCAGCGACATCTGAGCAGCATCGAGCTCTGAAGGTCATGTGGGGAGAAAGCTGGTGAAAGACTGACCCACAGTATGTTTTTTAGGGTTTGGTATCATGGACTTTGGTAGCTGGACTGTTGCAGACTGGTGAAGTTTTAAAAAAAAATACAATTTTCTAAATAAACGTTCAACTAAAGTTGGAAAAGTCTACTGGTGGACAAATCAGGACGGTGTGCAGCTTGTAGTTTAGCATTATCTGGTTGAAAAATGGTTGAAAAATGAAAAACATCTATAGAAAAGATGTGTGACCGACTCTTACTCCCTGCAAAAGGCACGTTCTGATGCTCATTGTTATCTTACACCTCACCAACAGTCTATTTTCACACCTTCCACGTGCATCGTTTGAATAGCTTTTTTTTTTTAATAAAATAAATAAGTAATAATAGAAAACAAAGCATTTTAAAAAGGGTAACACTTTATTTTAAGGAACACAAATTAGGCACTTATTAATGTCTTATTATTTGCTTAATAAAGCCTTAATTACATTACATTACATTACATTACATTACATTTGGCAGACGCTTTTGTCCAAAGCGACTTACAATAGTCAAGTACAATGTAAAATAAGTTTAAAGGTAAAACATCTTTGGATAGGGATAAAAGGAGGTCAAAGGGGAATAATAGGATAGAGGAGTGAAGGAGGGGAAGAAGGAAATGAGGTTTGAAGTAGTTAGTGTGTTAGAGGTGTTAGGAGAGTAAGAGCTCTTTGAAGAGCTCTGTCTTCAGGAGTTTCTTAAAGATAGTGAGAGATTCTCCTGATCTGGTAGTGGAAGGTAGTTTGTTCCACCATTGGGGAACTCAGTATGAGAACAGTCTGGATTGCTTTGTGTGAATGTTTGTTTGGTAAAGCGAGGCGACGTTCATTGGAGGAGCGCAGCGGCCGGGAGGTAGCGTAAGCCTTCAGGAGCGAGTGCAGGTAGGAAGGAGCTGTTCTGTCATCACCTTGTAGGCGATTGTAAGAGCTTTGAATTTGATGCGAGCATCAACTGGTAGCCAATGGAGCTCAATGAGCAGCGGGGTGACATGTGCCCGTTTTGGCTGGTTGAAGACCAGACGTGCTGCTGCGTTCTGGATCATCTGGAGTGGTTTTACTACACAGGCCGGGAGGCCAGTTAGCAGGGCATTGCAGTAGACATTAGTAAATTATTTATTCACTATTTATTAGGCTTTAGTCTGTGTATTCAGTATTATTGGTGCGTAATTAGCGGCCTGTTATGTGGAAATGATTAATAATGGCTGTATTAGTTCTAATAGTGCACAATAAACAGTTATGTCAGCACCCTGTTAATTAAGCAGATTATTAAGTATTAAGTATTGGCTAATTCGAACAGAACCTCACTTTAGAATATGGTGCACTTCTTGGCCTATTATTGACTTATTAAGCCCTTATTAACTCTTAATAAACTCCAGCACAGCCATAACCTTACCAAACTCACATAGATCAAACTGCTGCCAATTATAATAACACTAATAACAACATGTAGAATTAGCTAATAGTTAATGATTAATTATCTGCTTATCATTGTGCTAACATAACTGTTTATTGTGCGCTATAAGAACTAATATAGCCATTATTAATCATTTACACATAACAGACCCCTAATTAAGCACCAATCTTGCACAGAATAAAGCCTTATTAGTAGTGAATAAATCATTTACAAATGTCTAATTACGGCTTTATTAAGCAAATAATAAGACATTAATAAGAGCCTAATTTGTGTTCCTTAAAATAAAGTGTTACCTTAATTAGATATAAGTTATTATAAAAAAGATATAAAACAAATAAGGTAAAAACATGTTCTGATGCTCATTGCTATTTTCATTGCTATCTTACACCCCACTAGCAGTCTATTTTCACACCTTCCACCTGCATCGTTTAAACAGCAACAGTGTGTGTCAAAATACAGTGGCTTGCAAAAGTATTCATACCCCTTGACATTTTCCACATTTTGTCAAACTTACAACCGCAAACTTACCTGTATTTTATAGAGATTTTAAATAAGAGACCAACACAAAGTAGCACATAACTGTGAAGTGGAATGAAAATGACACATAGGTTAATATAAAATAATATAAAATAGAAATCTGAAAATATATAAATGAATACTTTGTAGAGCTTTATTGGGGTTTGTCTCTACCAGCTTTGCACATGTGGGGACTGAGATTGTTGCTCATTCTTCTTTACAAAACAGCTCAAGCTCAGCCAGGTTGGATGGAGAGCGTCTGTGTACAGCAGTTTTTATGTGTTAAGTGTTACTTTTCAGCCCCACAAAGCACTTTGTATTTAGGTCAAAAGGTTCAACTTTAGTCTGATCTGACCACAGAACCTTCTTCCACATGTTTGCTGTACAAACAGCACTTCTTACATCTTTCTTTCAACATTGGTTTTCTTCTTTCCACTCTTCCATAAAGGCCAGATCTGTGAAGTGCATGACTTATGCCAAGCTCAGACTACACAACATTTTTGTCCCTCATGATGTTCACTATGTCAGATTAAGCTGTTATTTTCGCTTTGCGTCGTTCTCGGGGGACTGGCAACACTACACGTTAGTCACCGACCAATCATCGTCCGCGTCCTCGCGTGAGTTCATCGCGGGGGAGAAGCGTAGAATCTGAGAATCACGGCTACAGAAGCCCTTTGTGTGATGGAAGCACTTTTGTGCTGAAATTTTTTTTTTTTTAAAGCGGAAAAGTGACTGTGGGCTCCTGGGTTCCTGGGTGACCCAAATGGACATTACATGCTTTTTGTTCTCCAGAGAGAACTTAAGGTATGGTAAAGATGTAGCTGCTTAGGTTTTAGTGCCTGTAAACAGAATATCTCATGGATAAAGTAGATTATTAGATGATTATTAGATTATTCTTCTGTTTCTCTGGTCCAGTGAACTGCAGGAGCACGGCTACGCTTTCTTTTCCCGTGTTTAGATCTGTGCGCCACAGAACGCTCTGTCTTCCTATTGGTCAGAGTCAGGGAGCAGGGCCGGAGCAGCATGTGTCAAACTAGGCGATAAAATACAAAAAATTCTAACATGCTACAGTCTTTCTGTCGGTCGCTCCGACAGCGTCGCTCACGTCAAATTACTGATCTTTGACTGTGTCACATTACACGGACCTTTATCGCACGTGACAATGAAATTCTGATCCGACGCACGCAATGTGTCGGCGCCGTCAAAATCGGGTCAAAATCGGGTCAAAATCGGGCTAAAATCGTGTAGTCTGATCCGGGCATTACAGTTGTCCTGTGGACAGATTCTCCTGATCCACCTGAGCTGTGAATCTCTGCAGCTCCTCCAGAGTGACCATGGGCCTCTTGGCTGCTGCTTCTCTGACCAGTGCTCTCCTTGCTTGATCTGTCAGTTTGGGTGGATCAGGGTGATGTCTTGGTAGGTTTGCAGGTGTAGAATAAAGTTTAGGATATTTTTACAACCTAACCCTGCTTTAAACTTCTCAACAAAGAGAAAAAGGCAGGAGTTAGAAAGGTTGTGTAATAATTCTGCTGAGTAGAAGTACAGGGCTGATTCTGCAAAGCTGGGACCACAAAGGGACACATCCAGGCACATGTGAGAGAGATAGAGAGAGAGAGAGATAGAGAGAGACATGTGGGAGAGAAAGAGAAAGGAGATGATTAGGGCAGGATTTATGTTTGCTGGATGAGCTGTGAGAGGAATAGTTTGAAGGGCAACAGTAAGAGAAAAATTACAGAAATTATGACAAGAAATTATTCAAAAGCTTGAGCAAATAGAAACTTTTTTAGAAATTGAGATTAATTTGCTTTATATTTGAAATAAACAGCATAAGGTTGCTTTATTTTACACTAAATCTTACAGTATAATCATCATATAAGCAACTAAGAAACATCTACAGCCCGACCCAAAGCAGTGCACACATACAGCCACTAGATGTCAGGGTAATTTCAGCTCTTCCTCCTGCAGTAAAACCCCCTCACCCTCCTGCAGATTTGACTGTGTGTGTTTTTCAGTGGTGAGCGATGGTGAACAGTGTTTTGCATGCAGCCGGAGTCCGAGCGAGGTGATGTAACAGTGCTGAGGAAGGGTGGATGACTGTATATGGTAAGAGCTGCTGGAGATAAGAGCCCAGGTGCTTCACCACAGCCCACATCAAACACCACCTGCTGACTGCTGCACTCGGCTTCTGATAAAATACACCTCATACACCTGTATGAGAAATGCCTACACCTGTATAATAAGCTGTGAGGTGTTATCTGGTGAGGTGAGCGAGGTTTACCACTGTTAAAGCAGTGTACATATAATTGTTACATTAAAATAATATGAATATATACACAATACACACAATGATAACACTAGAAAGTCAAATTGGACATATATGGCATGTTGAGGCACCACATTTTTATCAAAATATTTTTAAAACATGTATTTTCCCTGTTTTTGATATAATACGTATGTCAATCAAGCATACGGTTATGACTATGACTATGATTGTCCCTGTTTCTACACATATTGTCCATTTTTTCTCAGCGCCACTAATCATATAGGAAAGTCTGTAGTTGTATAATAATTGCAGACTGTAGTCTTATATCTGGTTATATCTCTGGTTATATCTCTGGTTATATATCTGGTTATATATCTGGTTATATCTCTGGTTATATCTCTGGTTATATCTCTGGTTATATCTCTGGTTATATATCTGGTTATATCTCTGGTTATATCTCTGGTTATATATCTGGTTATATCTCTGGTTATATATCTGGTTATATATCTGGTTATATATCTGGTTATATCTCTGGTTATATCTCTGGTTATATATCTGGTTATATCTCTGGTTATATATCTGGTTATATCTCTGGTTATGTATCTGGTTATATCTCTGGTTATATATCTGGTTATATATCTGGTTATATCTCTGGTTATATCTCTGGTTATATATCTGGTTATATCTCTGGTTATATCTCTGGTTATATCTCTGGTTATATCTCTGGTTATATCTCTGGTTATATCTCTGGTTATATCTCTGGTTATATCTGGTTATATCTCTGGTTATATCTCTGGTTATATATCTGGTTATATCTCTGGTTATATCTCTGGTTATATATCTGGTTATATCTCTGGTTATATATCTGGTTATATCTCTGGTTATATCTCTGGTTATATATCTGGTTATATCTCTGGTTATATCTCTGGTTATATCTCTGGTTATATATCTGGTTATATCTCTGGTTATATCTCTGGTTATATATCTGGTTATATCTCTGGTTATATCTCTGGTTATATCTCTGGTTATATCTCTGGTTATATATCTGGTTATATATCTGGTTATATCTCTGGTTATATATATCTGGTTATATATCTGGTTATATCTCTGGTTATATCTCTGGTTATATCTCTGGTTATATCTCTGCATGCTTTATTATACTTTTTTAACAGGATGTTGTTGGTGGACTATTCTCAGGTGAATAGGTGTTTAAAATCTGACGTGTTTAAAAACTCCAGCAGCACGGCTACTAATAATAGGTACCACTTTAAAATAAGACCACCTTTATAAAGGGGTTATGAATGGTTTATTATTAATTATTATTATTATTATTAATGGTTATTAACTAGGCTGCAAATACGTTAAAACTGATTAAAAAGCAGTTAAAAAAGCAATTATTTAAGCAAAAAGCAATAAATAACAAAACAGATAGAAATGACAACAGTGAGTTAAAAAAATGGTAAAGTAGTGATTCCACACTCGTTTCTACTGTCAAATCCAGATCTTTCTGGATACCGATTTTACTTTGTGTTTTTCACCAATCAGCATTAAACCTGTCATATTAACACTTGTGTGGTGTTCATATTTTTGTTACTCGTTTACTTTGTTACTTGTATTTAATTCAGCAAAATTAAGCAATTTTACATTAAAATGCTTTACACATGCTTGCTTCACCTAAATTGCAAGCAATATAAACAGCTTACATGGTTAATATTTGCCCTTTACCTTTCTTATGTTACATTTCTTTCAAAAAGTGCTACTCTTTTTTTATTAGTTTTTAATAAAACGTAAAAGAAAATGAATTAAACTCAAGATATGAGTAGAAAATTTGTTTAGTTTCAAATTTACAAATGAAGCAATGTTTATTAGCCCTTGGCCAAACATACTGTATGTAATATAAATGTGTGTGTGTGTGTGTGTGTGTGTGTGTGTGGGGGGGGGGGGTGTACAGTGTGTGTTAATCAAAAATGTGTTTTGATATATGTTTTTCACAAAAAATGAGCCAATGCCAATGAGTTTGAGTTAGAAAAAATATTTTTTTTGTATCATTTGACGAAAAATGAAAACGGGTCCCACAGACCCGAACACCACACCAGGGTTAATATATATATTTGTAAGTATGTTTAACTCTTTACTATAAATTAAATTACTAAGCAAACAACGGATCACTGCTGCCTTTTTAATTAATGTGTTGTAACTGCCTATCAATGGTTTTAAGGCATTTACAACCTACTCAACAATACTTAATAATGTAATTTATAAACCATTTATAAACCCTTTATAAGGGTAGTCTTATTTTAAAGTGGTACCTAATAATAATAATAATTTTCTGTGAGGTGTTAAAGAACAGGGTAAAAGTAGGATTTTCCCCTCAGTGAGCTCCATATAAAAGCTCTTCTACACATCGTCTCTCTATAAACTAAACACAGCAGAAACAGGATCTGCAGTAGTTCCCCATTAATCACACACTGTTTATAAACAGAGTGGCATAGATCAGTCTGAGCGCAGACATGAGCGTCACATGCCAATTTAACGTCTGCACCACATCAGACGCCCGTCCTGCCCGCTCTGAGCCGGGCAGCAGGCACATAAAATGGCAAAACAAACAAATAAGCAGATTAATGTGAAGCAGGAGACGAGCAAAGAGCGACATCACCCGTCCATCCCCCCCCCCCCCGTCCTTCATCCCCCCGTCCCGGCAGAGCGACCCGGAGAACTGCGGTCTGTCAGCTTCCACAGTCTAACAGGAGCGAGGGAGTGCGCGCGAGAGAGAGAGAGAGAGAGAGAGAGAGAGACGAGCCTGGAATTAATAATGCCGTCTCTTTCGTGGGGATGGGATGTGGAGTGGCGCCGGAGGACAGCAAACCGCATCCTTCCTTCCTGAAGCGGCGGGAAGAAAAAGGCCGCTCTGGGAGGTCACGCCACCTACTTCCTGCACCGTGCCCTCCCCCCATCCCCCACCGGGGTCAGCAGGGAGCACGGGATAAGTGCTTCCGGGACCGTGGGAAGTGCCACCTGTCTCCGGCTAGACTGCATCAATATTAACACTATTAAATATAATACATACATATTATATAAAAAACATGTTTGGTATCTTAAAGAATCTGCCTGCGAGTTTCATAATGTTTTAGTTCCTTTGGAAGCTGCATTTGAAGCATAATCAAAGACCATGTCATTGAGCCCTTTCAATCAGTTAGTAGTCATGTATGACCAAATCAACCAACCAGGAGTCCCAAATAGTTTAAACAACTAACTGATAGGCCCAATTATCCTAATTAAACAACTAGTACTCCCGTATGACCTAATAAATCAATAAGTAGTCCTATATGGCTTAAACAACTAACTTGTAGGCTTAATTTGCTTAATCAACCAATTAGATGGCCCAAATAGCCTAACCCATCAACTAGCTGTCTTATATGGCCTTATAATTCACCTAGTAGGCCCAATAGCCTAATCAACCAACTAGTAGAGAGACCTAAGAACTAAATGGCCTAATCTGCCACCTAGTAGGCCAGAATAGTCCAATCAATTGATCAGTAGGCCCAAATACACTAATCCATCAACTTGAATAGCCTAATTAGCCTAAACCACCAACTAGTAGGCATGAATGTCCCTAAACAACTAACTAGTAGGTCCCAAAATTGAGTAGTCAATCAACTAGTAGTCCTGTATAACCTAACCCACCAACAAGTAGGGCTGAATAGCCCAATCAACAAATGAATATGCCCAATAGCCTAAACCAATCATATTTTTGAAAATCTTATTATTGTGTGAGTTATGTAAACCCATATTTTTCCCTATTGCCTAATAAGCATTTAAATTTGCATGAAGATGTATTGATTAAATGTACTGACAAAACTGGATGAACTGCATAACCATTTGCGTCGTTCTGCATTGCTAATATTCAGATTTTCATATGGACTAACTAACCTCTCTGTGTTTATTTTTTATTTTACCTCCACAAATGTACAGTATATAGAGGTTTTAAGCTATAGAGCAGTAACTGCATACTTTTACCTTACTACGTTATTAATATTAAGAAATTATAAATGGAGCAGCAATGAATTTTGCATAATTTTCCATTATTATTATTGAAACATATCTTATGTATTTATATTAACAACTAGCTACAGAGTTACCGATATATTATATAACTATATAAGCACCTTCCTTTTTCTTTTTTTTAACAGGCAAATCTGATACACATTTGTTAAATTGGATATAGAGTATTTGGTAGCTTTAGGAGTGATGGGGTCCCTGGCGGCCGCTCGAGGTTCACGGTTCAGGTCGTACGGAGAGAGAGAGAGAGAGAGAGAGAGAGAGAAAGAGAGAGAAAGAGAGAGAAAGAGAGAGAGAGAGAGTCCCAGTGTCCCAGAACGCTCTCCGGGGGAGCTCAGCTAAATCAGCTTCAGATGTGTAGCAGGGAGTACGCAGAGGCGAAGAGGGGATAAGACTTGTTTATTTATTTATTTACTTTTTTTGTCCGTTTTTTGGCCGAGCGAATCACTTGTCGTGGTGCCAAGCTGGTTTTATGTTTTTTTAAATATGTTTGATGTGAAAATAGAGACAGAAACCAGAGAAAGTTCCATAAATCTGAACAGAGATGTGCAGAAAGGTCAGCGGAGTTTACAACCATAAGCTTCAGCTTCACAAGCCAATTATGCTCTCTCGGGGCTGAGGACAAGCTGCATGACCGGGATTCGAACCAGCGATTTCCCGATCATAGTGGCAGCGCTTTAGAATGAACGGAGCTTTAATGACAGTGATGCCCCTTGAGGTATACAAGGTAACACATCATGATTTAACCCTCTTTAGGACTTAAACTGTCAGTTACAAATGACAGAAGGAAAAATAACATTAACAACAATTAACAAGAAGGGCTTAATAGCCCAATCAATTAACAAGTAGGTCTTAATAACCCAATCAATTAACAAGTAGGGCTTAATAGCCCAATCAATTAACAAGTAGGGCTTAATAGCCCAATCAATTAACAAGTAGGTCTTAATAGCCCAATCAATTAACAAGTAGATCTTAATAGCCCAATCAATTAACAAGTAGGGCTTAATAGCCCAATCAATTAACAAGTAGGTCTTAATAGCCCAATCAATTAACAAGTAGGTCTTAATAACCCAATCAATTAACAAGAAGGGCTTAATAACCCAATCAAATAACAAGAAGGGCTTAATAGCCCAATCAACCAATCAATAAACCCAAATAGCCTAAACCACAAACTAGTAAGCCCAACAATTTTTTTTTTTCTTTGGAAATCTGATTATTGAACAGTATTACGTCTTGGGAGAGGTGGACTTGATTGATTAAGTGATTGCCCTGTACCGCACAAAAAAAAAAAGATTTTGAAAGTGGTACATGTGTATTTTTCTTTCTTTCTTTTCATCTCATGGACAAAGCTTTTATGGTCGACAATATAGGAGTAGTTCAGATTACAATATTTTTTTTCTTTACTGTGGTTTAAGTTTGTGTTATCTTGTTATCCTTAATAAAATAAAATAATTTCTGAACGGCATTATGAATTGGAAAATCTGTATTCCTAATGGGTCAAAGTAGTTTATAAATGACATTCAGCCAAAATCAAGGTCAAATGTCAAAATTCAAAAACTAAAATAACTATTTGTGGACTTTTTAAATGTTATATTCCTAAATACTCTCAAAGAGGGTTAAGGAATATACTTCTTGTTATTTTAACAGTGTTTGTGAGCACAGTTTTAATTTTTTTAAAAGAACTCGTCTGTGGTTTTTGAAATTTTTTTATGTCAAGGTATGTTTGTTAATGACCGTTTCTAAATAATTATGGTGCATTAAATTTTGATGTTCTGATATCCTGTCGTTTTTAGCGGTAGCCACTGAAAAAGTAGATTTTGGCCACAGTTTGTGGGGAAAATAAGTTAAGTGGAGTAAAGTTAAATATGTCTCTCAAATTATCCTCAAAACTTAAAACTAACAGTGTTTAAAAATATATCCTGCTGAGTCTGAGAAACTAAACGGAACGAGTGATTTTTCATCGCTGCTGAATCCACACTCCATTAACTGCGCAATACGATGTGAATCAAACCGTGACGTGGAGCGCTCCCCGTTTTAGCCAGACAAATTATCAGGGTAATTAGCGTGTTAGAAGCTAATTGCGGTGAGCGCCGCCGGCACGTTCACCGCCTGAATCCTGGTCTTTGTGCAGCTGCAGCTTCAGGTGAGTCACGCCACACCTGACGTCATTCCAGAGAGACGCTAAAAAGACGGTGAATTATAAGCTTTGAGGGTCAGACTGCTGACCGCTGACCGCCTGCATGACCACCGCCCGTCGTGGGCATGACCCCTGGAAGCCAACACACCGCCCATGGCTGCTGAGTCATGCTAATGACGGTCATTAGCCTGACATGCTAACAGTTAGCGCCAAAACATTACAGTGCTGCGAAAAAATACACATTTCTGTTGTTTTTGCTTTTTAATCATACTTATGTTTTTCAGATTAAAATACACACTTTAATATCAGACAAATATTACCCAAATAAATATAAAAATCATTTTCTTTTTAAATGATTATATAATTTAATAAGAGCCATTTAAAAGTCCCTCAATTCTAATAACTTGCATTCCAGCACTGGTGATATCTGGCAACCAGTCTCTGATTGCAATGAGGAATTCTGGTCCACTCTTCTCTTCTTTACAGAATTGTTGTAATTCAGACACACTGGAGGATTTTCCAACATAAACATCCTGCTTAAGATCATGAAAATACAAAGACACAAACATCTAAAGGTGGAATGTGAAAAAATACAAATACATAAAAAAACACAGTAAAAGCAAAAAACATTTAATTACAAATCATTAAAAAAGAAATACAATAAAATAAGGTAACGTAATTTTTCGTATTTTGTATAGATGTATTTTTGGAATTCAGCTGGTGTGTGTATGATGCTGTATATTTAATTTATATTTAATTTAACTCAAAGTACTCAAAGTATGTGATCAAAGTTAAAAATATAGAATTAAACAAACTTTACAAGAAAAAAACAAATAACTATTGAGTAATATTGCCCAATGAAAAAGGAAGAAAGAGTGAGGGAGAGAGTTACTCTCTCTCCCTTAGAGAGAGAGAGAGAGACAGATAGAAAGAGAGAGGGAGAGATAGTGTAAAAGAGGGAGAGAGAGAGACAGATAGATAGAGAGAGGGAGAGATAGTGTAAAAGAGGGAGAGAGAGACAGATAGAAAGAGAGAGGGAGAGATAGTGTAAAAGAGGGAGAGAGAGACAGATAGAAAGAGAGAGGGAGACATAGTGTAAAAGAGGGAGAGAGAGACAGATAGAAAGAGAGAGGGAGGGTTAGGGGGTAAAAGAGGGAGAGAGAGAAACAGATAGAAAGAGAGAGGGAGAGATAGTGTAAAAGAGGGAGAGAGAGACAGATAGAAAGAGAGAGGGAGGGTTAGGGGGTAAAAGAGGGAGAGAGAGAGACAGATAGAAAGAGAGAGGGAGGGTTAGGGGGTAAAAGAGGGAGAGAGAGAAACAGATAGAAAGAGAGAGGGAGAGATAGTGTAAAAGAGGGAGAGAGAGACTTTTGACTTTTAACTACTCTTTATTCTAAATCAAGTGTCAAAAAAAACATCATCCAATTGGATTCAACTCATAAAAAGTCATGAGATAGATAAATAAATACAGCATTTTAAGAACAAATAGAACCAGCAGCATTAATCATTAAAAACAAGAACACAGTAAAATCACATAATCAGAGTAAAATAATCAGAGCAACTCTGGTGCAAAAAAGAGCTCGCCCTCCTCCACTGAACATACAGCCTCCTCACAACACCACACCAGCTGAAACTTCTCCAGGTCATTCATGCTTTTATAAAAGTTAAAATCAATCTTTACCCGTGCTCTGACTAGCCGTGTGAAAATGGGCATCGCATCATAGTCTGTGTCTTGTTCTGTTTTGTTTTTTCTGCTGATGTAAAGCGCGAGTTTTGCCTGTCCAAGAATAAAATTAATCAACTGACACTTATACCTGTGAGTCCGGGTATACTTAAAACCAAGGATAAAAATCTGAGGTGTAAAATGATCATTAAAATTCATAAAAACAGTCTGTAAAAGTCCAAAAAGAGGACCGAGTCTAAAACAATGCATAAAAGCATGAAACACCGTTTCTCTTAGTGGACAGAAGGGACATGTGTGTGAAACCTCAGGGTTTAAAACAGAGATAAAAGAGTTTACAGGGACACTGCCATGAAGGATTCGCCACTGAAGATCTGCTACTTTCTTAATTAAAGGCGGCTTGTATAAAACTCTCCATTCTGGTCTAGTATCTACATCCAGCCCCAACTCTCTTCTCCACGGAGTGTCCACCCTCCCGTCCAACCTTTTCTTATTCAGGACTTTTACACAAGCTCTATATAAGAGCTTCCCACTGACTGTGCTCAGGTCCATACCAGCCTCCCCCTTACACTCCAACAACACACCCCCACACTCCCCCAGGTTTGGGGTGATGATGCAGGTAGGGAATGGGTCAGCTTCGTCAGGCTCAACAACCCCTGCAGCATGGTCCTTCAGGAGGGACAGCTCCTCAGCTGAGAGAGCTGATCTCCACCCCTGCAGGAGCCGGAGCGCCACACGCCGCGACCTCATCCCTAGGTGTGCTGCCAGGTTTTCTGCACTATTAAAGTCAGGTCCCACCAGCCTCACGAGCTGCCTAATAGTCATCACCCGAGCTGACACCAAGTCTTCAGACAGGACAAGGGAGTTTTGAGTAGATAAAACCAAACGAGCACCATAAATCAAGGGTTCCTCTAAAAGCCAGTAAAGGGATGAGCAGCTTTCTCTGTACCATGTAAAAAAGTCCCAAATCTTAAAAAGTCCCCTATAAAATGCTGGTAAACCAGTAAAATGCAATTTCTTGGAATCCATTAGAAACAAAGTCCTGTCCAGTCCCAACCCCCCAACCGTGTTTAAAATTCTGTTCACAACAACTCTCCATACCGTGTTCACTGGGCCAGTGAGCAGCTTCTGTATAAACTGAAGCCGAAAGGCAGCAGTTCTACTGGCCAAATGTACTAGCCCCTGCCCACCTTCCTCTTTGGGCAAATGGAGAACTCCCTGTGGAACCCAATGCAGTCGGTCCCAAAAGAAGTCCACCAAGACTGCCTGGATACTGGAAAGCAGACCAGGTGGGGGGTCAACACAGGTTAGTTTATGCCACAAAGAGGATGCAGCCAAGTTATTAATAACGAGTGCTCGTCCCCTGTAAGACATTCTGGGCACCAACCATTTCCATTTTAAAAGCTTACCCTTCACTTTCTCTAAAACACCCTCCCAGTTTTTCACCATAAAATCACTGTCCCCAAGATACACCCCCAAGTATTTAAAACCACCTCGCTTCCAAGTGAGACCCTCTGGAAGTTTGGGTTCCGTACCCTTCCAGACTCCAACCAGGATCGCCTCACTCTTGTGCCAATTAATTCGGGCAGAAGATAAAACATTAAAATCATTCAATACTTTATGTAAAATGTTAACCTCAGCCTGCGAATTTAGTAAAACCACGAGGTCGTCAGCATAAGAAGACACACAAAGGGACGTGTCGCAGTTGGGGATTTTAAAACCTGAGAGTGACTCTCTGAGTTTACAGAGCAGGGGTTCTATTGCGATGGAGTAAAGAAATCCTGACAATGAACATCCCTGTCTTATGCCTCTGGATACTGTAAAAGGGGCACACAACCCACCGTTAACTTTTAGCACACTCTCAATGTCACAGTACAAGACCTTGATCATGGCTATGAAACCAGAGTTGAACCCAAAATGCTGTAGAGCATTCCATAAGTAGCTGTGTTCAACCCGGTCAAAAGCCTTTTCCTGGTCTAAAAATAACAACCCAGTCTTTAAGCCCAAAAGTCTGGAGAGGTCCAAAATTCCCCGAATTAGATGTACATTATCAAAAATTGACCTGCCGGGTACACAGTACGTCTGGTCAAGGTGAATGATCTGCCCCATCACCTTCCCCAGTCTAGCAGCTAACGCTTTAGAGAGCAGTTTGCAGTCAGTGCACAATAAGGAAACAGGACGCCAGTTCTTCAGCTCCGTGAGGTCACCCTTTTTAGGCAGCAGCGTGAGGACGGCTCTCCGGCAGGTTAATGGAAGCTTTCCCTCCACCAAGCTGCATCTGAGCACGTCCAGCACGTCCTGCCCCAACACCGACCAGAAAGCCTTGTAGAACTCTACAGGGAGTCCGTCTATACCAGGAGCTCTACCGTTCTCCATGCCTTGGAGGGCAACATGTAGTTCCTCCAGTGACAGCTCCCCATCCAGCTGTTTCGCAGCCTGTTGTGTCACTTTGGGCAGATGTAAAAGGAAACCTTCCTCCACCTCCCGTGCATCTGCTTGCTCACAGGTAAACAGCTTTGAGAAAAAGCTGACTGTCCGCTGGCGAATTTCAGCAGGCTCCGAAAGGAGATCCCCCGATTCTGATCGCACAGCGTGCATAAAACGCTTCTGTCCGTTTTTCTGCTCTAGACCAAAGAAGAACTTAGACGGGGCGTCTATCTCAGTCACACCTCTAAAGCGTGATCGGACCAGCGCCCCCTGTACTGTAGCACCCAGCAGGTCAGCCAAAGTGGCATGTTTCCTTTTGAGAGCTCTAATATGCTCTCGATTTCCTGTGGCAGCACCCAAATTCTGGAGCTCCGCCACCTCACTCTCCAGAGCTGCAAGAGATCTAGTGATGTCCCTTGTGACACTAAGAGTGTACTGCTGGCAGAATACCTTTATCTGAGTTTTGGCAATGTCCCACCACTGCTGTAAAGAGCTAAAAGAAGACTTCTGTATTTTAAAAACATTCCAAAAGAATATAAAAGATTCTCTAAAATTAGCATCATCTAAAAGTGCAGTGTTAAAATGCCAATAAGCACTCCTGGGTTTCACACACGATTTCCTGATGTCACACTGAACCATAAAATGATCAGTAAAACCAACAGGAACAATACCACACTGTGTAAAAACATTTAAATGATGCTTAAAACCATATAAACGATCTAATCTTGCCAGTGAGAGCATGTTATCTTTTATATGTGTCCATGTGTACTGCCTCAGTCCTTTATGAAAAGTTCTCCAGATATCACACAGTTCATGGGTTTCTATTAACTCACACAGTCGTTTGCGAGAAGGAGCGTGTGGTTCAGTGTGATTCCGGTCCAGTGTATCAGCAGTACAATTAAAATCCCCGCCCAAAATTAAAAACTCACTAGGAGTGCACTGTGCGAGTACCTCACTCAGCTTATCTAATAGGAGCATCCTCTCCACCCCCACAGTCGGTGCATACACACAGATAAAAACAAACACATCGTTCTCAAAACATGCCCTCACCTTTAAAATCCTCCCACTGACCACTTCCTCAACATCATAAGAATACGGAATAAAACCCTGAGAAAATAAGATAGCCACACCGGCACTATTAAAACTTTTTGAACTTAACACTGCGAGGCCACCCCAGCCCTCAATCCAGTCTACACAGTTACTATCATCACTGTGAGTTTCTTGGAGAAATGTTACATCAATTCTTTTTTGTTTAATTAACTCAAATATCTTTGCTCTTTTCTCACAGTCTCTCGCACCATTAACATTTAATGTGGCAATCTTAAAACCATCCATAAAATAATAGTTAAAAGAAAACCACCAAGTAATCCAAACAATAAAAAATATAGATAAATTAAACCACGTCAGTACCATCATCACTATTTACTTCTTTTTTCAGGTCAGTCAGCATTTTACTCAGTCTGTACTTTTCTGTCTTGGTAAAGAACCCCTCCCTTCTAAAGTGCCGAACATCATTAATAAACTGCTTTTTATCAGGAAATAATTCTGTCACACTCACATTCCTTTGTCCTTTAGAGCGCTCTAAAAAACGTTTAATGTCAGCAGCTGAGTACATGGGCTGGAAGAGCTCTTCCTGAGACCCTACTGACCAACCTGAATCTGACTGACCACCATCAGCATCAGAGACATCAGCATCAGTAACCACTTCATCTTTCTTAACCTGTTTATTAGCTTTACTCTGAGCTATCTTCTTCCTCTTACCTGGAGTTTTAAACACCGGGTCTGTATCCATCACTTCCCCCTGCCCCAGCACTACTTCCACCCTAGAGTTATCAAACAGTACCTCAGTGTTTTGTCCATCATCCCGGGGGGTCACCAACACCGCGTCCGCCCGCTCCTCCTCGGCAGGTGGCACCGCCGGTGTGGTTAAAGTCAGTCCCTCCATAAACTCACCGGGCATGTCTCGGTTCGACTCCACCTCAGCTTGTTCTTCTGCAACAGGTGGAGTGTCCAGCAGCTCGTCTGTTGTCGGCGCTGACTGCTCAACCGGAGCCGGCGTCCCGTTTACCGACGCACCCGACGGTCCCGCCATGTCCGCAGGGGGAACGTCCACAGCGGGCACGGACGCGCCAGGTCCCGGTCCCGCCGCCTCCTCGCTCACCTCAGCCCTGGCCCTTCTTTCGGGGCAAGCGCGGATGAGGTGACCAGCCTGTCCACACCCAAAGCACTTTAGATCAGCGTCCGATGAGACGTAGACGGCGTAGTCAAATCCATCCACTTTCAGCTTAAAAACCAGGTTTAGATCCTCAGCTCCGTCCTTCAGGACCATGTAGACCAGCCTCCGAAACGAAACCAGGTGTTTTATCAAATGAGACTTACAGCCGAGTGAGATTTTCTTCACCGTAGAGACAACTTTTCCGAATCGAGACAGTTCTTTTACCAGCAGTTCGTCTTTGATGAAGGGGGGGACGTTTGAAATGATTATTTTTTTAGCCGGGGTACTGAGGGGGTGTACAGGTGTTAGCTGGTCCTGAATCACGACTCCAGTTTGGATCAGTTCATTGGCTTTCTCTACAGAGTTCACAAACAAAACCACAGCATTATTCATCCGGGAGGCGGACACGATGTTACTGTGTCCGATCACATCTCCCACCGCCAGGCAGCACTCCTCCACGCTGGTCCGGCACCCCACCTTCACTCCATGCCGGCGCGTTAAACTCTCAAAAAGTTCACTTCTGTCCGGAGCCGCCATGATCCCAGCAGATCCGCTGGGGGTTCGAGACCCCCCAGCACCGCGGACCCGCACTCACACTCGGTTAAAACAATAAATTAATCCGCAGATGGTAAAAACGGAGTAAAAAAAACGAAAAAAAAAACGCTTGTGGCAACTCGCCAAAACGCTGCTCTCAGGCTCACGCTCACGCGGCCTCGCTCCCACTTCCGCTCACGCGCAGAGAGAGAGAGAGAGAGAGAGACAGATAGATAGAGAGAGGGAGAGAGATAGTGTAAAAGAGGGAGAGAGAGACAGATAGAAAGAGAGAGGGAGACATAGTGTAAAAGAGGGAGAGAGAGAGACAGATAGAAAGAGAGAGGGAGAGATAGTGTAAAAGAGGGAGAGAGAGACAGATAGAAAGAGAGAGGGAGAGATAGTGTAAAAGAGGGAGAGAGAGACAGATAGAAAGAGAGAGGGAGAGATAGTGTAAAAGAGAGAGAGAGAGAGACAGATAGAAAGAGAGAGGGAGAGATAGTGTAAAAGAGGGAGAGACAGATAGAAAGAGAGAGGGAGGGTTAGGGGGTAAAAGAGGGAGAGGACAAGAGAGAGAGGCAGATAGAAAGAGAGGGAGAGAGAAAGTATAAGAGAAAGAGAGAGGAGATGGAGAGAGAGAGAGGAAGTGAGAGAGAAATAAAAAAATCTGAGCAATATTACAGATATAATATTATTTATTTTAAAAAGGCCACTTTTAAAAATGACTGCAGTGCGGTTCCTCCTACAAATACAAAAAACAACTTACAAAACCGAAACACAACCCACACACACACACACACACACACTTTCAAGTGTATTTTCATTCCTCCACTGCTCTGTTTTTTCTATCATCATTTAACAAGTGCTAAAGCCAACTTACAGCCGGGCCTCCCAAGCTTTTAAAGAAATTAGCACTGTGACTGTGATGGCTGCTGTGTGTGTGAGAGAGAGAGAGAGAGAAAGAGAGAGAGAAAAAGAGAGAGTGAGAGAGAGAGAGAGAGGCCGGTTCAATACAAATAAAAATGAATGCAATGTAGTCCATTTACTGTATTTAAACATAGATGCTGTACAGACCAGAGGCAAAATTGCCAACTCACCCTGTAGAGCTACATCCTTCCACCCCACCCAGCGTGTGTCTCAGACTGCCTTCATTGAGCTTTACAGCGCAGCCTAAACAACCAGAAACAGAGCAGATTGTTTTTTTAAAAAGGTTTCAGAATTTTTTCATTTTTTTTTATTTTATTACTTTCCCTTATTTTCAGACTTCAGCCCCAAATGATCACAAATGATACCTAAAACCTAAACTGAAAAAAAAAAACAAGAGACATCTTAAAAATGATGAGTTTCTTTGATTTCACCTAATTTTTTCTGCTTGAATTTTTGCACCAGGAATAAAGCAGCATAAAGTTATCCAAAAGCAGTGTGTAAGACTGGTGGAGAAAGAGAACATGATGCCAAGATGCATGAAGAAAACTGTGATTAAAAAAACAGGGTTATTCCACCAAATATTGGACGGTGTGGATTGCGGTTATTACATATGTTCTGGCAGGGGGCGGGAGGAAGGAGAGGAAGAGAAAGAGAGAGACAGAGAGAGACAGGGAGAAGGAGAGAAAGAGTAAAATAAGGAGAGGGAGAGAGGGAAAGACAGGGAAAGAAAGAAAGAGTGTGAGAGAGCAAAAGAGGGAGATATGGAGAGAGACCATAAGAAAAAGAGAGAGGGAGAGAGAGTAAAATAGGGAAGGAAAGGGAGAAGGAGAGAGAGAAAGCGTGAGAGAGAGAGAAATAAAAAAAATCTGACAAATAGCACAGATATAATATTATTTATTTTAAAAAGGTCACTTTTAAAAATGACTGCAGTGCGGTTCCTCCTACAAATACAAAAACCAACTTACAAAACCGAAACACAACCCACACACACACACACACACACACACACACACCTTAAAAAGTAAAAACAGGGGCTTAACTGGGATATGTGAAGGTAATTGATGCACCTGGTTATAGATGAAGGGTTGTGAGTTCGATTCCCAGGTTTGGCAAGTTGCCACTGTTTGGTACTTGAGTGAGACCCTCATTGGTCTCTGGTAATTTGCAGCATTGGGATAACTGGAGTCTCTCTTTCTCTCTCTCTCTCTTTTTCTCTCTCTTTCTTTCCGTTTCAGACATTCCACGCAGCAGTATTGGGAGTCTGGTAGTGGAGATCAGTTTTATTAAATCACGGTGTGGACGGCGGCTGTGTTTCCAGCACGTGCAGGTACGACCCAGACAAAGTGTTCTTTGAGTGCTGTGGTCGGGCGTCGGGCCAGGCGCCTGTCCGCACCTCTCGCGCAGGGACTCTCGCGCCGGCGCTGCCTGCCTTACCTTCAGCATTATTACTCCAGGCCAATGCCCCGCCCACGGGAGCGACCCCTGCCTGCTGAAATTAAAAACACCTCCCGCTGAGAGTGTACCCACAATACCGCAAAACGTACCATATCACCAGGAGCCAATACTGCTGAAACACTGGTATTATTAGTATTGTGAACATCATATTGTTCACAGAATTATAGTAGGTAACCCTTAACCTCCTAAAACCTGGTGTCCACATGTGTGGGCATCACATTTTGGGTTGTCTAGACCACAACACTAAATTTTGCTCTATAAGGGCCTGGTGTCCACTTATGAGGCCATTATACTGTCACCTAATGGTGGCAAAAGAGTTTAGAAATGTTCAGAAATTGAAATGAACAGTAAACACAGTAAATGTTTATGAATTTTATTTAGTCGTATCTTCGTGTTGAAGCAGCACTTCAAATTAGCCATCATTTTACTCAGAAACTACACTATGTAAAAGTTTAATTCTTTGTTTTTACACTAATCAGGTTCCAATTAGCCCAAATAGCAAAAAGAAATAAAAAAATGCATGCCATGCAAGAGTTCGGGTCTTAATATAGGTTAATATAATAATTAGTGGTGTCAATCGATTAAAAAATTTAATCCGATTAATCACAACTAAATTCTGTGATTAACTGCGATTAATCACATTTGTTTTTCTTCAGACACAAATTTTTATAGTGGATATCTCGTCGACAGTCTACTTTCACGTCTTGCGCCCACACTGTTAAAATAGCTTCTATAGAGTTAAGGAATAAATCTACTTTCATGGGCGTGGCAGTTTGGAAGTGAGGAGCGCCACTGACGGATTAAAACCCTGGCAACAGTCAACAGTCAGCCACTCAATCCTATATTAGACATGCAGGAGCATTGTGCAAGTTCATTGTGCAATCCAGCTTTTACCTCAACATGGAACAGAATAAAGAATAAAATAACATTACTGTTCCCTTAAATGAGCTGTGAACAAGCAGGTGAGAACACACAAAAGCTCCGCACTGTTAAGATATGAATGCACCAAAGTCAGAACTCACCTGACTCTTAAAGGGAATGACAACTGGCACACTGATTGGTTCATTTCATGTTACACACAAAACACGATTAATTCTCTCACATGTTCATGCCTTTTGCGCATTTCGAGCTGCACAAGGCATATTTTTTTGTGGCCTCACAATACTAAAGACACACCCACACTTGATTGGTGTGCTATTGATCACTTAAATAGAATCCTTACTGGTATACTTCCTTTTTCCTTCCTGTTCCTTTCCTGTGTTTCTGTTTTTTCCCCATCATGTTTTTTTTTTCCACCATGGGCTCTTTAAGCACATGGTCTGGTGTTCCCAGCTGTCTCGTTTGTAACCCCGCCCCCTTGTTTCCTCCTCCAGGTATTCCCAGTCTCCCTTTGTATATAGAGTGCCTTTGCTTCAGTGTTCCTTGTCTGTTCTTTTATGTGCTTTGTGTGCTTTTGTCAGGTTTGTGTATTTTTCTTTGTGCTCCAGTTTTTCTGTTTTTTTTGTTTTTTATAGTCTTATTAAATCAATCTAGTCTTGTTATCTTTAGTCTTGACTTGTTTTTATGTTGGATACGTTTTTTTTTTGTAAGGAGTAGAAAGTTTAGACTATGCCTTGTTTTAAAGGCTACTTTGAGTAACTTGAATAACGGTGTAAAAAACTATTTTAGGGGGCAAAATATGCCCTGAAGTGTCTGTTGTACAGAGTGCTGGGCAGAAAGCACAGAATTACTGGATCTCAGTAATTGTGAATTTAAGTCAATTTAACACCGGAGTTCTCCTTTAAGTTTAGGGTTTTGCTGACATTTGAAGTGAAGATATGTACTGTATGTGTTCATACAATAGCTACAGCAGTAATAGAATTACACTGAGAAAAGAAAGAGTGAGAGAGAGAGAAAGAAAGAGAGAGAGGAAAAGCTTTTATGTTCACACTTCAAGCATCGACACAATAATCAGATCCAATAAATCACAGTAAATGGTAATAACTCACACCACAAAAAGACAAAATAAATAATCTCGCCCCTATTGATTCTGGTTCTGGGAAGTTGAGGCTGTAACTCATGTCTGGTTTCACTCGCCAATGTGTGTGTGTGTATATATGTGTATGTGTGTGTGCGGAGGCGAGTGTATGCTCACCATCATCTCTCACCACCGAACTGCTCAGCTCAGCTCCGCTGTCCACCCCGACACCCAGCCCGTGCCCAGCGCCCGCTGTGCCTCTCCTCCGGGGGGCGGCATCACCGCGGCGAGAGTATTCACAGCAGGGGGCTCACGGTAATACGTACTGTATGGAAGTGTGTGTGTGTATATATGTGTGTGTATAGATGTGAAAAACAAACAATACACACATACTGTAACAATGGAGGAGATCCAACACATAAGACACGAATCAGGCTGAAAACAATTACAGACAAAGAAGAATTTATTAACCCTCCTGTTGTTTCGCTATGTGACTTTAGCCCTATCTGGACGAGATTAGTTTCTCAGGGGGTTCTGGGGTAATTTCTCTTTTATTTAGGGTCCTCTGTGATTTTATTCCAGTCCAGAACAACCATGTACGTGTTTTTCTCAGACGTCCTCTGAGATAAAAAATTACAGGCTGAATTATCTACTGTTTTTCTCTGAACTCTTTTCATGGTCCTCCAGTAATTTTAGTCCGTTCTGGAAGCCCATCTCTGAGTTTCGTCTCCTTGTGTTCAAAAAAATTGCTATTTGTCCACTGCCGCGCACCGTAAATACACTTTGGGTATGCTCTGTTTCCATGGAGATCCACGTTAAAAACACAACAGCGAGTGGAAATGGAGGAGCTACTGAACGCTGTGATGTCATATGAACGAGAAAAAAGCCTAAAAAAAACCTCACTGATTCTCCTGTTTTAACTTAGCCTGGCACATGTTCTTTACTACAAAAATGTTATAATTGCACTAATGAACTTTTGCATATTTTTCATATTCCACTGCTGTAGATAATCATGTATTTACTTGTAAATAATATCCATAACACATTACTGTTATCATGTACATATTTCCATCCTGTTTCCATCCAGTTTAGTATTTATATTTAGTTAGTTTATTATTTTTTTATTTGTTTTATTGTAGCAAAGAAGCAAATAAAGTATTTCTTTGTACGAGGAAACTTGTTTCTTTCTGTGCACATGACAATAAACTCACTCAAGAGTAGAAGTGTGAAATATTTTTCAAAGACGTCCCCCTGAGAAGCTAATCCCGTCCGGATAGGGCTTATTTTAAAGCTGATATAGAAATTAGAATGTTGCTTAAATGGAAAATATAGGATGAGTGTAATCTTTAGATGGTGGAGTGGGTGGATGCCATTGTTTCAGAATACCTCTGTGTCTTTGTTACCTTCTGGCTCCCTCCCTTTAGTTAGTCAGGTTATATTCAGATCTATATTCAGCCGGAATCATTAGTAATTGTATAAATATAGTGGTAGCTTTTAAGGTGGAACTAGTGTAATTCTATAAATATATTGGCATCATTTAAGGTGTACTCTTACTAGTGTGAATGTGTGAATATAGTGGTAGCTTTAAAGATGGAACTAATGTGATTGTGTGAACATAGTAGCAGTGTTTAAGGTGGAACTAGTGTAATTGTGTGAATATAAGCCACATTTAAGGTGGAACTATTATAATTGTGTGAATATAAGCCACATTTAAGGTGGAACTATTATAATTGTGTGAATATAAGCCACATTTAAGGTGGAACTATTATAATTGTGTGAATATAAGCCACATTTAAGCTGGAACTATTATAATTATGTGAATATAAGCCACATATAAGGTGGAACTATTATAATTGTGTGAATATAAGCCACATATAAGGTGGAACTATTATAATTGTGTGAATATAAGCCACATTTAAGGTGGAACTATTATAATTGTGTGAATATAAGCCACATTTAAGGTGGAACTATTATAATTGTAAAAATATAGCGTCACGTTGGTTCTGTACAGGCCTGTGTGACGTTACATAATATGAAAATTGTCAGCAGTGACAAACACTTGGCATGAGCATTGTATACAACAGTGTGTGTGTGTGTGTGTGTGTGTGTGTGTGTGTGTATGTGTGTGTGTGTGTGTGTTGTGGGGTACAGCTTGTTCTGTCCCGGGATGTTGTTGTGGACTTTGTGAGGAAGCGGACTCCAGAATGACTAGACAATGGGGCCTATTCTACTAGAGCATCCTCACACACACACACACACACACACACACACACACACTATGCTAATGAAACAAATTTGACACTATGCTAAACCTGAGACACAGACATATGTTTTTTTTCCAAGTTCGACACAAAAATGCTGATGCATGCAAGTTTCTGTCCGAATCTCAAATACATACTTGCTCCCTACATAGTGAACAACACAAGTCTACAAGCTAAACTGCATACACCCAGATAGCACTAGCTTACAGATTATATATAATAAATTTGGAAATGTAAAATATAAAACATATTCTGGTTAAAACTTAATCTACAATGCAGAACATTTTAAAACAATGAAAAACTACTGAATTTAAGGTGTGTCCAAACGTTTGACTGGAATATATGTATCATATATGTGACATGCATAGTAGCTTACTTAGGGAATAGTGAAAATACTTATGGAGTACTGGTTGCTAACCAAAAGCAGGTACCTAAAGCCAGCAGCTAGCCTAGCATTTCCATTAGAAGTTGACTAAAATTAAACACATTCTTTTTTTTAACAACATATAAAACCTAGAACATGTGTTTTTATGTAATTCATATGTAATTAATGCTTAATTTTAGTATAATTGCAACAATTGATCTATTATCAACTATCAAAGAATTCTAAGGTTCCTAGATTCACATTTTATCCCATATTCCTTCATGTTTTCCTAATTTTAATGTTGGTTACCCATGAGATTAAATTTATTTTGCTTTTCTTTTTTCATGCTCTTTACCTTTATAATGTGACTGTGCTTGTTTCTGTTGGTTATTAGTATTTTTGGGTTTAACAACAGAACAAAAAACAACTTAATCCCACAAAAAACCCTAGTAAAAAACATAGGCTTGAATGACAGCATAAATAAATGTTACATAAGTAAATACAAATTCATGCTAAATGCATTATTGCGTAAATATGTTTTAAAATGTCTAAAAATTGGTAAAATTGGCTCTGAGTGGTTTAGCGGTCTAAAATGCTCCCACTATAATCAGGAAAGCACTGGTTTGAATCCCGTTTATGCAGATTGCCATCAGCTGCCGGAGCCCTGAGAGAACACAGTTGGTCTTGCTCTCTCTGAGTGGGTACAGTACAGTAGATGGATCAGCACAAGTCTGCGTCTGTGAGCTGATGTATCAGAACCAAGTCGCTGCGCTTTCGTCAGAGTGTTAGCGCTGTGATGCTACTCGGCAATGCTGCATTACCGATGAGTGGGTTGGGTAATTGGCCTTGTAAGTTTGGAAAAAAATGGGATGGAAATTAGAAATAAATTATTAAAAAAGGTAAAAAGTGGTACAATTGTTTCAGTAATGTACTGCAATAGTTTGAAATACATTTAAAATGAATCTATATAAATGAGAAAAGTATCTTATATATATGTTTTTTTATTTCCCTTGATCATAAACTCAGTGTAAGGGTTAAACAGCAGTGTGGCACTTGGCTTCGTTTGCATTTCTGACTGTGTTTTACAGCTGTGAAGTGTAAGTTAGCTAGCGTACATTTGCTCCTGGCTAAAGAGCAAATTACTGAAGGGTGGATTGGGGGGGGGGGGGTTGGGGGCGTCTAATCCGCTGAAGTGCATTTGGCCGTGCATGTGCCAGAAAAGCTCCTGCATCTGCTGCCCAGCTAAGGCCATATCTCGCTATGGTCATTAGTTCAGTCCATTAAAGCAGTTGTTAGCTTCTTTCAATCACCCAGAGAGAAAATATCTCAGCTTATTATAAAGATAAAAGAGAGAAATTCCAGCCACATTTGTTCTTCTGTTGTACAGATTAAAACTTAAACCCTGAGACGCTACAGTTATGACCAGCAACCAAAAATATGTGGAATAATATGAACTGTATATTATAAATATTATAAATATACAGTACTCTTCAAAAAAGGCACCTAAAAAAAATTACACTAATCCATTTATCTCAGCAATACGAATGTTTTTGCCTGAAAAAAGCACCATATATGTTTTTTAAACAGATGCAAATAAACATAAAAACAGTAAAACGTAACAAGCAATTCTCATTTTTAACTATAAGTATGTTTTATATCCTGTGAGCCGAGCTGAAGACCAAAGTGTATAGTGCATTTCTCCTGAATGCTCCTCAGTCAGCATGTTTACAGTATAAAGATATGTTCAGTTCCGTCAGCAACTCAACTGATTTACCAAATTTACCAATTTACCAAACCAGGTGTTGATTAATATGATAAAAACTAAAAATAACTCCCTTAAATGAGCTGCTAGTGCATCTCCACAGTGTGAACAAGCAGCTCAGTATCCTCTGCTGAGACGCACAAAAGCGCTGCGCTGTTAAGATACGAACGCGCCAAAATCAGAGCTCACCTGGCTCATAAAGGGAATGACAGCTGGTACACTGATTGATTTATTTCATGTTACGCTCAAAATTAACCACACCCATGATAATTAAAATAATTAGTACATGCCTTTTCCACATTTGAGCCACTCAAGTCATATTTCTAAATCCTCATGATACCAAAGACACACCGACACGCCCTAAATCCAGCTGAACTGCCTGTTTTTTTTCAGCAGGATAATGCTCACCCACACCCAGTAAGGTTTACAAGGAATACAGAAACACAGGAATGTCTCCACCAGATTGCAGCACTTCCTTTTCCTGCATCCAGCATTTATGGGACTATCAGCTTGGACACTGCAGCTTCAGATTTAACCTACGAGTGCTGTGACAGTACACAGCAGGACTAGCTAGCAGACTTCTTCTGAGGGAGGGATCTGTGGCAGTAGGTCAGCAGATGAGGAAGATTCAAGAACTTTCAAATAATTAAAAGTTGTGTGCTTCTATCACAGTTAAGCATGAACTAACTTGTTTATCTTTTGCCATTTAGCCTACGAGTGTAGAGCTACAGGATCTACAGGCCCAGCTGCAGCAACATCTGTGGGTAAATGTGCTGCAGGATCCAAACAGAACCTGTAGAACCTCCTCCAAACCCAACCATCTCAATCTAATATCATATTGTATCCAGGATAGAGGAACCAACAGGGTCTAAACTAAAGCCTCACTTCTACTGTATTTGAAATGTTTAATAAACACTGTAATTACTGTATGTAAACTTTTTATAGTAAAACCACAGTGTTAATTCTAGCCTGCTGAGGGTTAAAGGCTGTGTGTGTGTGTGTGTGTGTGTGAGGGGGGATAAGAGCAGATGCCGCTCGCTGGCCGGACAGCACAGATGTGCCAGCAGTGATGGATGTATGAGCGACAGATGCAGGACCGGCCAATTCCAGATTAGCCGTGTGCTGCAGTGTGAGTGTGTGTGTGTATGTGTGTGTGTGTGTGTGTGTGTGGGTACAGCTCTGCTCAAACACTTTACCCCTGCTTTAATAATTACCCTCACTCCTAATTGCCCTGCAGTGCAATTTGGTCTGACAGTTCACAGCAGAATTAGCCAGCAGACTTCTTCTGAGGGAGGAATCTGCATCTACTGTCTGTGGCATATAGGTCAGCAGATGAGGGAGATTTAGGAACTTTAAAAAAATGAGTTTTTGATTCTATTGCCGTTGCCGTTTGGATGGCTCCTCACTTATTGTGATGTCACAATAAGGAAACATGTGTAGAACCACCCTAGACCTACATTATTCTAACCTGTGTAAAAAATATGAATATTACGATTTTTTTTATCTTATTTTCTG
Organism: Astyanax mexicanus; assembly: GCF_023375975.1. Taxonomy (NCBI): domain Eukaryota; kingdom Metazoa; phylum Chordata; class Actinopteri; order Characiformes; family Acestrorhamphidae; genus Astyanax; species Astyanax mexicanus. The sequence continues at coordinate 40,812,754 of NC_064426.1, forward strand.
TGCGTTCATCCACACTTTCAACAGCTTTCTTTTAGAAAGAATTGTGATGAATCCGTTATGAAAATATATAGAAGAAGTACATTTGTTTTATGGCACGCTGTGGGCGTGGCCTGAACACAGAGTGATGACATCATCCCCACCACAGACTGCTAATCGAATAGCCGTGCCGCAGACGTCTGATTGCAAACAGACCCCAGTCAGCCAGTGTATGCATGTGAGTGTAGGTGTGTCGCTGTTTAACAGCATGTCCTGGCCGCACGCCGCCACCGCTAATGATGGCTATATTAGCCGGCTAGCCTGATTAAGGAAGTGGCTATAACGGCGCAAAGCAGCGATTAAATTCCCCTGCTGGACTCTTTATGGGCTCTAGAGGTGAAGTGTTGCCATGGTTGGCCTTTAATAACCGTACCTGCATGTGGACTTATATATTTATATATATATAAAATGTAAAAATTGGTAGCAGACAAGCAAACAGGTTGGTAATTTGAGGCGTATTAAAAGGCGAGGGGGGTGTGCCAAAAAGGGACCCTCTGGACTTTTCTGTGTCGAGCAGGAAATGAGGACAAATAAAAAAAAAAAAAAAAAGCAAAAGCAACTACAACCCCAAATACAGCCCAAAAAAAGTTTGGACACACACAAAAAAACACAGTGTTTCTTTTACATTTTCTTTTAATTTTATTTGATTTTAAACAGTATGAACCAAAGATATATTTTATGTTTTATCTGCTCAATTTCATTTCATTTATCAATAAACATCAATTTCTGCATTTCAGACCTGCTAAACATTTCCACTAGAAGAAAAACACATTTTAACAAAGTAAATGTAAGACTAGCAATGAGGTAAAATAAATAAATACATAAACAAAATAATGTCATAAAAGCAGATTCCAATAAAGCCTGTATTTCTAAGGAGTAAAGATGAGCAGAGGATCTCCAGTTTGAAACAAATGTATGAGAAAATTATTGAAATGTTGAAAAACAATATTTCTCAAAGAACAGTACACAGCAGGACTAGCCAGCAGACTTCGTTTGAAGGAGGGATCTGTGTAGAACCAAAGAAAAATATGGCACACTTAAAATCCTTTAATTTTCCCCAAAAACATCAGTGCGCCTTAAAATCTGGTGCACCTTATTTGCCGTTCAGAGGTGAGTATTATCGGCCTGTAGTAGCCTGTGTGCATTTACCATGATAAAACAAGCTACCTGGGACGAACCGCTAGCTAATATTGCCCTGGATTAACAAAACACTCAGGGTTCCTCAGTGTAGCCCTGTTAATTTTCATTATGTCATTATTGTTATTAGCGCTAATTGCAGCTGCTAATGCTAATGCTGCTGCACCCAGCCTTGTTGTACAACGATAATACATCAATACTCAGCACAGGTGGAGTGGAGTGAGGGATTTATATAGGCCAGTGAGCAGGTGTTTAGAATTCTGGTGATTGGCTTCCTGGAGGTGCTGTTTGTAGTGTCATGTGATCATGAGTGTCAGTCTGTGGTGCATCCTGGGTATTGTAGTCCGGAGACTGGAGATCAGCACCAGATTTCAGCACCAGGCGAGACACAGATCATGTTTCAATTTCAGAAATTATGTATTGTTTGTAGATATTTTTATACTTTTTATGCAGGAAAGTAAAATCTGATAAGAATAGAAACTCATTTACTACAAAAGTGTAAACAGAATCTAATCAAATTAGATCCAAAACAAGATATAATCCATGTACAAAAACACATGTTAATGTCAGGTGTAAACAAGTTCTAAAATCTACAAAAGTAAAATAATCAAAACCGCATAACAACACTGAGATTCAGAGAGAGATAAAGGGTAGAAGAGGTAGAACAAGAGACGAATGAGTGAAGGAAGTACTGTATTTTAGCACCATACCGTTTGATTTAGGGCGTGTCAATGTGTCTTTGCTATCGTAATGATGGGAAAAGTACTGTACACCTTACATGACCTGAAACGTGCAAAAAGCATGCACTATTTCTCTTAATTAACTATGTGTATGTTTTGAGCGTAGCATGTTACTTGCCATTCCTTTTAAGAACCAGGTGAGCTCTGACTTTGGCAGATAGCTTTTTTAGCAGTGTCCAATGCTTGTCCGCAAAACTGCATAAAAACACTGAAATTCAGATTGAGATAAAAGGTAGAAGAGGTAAAACAAGAGACGTATGAGTGATGGAAGTACTGTATTTTAGCACCATACAGTTCGATTTAGGGTGTGTCAATGTGCCTTTGCTATCGTAATGATGGGAAAAGTACTGTACACCATGCACGGCTTAAAACGTGCAAGAAGCATGCACTAATTCTCTTAATATCTATGGGTATTTTTTGAGTGTAATGTGTTACTTGCCATTCTTTTTAGGAACCAGGTGAGCTCTGACTTCGGCAGATAGCTTTTTTTTTAACGATGTCCAACGCTCCTCAGCAAAACCGCATAAAAACCCTGAGATTTAGCGAGAGATAAAGGGTAGAAGAGGTAGAACAAGAGACGAATGAGTGGAGGAAGTACTGTATTTTAGCACCATACAGTTTGATTTAGGGCGTGTCAATGTGTCTTTGCTATCGTAACGACGGGAAAAGTACTGTACACCTTGCACGGCTTGAAACGTGCAAAAAGCATGCACTAATTCTCTTAATTATATGTTTTCGGCGTAGCATGTTACTTGCCATTCTTATTAAGAACCAGGTGAGCTCTGACTTTGGCAGATGATGGGAAAAGTACTGTGCATCATGCACGGCTTGAAATGTGCAAAAAGCATGCACTAAAAACAAAGAGATTCAGAAAGATAAAGGGTAAAAGAGCTAGAACAAGAGACGGATGAGTGGAGGAGGATGTGTCAGAGACATCTTCTGACAAATAAAAGCAAAAGCCAAGTGGAACCGGGCCAAGAAAGGTTCCTCTCCATCCAACCCAAATGTTCCGTTTTACTCCCCCCCACCCCCCCGCGGGCCAGATATAACAAACAGCATGCGGTCCAGCACACAGCGAGCGACTCCGGCCAGGACATTCTCTCCTCTCTACATTCTCTCTCTCTCCATCCACCCCCTCCATCCATCCCTCCATCCATCCACCTCCCATCCAATCTGGAAACAATGAAGATCGACAAGCAGTGAAGCCCAAAACCCAAACCGCCCGAGTCCTGCTGCTGTTTACCCAGCATGCCTTAGTTCTCCCTAATCTGTATCGGTGTTGTTTATCACTCTGCTGTCCTCCCTCTCTCTTCTTAGGCATTCGTTTTCTTTCCTAATCCCTCTCTCTGGACTTCTGTCTTTCAGGAAGTCACTGCCTCTAAGAGTCACCGCCTCCACTGTCCAGTGTGCTCAGACCCAGCTGATAGAGCCGAGCTGAGGGCTGATTCTATTTAGATGTTGAACTTGTTTTTTTACACAACAGTTTTTTTGCATTTTTTCACAATGTACGGTTTTTCACTTTTTAGTTCATTTTTCCCTTTTAAAAGCCCTTAAAACCATTGAACTGCACTGGATTTTGAGCCATTTCTTCCTTTTAAGTTATTCACTGGACCTGAAGAGCCTAAGGGCAGCTTGATTTAGGGTGTCAGTGTATCTTTGCTATCGTAACGACGTGAAAAGTACACCTTGAGTGGCTCAAAACATGCAAAAGTCATGTACTGAGTCTCTTAATTAATCATGGGTGTGGTTAATTTTCGTCGTAACATGAAATAAACCAATCAGTTTGTCACTTGCTCATCATTCCCTTTAAGAGTCAGGTGAGCTCTGACTTTGGCGGATTGCTATTTTAACGGCGTAGCTTCTCAGCAGAAGCGTTCCAGACCACCACGCCCATTGGTGTAGATATATATTTAGAAGCACAGTTGCTATTTAAATGACGCAGGCGGAAGGTGTGATAATAGACTGTTAGTGGGTTGAAGATAGCAATGAGCATCCCTTAGAGACAGTGACTTACAGAAAGACAACTGTAAACGTTGTTGCACTAAGTTCTACCAAAACAACTGACCTGGAAGGGATGTTTAACCTCAGTAATACTTCACAAAGATATTAGAGCATGCAGTGAATGAATTTCAATGAATAAAAGTCTTTGGCAAAGGCCCCTACTGTTTTTTTACACCATACATTTTTTAAATCATTTTTTTTACAATATATATATATATATATATATATATATATATATATTAAAGTTTTTAGTTATATTTTTTCCACTTTAAAGTCCCTAAAAACCATTGATGTTAACTGGCTCAAAAAAAAAAAACTTATAATACATAATACAGTGGAATGAGGAAATTAGGGGTCTTAGACAGTGTTGGTTATAGATTGGTTATATATATATATATATATATATATATATATATATATATATATATATATATATATATATATATATATATATATACTGTTAAAACCCCTTAAAACCATATTTTTTAATTTTTAATGGATATTGAAGCCCACTGGACTGAGTGAAACCCAGGGACTCAAATAAAAGAAACTAAATAAAACGTATATTTTAACAACAATGCAAAATCAAAAATGACTAGGTCATTATGTCAATGTATAAAACACTGTAATTAATAATAAAATGTATTTTAAAGTTATTTTTTGTGCACATTTATACATGAACATTTTCTGGCTCGTCTTTTGTGGAAAATAGAGAAAGAAAATCCATCAGTCACCTCGGCCACAGTCTCATAGCTGGAGCAGTAACCAGCCAGGCTGGGCTAAGCTAAGCTAGTGCTAAGCTAAAGCAAGCTACACTAACCTAACCACAGTCCAGCCGGCTAGCTAAAACCAACACCACCCAGTAAAACAAGCAGAAATGCTCACAAAAGTGCAGCTTTCACATAAAGACGACTCCACGGAGCAGGAGAGGAGAGTATTAGCGTTATTTCACCCTCCTAGCGTTTACCATCTTCACTTATTCCCAATTTTTATTTCAAGCTAACGTTCGTGGTCTTAATCTGTATAAACTATACGCCGTTTTGTAGTTACAGTTCTGTTACAGTTCACTTGTTGTGGAACTACTTTTTGGCGTAAGGCACAGTGCGTATTAAAGCATATTCACTCTGAATTTCTTGAGGTTCTTTAATTTATTTTCTTTAATCATTTTGTAGGAAAAAAACTGTTGTATAAAAGACTTAAATAAGAGCTGATACAGTGGAAGTAAAGCAGTGGTTTAAGGATAAGCATGGTGAGGTAATGTGTGTGTGTGTGTGTGAGCGGCAGGACGGCAGTAGTGTGGAGTTTTGGCCTGAAACTCTCCCAATCCCAGCATTAATCTCCACTTATGGCCCGGGTTAATAAGCCAAAATAAATTCAATAAGGCCCAAATGCAGGCCCCGTGCATAATGACAGGAAGGAGAGAGGGGGGGGGGGGGGGGGTATTGGAAGTCGGGCCGTCCTGCCAGCGCACACACTGCAGCCTTTATCGCAGCGCTGCAGCGCAGTCGACTGCAGACACTCGCTCAGTTACTGCGCTGGGCTGTGCTGAGCTGTGCTGTGCTGGGCTGCTGTGCTGGGTAAGTGGTGTGTGAGCTGGAGGAGGAGGAGGAGGATGGGGAGGGGGGGGGGGGGTTAATTGGATAATTAGTGCTCGGAGGCTCGGAGGCTCGGTCCGGTAGTGTGACGGGGTGCTGAGTGAAAAGGGAAGAGGATCAGCACATTTTTAAACCATTCCCAGTGTAATCTTCTTATTTTGGGTTATCAGGGAAGGTTACTGCATTAATGCATGAGGGTCAAGAGGGGGTCTTCACCCGGCGGGGGGAGGAAATTAACAGATAAAGAGCGATAAAGAGTCGGACAGTGTGTAGATTGTGTAGTTATATAGTTATAAAGTTATGTAGTTGTAGAGATAATGAGAATAATGTGATGGTACCGACCATAAGAGTCCCACTATTAAATGCCCTATTTTAGTGATCTAGTGATTTAGTGCACCGGTCAATTGGATGTGATGGTGTGTATAGAATATGCAACAATAGACAAACACACTCACCTTAAAAAGGGAATAATATTGACTATGCCACCCCTATATTTCCCACTATATGGGAAAAGTGGAACGCCACACTAGGCCACCCACTAAATGAGTGTATGAGCCAACCAATAATACATGTGCATCAGTTGTACTCTTATTTTTAAACTTTTATTGTAATTCGTTATAAAAAATACATTAAAAACATAAAAGAACTTGAGTGCTGGTCATTACTAATATACAAACGCCTTGTAACACACACACACAGGCTCAAAATAGTGTGGCCAAGAAGGTGTCCAACCCTGCAAAGCCCCCTTACAAAAAGACCTCTAATATATATAAAAAGACAATCACTGCATACCGATATTAACCACACAAAAACCAACCTTGCCATTATAATATTTATATTAACTGCTTAAATTAAAGCTGCTTCAATTGCTAATGCCTAAAACCCAACACCACATCAACAACCAGAACTTTACATTTAAAAGACAAGAATAGGTGGCTCAGTAAGATATACCCTGTACAATTACAGGTTATACAGTTCACATTGGCAGACTATATATATGCACAAGTATGCACATTACAATGAGAGGAAAACAGTGGTCTGCAAGCACCCCTGCAATACCACATGCACATCATGAGTCGCAAAGAATGCATCTTGCATGGCTCAAAACAAAATCAATGTACTAATTCTCTTAATTAATCATGGGTCTGGTTAATTTTGGGCATAATGTGAAATAAACCAATCAGCGTGCCAGTCGTCATTTCCTTTAAGAGCCAGGTGAGCTCTGACTTTGGCACATTGATATCTTATAAAAGTGTATGTAGGAGAGACGTCTAAATCACTAAAAGACAGGATTACAGAACATAGAAGCTAAATTGTAAAAAATGACTCAACCAACCCTGTGGCAAGACATTTTAAAGAAAAAAGGCCATTCTTTTTTTTCTATTATTTTCTTTTTTGGGTATTGAACAAATACACAAAAAAAAAGAAAAAAAGAGGAAAGCCTTTTGGATTTTTATTACTTATCTTTAAAAGTTTATTTCCTAAAGGTATGAATGAGGATTTTAAGATAAAATAGTTTCTTTAGGGAATTTAGGGAAATGAGTGCTTGGATTGTCAGTTTCTTTAAAAAAAAAAATTAAGACTAACTGTGTCTGTGAATTTCAGAAGGACTTTTAAGTTTTAGGTGAAAGTTGTTCCCCTGTGGAATTGAGTTATGCGCATGGTGCTCCTGCATGACTAAGATAGGATTGGATGGCTGATGGCTGACTGTTGTCAGGATTTTAAACGGTCATTGGCGCACCTGTATTTTTTGCTGCCAAGATAGAAACACACCAGAAATTTACTGGAACACACCTCACTTCCAAACCACTTCCAAACTCAGACACAATTTTAATGGTGCGGGCCCATGGTGTGAAAATAGACTGTTGATGGGGTGTAAGATTCTTTGATATTATCAAATCGAAAACCTCTGGAATATAATCAAGAGGAAGATGGATGATCACAAACCATCAAACCACCAAACTGAACTGCTTGAATTTTTGCACCAGGAGTAAAGCAGCATAAAGTTATCCAAAAGCAGTGTGTAAGACTGGTGGAGGAGGAGAACATGATGCCAAGATGCATGAAAAACTGTGATAAAAAACAGGGTTATTCCACCAAATATTGAATTCTGAACTCTGATTTTTATGAATATGAACTTGTTTTCTTTCCCTTATTTGAGGTCTGAAATCCCTGCATATTTTTTTTCATTTTCTGCAAATAAATGCTCTAAATGAAAATATTTTGATTTGTATTTTGTTAGAAATGTTCATTTTACTTGAACATATACCTATAAATAGCAAAATCAGAGAAACTGATTCAGAAACTGAAGTGATCTCTTCATTTCTTCCAGAGTTGTACATCTTCTCATTCTGTGTTGTTTCGTTTTGTGTTGGGTTTATTGTAGCTTTGGGAAATGTTTGGGAAAGTTTTGGGAAATTTGCAGCTTCTGGAAACTCTGATTTGTGTTTAACTCATTCCTCAGAATAAATAGAATAATTCTAAGGAGATTAATGATTGAATATAATTAATTTATTACTAATGAGAGTGGAAATGTCAGTGCTGACGGCGGCGATGGTGAGGAGGACGAGTGGGCCGAGGAATCCTGAGAGCCCCTCGGGCGGAACTGAGGAAGATCGCAAGACATGTGGCCGGGTCAGAGATCAGCTGTTCCTGAACGCCGCTCCCCCACACTGCCTCACACAGGAAGCGCACACACACACACACACACACACACCAAGCCAAGAAGCACTGGTCACGGCTGAGTAACAGTCGAACGCGCTGGACGCTGCTGACCCACCCGCACGCCCACCTTCACAAACAACGACCACCCAGAAACCTCCACTCACCATCAACACTGATCACATGACCCAACCAGGTCATGTGACCTGACTTTCCGCACGCTGTGTTCGGAAACGAATGGCACGCGTCCAATCCGTCTTGTTCTTGATGCTACAAAAAAACAAAACAGAAACAGATCACAGATTAAAAATAATTTAACTCGAATTTCAACAAATTCTACGAAAATACCTTTTTCCAATAAAATTAATTATCAGCAACAGAATGTCTTAATCATTAATTAATCATTAATCTTTACACAAAGGTCTATAAGAGGGGTTCAGTGAGTTTGCCATCAGCTGCCAGAGCCCTGAGACAGCACAATAATTATTTGTCCTTGCTCTCTCTCTTTCTGGGTGGGTACATTAGATGGCGCTCTACTCTTCCCCCTCATCACTCCAAAAGGGTGATGTGGATCAGCACAAGGCTGCATCTGTGAGCTGATTCGTATCAGAACCGAGTCGCTGTGCTTTCCTCCGAGTGTTAGCGCTGTGATGTTACTCGGTAATGCTATATCAGCATCAGCAGCAGTTAAAAAAGGGGCGGAGTCTGACTTAATCAGTAATTATTAGCTACAGAATGTCTTAATCATTAATTAATCAATAATCACTAGACAAAGGGCTCTGAGTGGTCCAGTGCTCTAAATTGCTGCCACTTTAATCGGGAGATCGCTGGTTCGAATCCCGGTCATGCAGCTTGTCATCAGCTGCCGGAGCCCCGAGACAGCACAATTGTCCTTGCTCTCTCTGGGTGGGTACAGTAGATGGCGCTCTACTTTTTCCCCTCATCACTCCAAACGGGTGATGTGGATCAGCACAAGGCTGCGTCTGTGAGCTGATGTATCAGAACCGAGTCGCTGCGCTTTCCTCCGAGCGTTAGCGCTGTGATGCTACTCGGTAATGATACACACAGCAGCAGTTCAAAAAGAGGCGGAGTCTGACTCCATTAGTAATTATCAGCTACAGAATGTCTTAATCATTAATTTATCAATAATCATTACACAAAGGGCTCCGAGTGGTCCAGTGCTCTAAATTGCTGCCACTATAATCGGGAGATCGCTGGTTCGAATCCCGGTCATGCAGCTTGTCATCAGCTGCCGGAGCCCAGAGAGAGCACAATAATTGGCCTTTCTCTCTCTCTGGGTGGGTACAGTAGATGGCGCTCTATTCTTTCCCCTCATCACTCCAAAAGGGTGATGTAGATCAGCACAAGGCTGCGTCTGTGAGCTGATGTATCAGAATCGAGTCGCTGAGCTTTCCTCTGAGTGTTAGCACTGTGATGCTACTCGGCAATGATACAGCATCAGCAGCAGCTCAAAAAGAGGCGGAGTCTGTGCTAGTCTTCACTCTCCTGGTGTTGTGAAGTGTGGGTTTCTTTGCATCCCCTAAACTGTAACTTATCTTGTGCAACAGAGGCAACTCTTGCACTTGCTTTCCTGTTTCGGTCATTATAAGTGCTAGTTTCATCATCATCGCCTTTTTTTTTGTGATTTAAGCACTTGAGGATGCTTTCAAAGTTCTGATTGACTGACCTTCATTTCTTATAATAATTGACGAGAATGAATGAAAAATTAATTCTGATGAGATCTATGAATATTATAGAGAGATTTTCAGCGACAGATGGAATTCATGCATTTCTACAGGATTTTAGCAATGATGTGTGGAGCTATATTAAGTTTGTTAATGGTGTAAAAATGGTGATTTCTTTGCATGGGTAACTTTATGCCCCTATCACTAGCATTGTATGAATGTTGGTCTCTTGTCGGTGTGGTTCTATCAGGTGTTATTCAATGATGGTTCTAGATACAGTGCATATAATGCCAGGTTCACACTATATGGTTTTAACACAGTTTTTTAAACAACAGTTTTTGTTGCTCACTCGTACTGTCGCATAGTGTTTAATTACAGAAAGACTAGCTAACTGAACGCCAACTGAAGCCCAGCAAATATTCAACATGTTTAATATCTGACTCAGTCGGCGACTGGGAGTCAGGAGCAGCGGCTTCCCAACAGCCAATGGGATCACAGAAAGAGAGAACCACAGGTCCAAAACACATCAAAGCTGCTTATGGAGAGTCTGACCACATTCTGTTCCAATGTTTTATCAGGAAATTATTCACATAATTGCATCTGAATTATTTAATATTAGAGTGAAAAGCCTTAAAATTTGGGCAATTATTTCAGGTGGGAATTGGTAAAATTAGGCTCAGAGCTTAAGAGGTTTAAGAGGTTAAAAAAAAACGCTGTTTTTAAACATTTTATTCATTTTCTCACACCTTTGTTACAAACTTCTGAGATCTTCTACTCATCTTCATTCCTCAGAGTCTCAGGATTTTATAGATAGTAAAGTGGACAAATAAACCACTATCCTCCACCTCTTTTATAGTGTGTTGGATTCAGATTTTCTTTCTTCAGACGAAAGTGGTGATGACTGATGGTCTCGGGTGCTGACAGTACTGCCACTGTTTGGCTCTGCGTCTACACACACACACACACACACACACACACACACACACACACAGAGGCTACTATTAATCTCAGCCAGCATTTCCATCCCACACAAACACTACAGACATAAATTAAGAATCAGTGTGCTGTACTCAGAGCTGAATGATTTTCTTCTACTTTTATCAGAGTCGTGGACGGTGTCCAAGAAAAGGGCTCGGCACAGATAAAGAGCTGCCCTTCAGCTGGCAGGGGTCAAACCGAATTTGCTAAATTGATGATGGATGGTGACAAAAGCATAAATCTGTCTCCTACACGCGTCTATAAGCTTCGACATTCATTTAGAATTGGGTGAAAAAAAAAATTGCCTACACTTATATTTAAAAAAAAATGGATAGTCGGTATAGAATTTATATGTTTATATGTAAATGTGATGATAATATGTGTACAATACCAGTTCTTCTTCCTACATCGTAAATACTGAATACTAAAGTGATTTAGACTATGAAGAAACACATAAAGAATCATGTAGTAACTTAAAAGTAACTCTGATTACCTTTTCCTGTTGTGGTCCTGATGAGTGCCAGTTTCATCACCTTAATGTTATTCATGGTCTTCTTTTACGACTTGAGCACTTAACCCTTGTGTGGTGTTCATATTTTTGTTACTCGTTTACTTTGTTACTTGTATTTAATTCAGCAAAATTAAGCAATTTTACATTAAAATGCTTTACACATGCTCGCTTCACCTAAATTGCAAGCAATATAAACAGCTTACATGGTTAATATTTGCCCTTTACCTTTCTTATGTTACATTTCTTTCAAAAAGTGCTACTCTTTTTTTATTAGTTTTTTTAATAAAATGTAAAAGAAAATGAATTAAACTCAAGATATGAGTAGAAAATTTGTTTAGTTTCAAATTTACAAATGAAGCAATGTTTATTAGCCCTTGGCCAAACATACTTTATGTAATATAAATGTGTGTGTGTGGGGGGGGGTGTACAGTGTGTGTTTATCGAAAATGTGTTTTGATATATGTTTTTCACAAAAAATGAGCCAATGCCAATGAGTTTGAATTAGAAAAAAAAAAATTTTAGTATCATTTGATGAAAAATGAAAACGGGTCCCACAGACCCGAACACCACACAAGGGTTAAGGATACTTTCAAATTTCTTAAAATTGACTTTTGAATGGACTGACCTTCATTTCTTTAAATATTTTTTTTAGTACTTTTCTTAGTTGAGTAGTTCTTGCTTCCTATGTTCATAATATGGATTAGAACATTACTCAAATAGAGCTATTCACTGTACATCAACTCTAAAAATATTGTCATTTAGAGCATTTATTTGCAGAAAATGAGAAATGGCTGAAATAACAAAAAAAGATGCAAAAAAAACGTTCAGACCTCAAATAATGCGCAGAAAGTTCCAAGAGTTCCGAAATCAATATTTGGTGCAATAACCCTGTTTTTTAATCACAGTTTTTTTCATGTATCTTGGCATCATGTTCTCCTCCACCAGTCTTACACACTGCTTTTGGATAACTTTATGCTGCTTGTGATCATCCATCTTCCTCTTGATTATATTACAGAGGTTTTTAATTCGGTAAAATCAAAGAAACTCATCATTTTAGGTGCTCTCTTTTTTTTACAGAGTAGTTTGTAGTTTGGCTGACTTTAGTATATTAATCTACAATACAGAACATTTTAAAATAATGGGGAAAAAAACCCCACTGAATTTAAGGGGTGTCCAAACTTTTGACTAGTAATGTATCTATATCTATGTTTATTTATTTTCAGTGTTCATTATAAATATACTTATTTACTAGAATGTTTAAGCACATGTATTGGAGATGGTGTCATGTTTAGATTTATAGATTACCCTCAAAAAGTAATGCTAATCTGGTTAAATAAATAAAATGAAACAAAAATGAATTAAAATAAACATTCAAAGCTTTGCTTGGGCTTTAGAACACACAGCATTGGACTGATGGCATCCACAGACCCTTCCAGATGTGTCGAGCACCTGTGTATCAGTGTGTATGAGTGTGTGTGTGTGTGTGTGTGTGTATTGAAAGCACACCAGAGTATGGGACAGAGAAGCAGCTTAAGCAGACAGCCACAGATGTGCAGGACGATACAGGGCTGCCTTTGTATGGGAGATAGACGCGCACACACACACACACACACACACACACACTCCGACAGAAGACAACATGCGGCTGGAGAACACACAGAGCAATGCATACAGCCATCAACAGACAGCTTACAGTCCTGCACACATCTGCATACACACACACACACACACCTGGCGTTTAAAGAGTGTCACTGTTGAATCCTGAGCTGCCCAGGCTTTGCTTCAGGTCCAGATGGTGGCTCATGAAGCAGAGTTCAGAGAACAGGCTGCAGCCGGCCTTCAGACGACCCGACTCACACCGGGTCCAGCTACTGACTCCCAGCCACTGCAGCGCTCACTGACACCCAGAGCACCAGAGAGGTTCTTTAACTGAGTGCTTAACAGAAACTATGCATATATAGCTTATAGTTGGGGCGGCAAGGCGGTTAAGTGGTTAGCATGTTCGCCTACCAGCAATGGGGTCTTGGGTTTAAGTCTCTATCTGGATGAATTTTCCATGTTCTCCCCGTGTCTGTAAATTGGATACTCTAAATTGCCCCAAAAAATGATATACCGTATTCATATTATAAGGTGCAGTATCAATAAACGTATATTTTCTGTCCTTTTCATACATAAGGTGCACCGGATTATAAAGCACATTCTAAGAGACACTATAAGGAACTTCTAAATCAGCAGGTCTCACTGCTGGGTGATGTGTGTGTGTGTGTGGGGGGAGTAGCTAAATTAAGTTAAATAAAGCTAAGTTAAGTAAACAAAACTGTAATTCTTTAAAAAAGACTTTCCTTTAAAGTCAAACGAGTGCTGTATGTTAATCTAAACTGTTTATTTGGGTGAGTAAAGAGCTTCCATTTATTAACAGTAAGCTTTCCGAATTGCTCCAGCACTAAGGCTATTTTTGCTATTTATAGGTTTATGTTTGAGTAAAACAAACAGCGTTGTTTTATTCTGTGAACTACATACAACATTCCTAAATTCATAAAGTTTTAAGAGTTCAGAAATCAATATTTGGTGGAATAACCCTGGTTTTTAATCACGTTTTTGTTTTTCATGCATCTTGGCATCATGTTCTCCTCCACCAGTCTTACACACTGCTTTTGGATAACTTTATGCTGCTTTACTCCTGGCGCATAAATTCAAGCAGTTCAGTTTGGTGGTTTGATGGTTTGTGATCATCCATCTTCCTCTTGATTATATTCCAGAGGTTTTCAATTTGTTAAAATCAAAGAAATTTATCATTTTTAGTGGTCTCTTATTGTTTTTTTCGGAGCTGTATATCACGTAATGCAAGAATGAAAGGCTTGAAAGAATGTTAAACTGTCCAAAAAAAGGGTTTATACACTGCAAAAGAACCGAACCATGGTTGCAGAGGCATGTTCAGCAGTCAATGATGTTTCACTATTACGAAGGCCAAGGAACTCACCAGACAGGTCAGAGATAAAGTTGTGAAGTTTAAAGCAGGATTAGCCAAAAGTAGCCTCCACTTTTGACTTTTGAGAGTGTTTTTATAGGGCAGAAGGTGTAGCACTTTTGTGTCCTCTTGTGGTAAGACCCTGGATTGGTCTGCTCAACACCAAGGGTCTCAATCACATCCCAGACAAAAGACCAAAGAGACATTTAGACGTGGCTTTGGTCTGGATTAATTGCAATTAGAAAACACTTTTATTTTTGACGATTCAGACTTACTACACAAAGTTGAGGAGGGCTTTCATTACCCATTAAACAATAGTGATCTCTCACCAAGAGGTACACTACCCAAACATCGCCTCCAAGATTTTTTTTTTTTCCATAGGGCATTGGTTGAAGCACTGTGGTCTGGATTGCTCTTCTCAACACCAAGCGTCTCAAAGCCTCAGCTTTAAGTTCGAGAGTATTTATTTGCACTTTATTAGCATTAATATGTACGGTAATTACTGGAGTAATCTGTCTAATATTCTTATTTTTGATAAGTACTTTTAAGTGATGCCTCCATTACATCCAATCCATTCCTCTAAATTCTCTACTTGGAAAATAATCGGCATGTGAAAATCGCAAACTGTCGAGTTCATTTCAGTCCCAGCCAGAACTGAGTACAGCGCACTGAATCCACCTAAACTTAGCATAATAATAATAGCACAGACATATTCATCTCTAAATATAGTTATCATGCTTCTGCGCCAAAGACGGAAAATAATAATAAAAAAAAAAAACTCTGCCAGAGTCTTGTATAGATGCCAGTTTCTGATAGATGCTCCAGACCGATCCAACACAAGCTCCATAGAAGCCGAGGGGCTACCGAGCTTTCTCATAACTAATTCAATTCCCCAGAATACTAAACACAAGAGTGGGATCCAATCACTGGGAATTTATAAAAGTGCTATATCAAATTAATCTGGTCTCTGACCATCTGACAGGGAACTGAAGAGGATAAAATAAAGAAAATAAGAGAAAACGGGTAATTTTTTTGTGCTTGAAACTTTGCATGTTTGAAGCACGACAGATAAACGAGATAAGAGCAGGTTCACAACACATGCAAAGTATATTCAAATAACCTAATGTCACGTTACTGCAAAAAAAATAGCACCTATTTATTTGCATTTGGCATCTTCTGTGTAGCACTTTGCGTCCTTTTTTGGTAATCTATAGGCGAGACGTCATCCGTGCACCTTGAAGCTTGATTCAGGGGGAATCATTGTTGTTGCTATGGTAACTTTGGGATAAGTACACCTTGAGTGGCTCGAAATGTGCAAAAGGCATGTACTAAATCTTTTAATCAATTATGGGTGAAAACCAAGTTGGTAAATTGACCACTTAAAAAAATACTGAACAGAAATGCTAAACCTGTAAAAAAAAAAAAAAGATGAGAAATGATGGGTACTGACTGGTAAAAACAATGTGATTTAATAAGCCATAGGTTAAATTGGTTAAATCTGAGAGATCTACACCAACCACAGAAAGGGAGCATCTACGGATTGTCTGACTACTGGCCCTTCATAAGTCATCCTGTTAGTGCCAGCACAATTGGCAGACGACTGCAAGACCCCTGACAACATGTACACAGACCATTACAACGACTTACACTTAGCTCCACATCAACATCAACACCAAATATACAGTACTCCTCGTGTTTGAGCTTAACAGCTGTTCAGGTGGAGTTTAACCTGATTTCTTACCTAGATAATTACTACAGCTATTAACTAATGCAATTCTGCTGATGCTCCATGTTAAACTACACTGATATATGCACTAGTCCAGAACACATGAGCTTCTTCCTGTATTTACTTTATTAACCCCGCCTAAGATAGCTCTGACCAATCAGCACAGACAATGTGCTCACATGGTTTGATGCATTTGTAGTTTCTTTCTTGTGTAAAATCAAACTAAACCAATTCAAAGTGTGAACCATGCTACTTCAAGTTAATGAACTTGTTCGAACCAGACAAACTGACTATAATCTTCATTTTAGCAAGTCAAATCCTCTTAAATCTAGTTTGAATATCTGATATTTCTTGTTTTTGCATTGTTATTGGACTTATTTCTAACCTTTTATATTCTTTTATATAATTTAAACCACAGAGAGTATCTTATTTTATTAGCAGATAGTTTTTCTTGCTTTTAACTAATGTTTCTTGACAAAAAAAAAACATTTTGTGAATTAAGTGAAATTTTCTGTCAATTTATTAAGACGAATTTAGTAGAAAAACTTCACATAAAACAAGTAAAAAATATGTTATTATTAATTTATATTGCTTTAATATTCTCAAAACTGAGCCATGTTATATATTTAAACTACATTCAAGACTCTATGTTTGGTTTGATTGCAAATATATTTGTAAGAACCCAAAGCAAACCAGAGGTAAACTATAAGAATACATAATTTTAATTTTCTAGGTCTGGACCAAAGAAACTGACCACAGCGAGAGAAAGGCGAGGGGTCAAATCTGCTCCCCAGCGCTCCCATCATACACTGCTGCTCCCATCACACACTGCTGCTCCCATCACACACTGCTGCTCCCATCACACACTGCTGCGTTTGCAGAGTCCGCACTGAAAGAGCGCCTTTCTTCCAGCCCGGCCCGCTCTAATGCAATTGAACAAATTAGTATAATTATGCTCCATATCGGAGATTGAGGAGGCCATGTGGGCGAAGGGGAGGGGGCGGAGCATCAGCGTGGGTATTTGCTGACGGGAATAACTAATTCATCTGCTACTTTCGCTATTTATCAGAGTACATTCTTGCATTTATGACATTACGGCTAATCGAATAAAGCAGGGCTGGAATGTAGGACTTTTTTTTCCTCTCAAAATGTGATTCTGCTAATGTGAAAATGACCACCTCCCCCCCACACTTACCCCTCCTGACCACCACCCCCCACCCCGCCATCCACCTCTGCTTACACATCACATTACTCGTTGCCCACTCACAACAGAATTCCCCACACTGAGCTGTATCTGCAAACCATACGGCCGTATCCAGTGCCAGTCCCTCGGATATCCCTTGGATAAAACCAAGCCAAGTCATGGCCAGGCCAGACCAAGCCAAGCCAAGCCAAGCCAAGCCAGACCAGACCAGACCAGACCAGACCAGACCAGCCCAGACCAGACCAAGCCAAGCCAAGCCAAGCCAAGCCAAGACAGAACAAGCCAGGCCAGACCAAGCCAAGCCAAGCCAAGCCAGACCAAGCCAAGCCAAGCCAAGCCAAGCAATCAGACCAGATAAGAACAAATAAAACCAAGCCAAGTCATATCAAGCCAGGCCAGACCAAGCCAAGCCAAGCCAGACCAAGCCAAGACAGACCAAGCCCAGCCAAGCCAAGCCAAGTCAAGTCAAGTCAAACCAAGCCAAGCCAAGCCAAGCCAAGCCAAGCCAAACCAAGCCAAGCCAAGCCAAGCCAGACCAAGCCAAGCCAAGCCAAGCCAAGCGATCCGACAAGATAAGAACAAGTAAGTTAAGCCAAGTCCAGCCATGCCCAGACCAGTTAACTCAAGTCAAGCCAAGCCATACCAAGCAAAACCTATCTAATCCCAATCATATCAAACTACACCTGATTAAACCAACCAGTTATGTCAAGCCAGACTAGATCAAGCCAAGCCACACCACATCAAATCAAATCAAGTCATAACAATCCAATCAATCATGTCAAGCCAGACCAGTTAAAATCAATTTAGTCAGACCAAACCAAGCCAAGCCAAGCCAAGCCAATACCAGACCAGACCAGACCAGACCAGACCAGTAAACTCAAGTCAAGTCAACCTGAACAAAAGGAAATCAAACCAAACCCCTGACAGACCTGTTTTTTTACAGGTCACATCAGTTGTTGCTCACTCGCAGCAGAATTCTTCTGTCTGAGTTACAGCTACATGCCATCCAGCCTGATCCAGAACCAGAGTCTGCTGCTGCCAAATAGCGACTACCAGCTGCAGCTCTGCAGACACACATGGTGAGGTTCTGCGGAGGACAAATCCATCAGCAGCTACAGGCTGAGACAGATGTCCCCAATTTCTGACACATTTATGGTGGAAATATGTCCAGAGACTCGGCACAAAACAAATCCACATCAGTAATAAATCTCTGTGGTTGGCATTCACTGTTTTCTTCCTTCGAGAAAAAAGGGCTTTTGGATGGGATGCCTTCCAAACAGGCGGTTAAGGGGAGGTACGCTCTGACAAAACCAGAAAATGAGCATGAGAAATTATTCGCCTGTACAGAGCAAAAGGACAAGATGCCTGATTGATCCCAGTTAGAGATGGCATGATGCCTATATATATATTTATATTTATATATATTTATTTTTCAAACAGATTTGGATTCTGAAAGCTTATTGCACACAACTTTAAAATCAACCATTTATAGCTAAATAAAGAGAGGCAGCAGGTAGAGGGGGGAGAGGCATCAGATAGTGTGAGACGCAGTAGATATAGGGGGAGAGGCAGCAGATAGGGGAAGAGAGGCAGCAGACACAGGGGGAGAGGCAGCAGATAGGGGAAGAGAGGCAGCAGACACAGGGGGAGAGGCAGCAGACACAGGGGGAGAGGCAGTAGATATAGGGGAGAGGCAATAGATAGAGGGGGAGAGGCAGCAGACAGAGGGGGAGAGGCAGTAGATAGAGGGGAGAGGCAATAGATAGAGGGGGAGAGGCAGCAGACAGAGGGGAGAGAGGCAGCAGACACGGGGGAGAGGCAGTTGATAGAGTGAGAGAGGCAAAAGATAGAGGGGGAGGCAGCAAATAGAGAGAGAGGGGTAGCAGATAGGGGAAGAGAGGCAACAGCCAGGGGGAGAGGCAGTAGATAGAGGGAGAGAGGCAGCAGATAGAGGGAGAGAGGCAGCAGGCACAGGGGAGAGGCAGTAGATAGAGGGGAGAGGCAATAGATAGAGGGGGAGAGGCAGCAGACAGAGGGGAGAGAGGCAGCAGACACGGGGGAGAGGCAGTTGATAGAGGAGGAGAGGCAGCAGATATAGGGAGAGAGGCAGCAGATAGAGGGAGAGAGGCAGCAGATATAGGGAGAGAGGCAGCAGATAGAGGGAGAGAGGCAGCAGATAGAGGAAAACAGGCAGCAGACACAGGGGAGAGGCAGTAGATAGAGGGGGGGAGGCAGCAGAGGGGGGAGAGGAAGCAGATAGAGGGGGAGAGGAAGCAGATAGAGAGGAGAGAGGCAGCAGATAGAGGGAGAGAGGCAGCAGATAGGGGAAGAGAGGCAGCAGACACAGGAAGAGAGGCAGCAGATAAAGGTGAGAGAGGCAGCAGATAAAGGTGAGAGAGGCAGCAGATAGAGGGAGAGACGCAGCAGAGGGGGGAGAGGCATCAGATAGGGGGGCGATGCAGTAAATATAGGGGGGGAGGGAGCAGATAGAGGGGGACAGGCAGCAGACACGGGGGGAGAGGCGGCAGACACGGGCGGAGAGGCAGTAGATAGAGGGGGAGAGGCAGTAGATAGAGGGAGAGAGGCAGCAGATAGAGGGAGAGAGGCAGCAGGCACAGGGGAGAGGCAGTAGATAGAGGGGAGAGGCAATAGATAGAGGGGGAGAGGCAGCAGACAGAGGGGAGAGAGGCAGCAGACACGGGGGAGAGGCAGTTGATAGAGGAGGAGAGGCAGCAGATATAGGGAGAGAGGCAGCAGATAGAGGGAGAGAGGCAGCAGATATAGGGAGAGAGGCAGCAGATAGAGGGAGAGAGGCAGCAGATAGAGGAAAACAGGCAGCAGACACAGGGGAGAGGCAGTAGATAGAGGGGGGGGGAGGCAGCAGAGGGGGGAGAGGAAGCAGATAGAGGGGGAGAGTAAGCAGATAGAGAGGAGAGAGGCAGCAGATAGAGGGAGAGAGGCAGCAGATAGGGGAAGAGAGGCAGCAGACACAGGAAGAGAGGTAGCAGATAAAGGTGAGAGAGGCAGCAGATAGAGGGAGAGACGCAGCAGAGGGGGGAGAGACATCAGATAGGGGGGCGATGCAGTAAATATAGGGGGGGGAGGGAGCAGATAGGGGAAGAGAGGCAGCAGACACAGGAAGAGAGGTAGCAGATAAAGGTGAGAGAGGCAGCAGATAGAGGGAGAGACGCAGCAGAGGGGGGAGAGACATCAGATAGGGGGGCGATGCAGTAAATATAGGGGGGGGAGGGAGCAGATAGAGGGGGACAGGCAGCAGACACGGGGGGAGAGGCGGCAGACACGGGCGGAGAGGCAGTAGATAGAGGGGGAGAGGCAGTAGATAGAGGGAGAGAGGCAGCTGATAGAGGGAGAGAGGCAGCAGGCACACGGGAGAGGCAGTAGATAGAGGGGAGAGGCAGTAGATAGAGGGGAGAGGCAATAGATAGAGGGGGAGAGGCAGCAGACAGAGGGGAGAGAGGCAGCAGACACGGGGGAGAGGCAGTTGATAGAGGGGGAGAGGCAGCAGATATAGGGAGAGAGGCAGCAGATAGAGGGAGAGAGGCAGCAGATAGGGGAAGAGAGGCAGCAGACACAGGGAGAGAGGCAGCAGATAAAGGTGAGAGAGGCAGCAGATAGAGGGGGGAGAGGCAGCAGATAGAGGGGGCAGAGGCAGTAGATATAGAGAGATAGGCAGCAGATAAAGGGAGAGAGGTAGTAGATAGAGGGGAGAGGCAGCAGATAGAGGGGGAGAGGCATCAGATAGGGGGGAAGGCACAAGATTAAGGGGAGAGGCAGCAGATAGAGAGAGGCCATAGATAGAGGAATAGAGGCAGCAGACACAGGGGAAGAGGCAGTAGATAGAGGGAGAGAGGCAATAGACAGAGGGGGACAGGGAGCAGAGGGAGAGAGGCAACAGAAAAAGAGGAATATGACATTTCCCCATAGGAATCTATTCAAAAGTGTCCACAAACTTTTAAAAAAATTTAAACAGCTCTGCAGGTCACAGTTTTTTTAGCTAGAACCATGATACTGGTAGAAATTTTTAATAAGTTAGCTTTGGTAATCTTCTTCTTCTTCTTCTTCTTCTTCTTCTTCTTCTTCCTCTTCTTCTTCTTCTTATTACTTAACTTAACTACATCTTTGGTAGACTAGCACATGCCAGGCTATGACTTTTTGGACTAAATTACCTAAAATAGATAATCGATAAATTACTCATAATTAGTCTGTAAAAATATAGTAACATTTTTAGAGCAGTCGAAGGTGATCTTAATCTGATTATCAACATCAAATCATCAGTTCCTCAGATTTTCAACACTAAAATCAGTACACACGTACTTACACAATGGCTGGATTTATACTGTTATTTTATAGCGTTAGCAGCTAAAGGATTAAACGTGTTTGGCAGTGTGTGGTACACTGAGAAACCACCTCAAAACCTAATGCACTCAGCCAGTTTCCACCCTTAACTGCATTTTCAAATTATCCCAATTTGGCAGGAAATTTGTGAATCTGGCAACCTTACAGGGTAAAGAACCTGCGAGTGAAATGCGCTCATGTGAAGAACAGTGCCATTGTTCTGTTGCCATAGCGACTCAGCGGATTAAAAGCCTACTTTTACACACTTTAATACAGTATATGTTGCTCATCACCACTGATTTATACTGTTTTATACTGTTTTATATGTTTTATATATGCTAGAAACATCATTGGCATGGCTTTTCTTGTCACCCCCTATTCCTTATACGCTACCCCCCTCGCCAATCCTATCTTTACACAACATTTTTATGTTTTACCAAGTCAATAATTTGATCTATATTGGAAATGGTTCTAAACAGTTAATGCTCATAAACCAACGCTTATGTACTAAAGGGCAGTGCTTCACATGAAGTTTCGGTTTCATCTTCTCCGGCATCAATCAATCAATCAAAACAGCATATTATTAAGACGCTATGCACTCTTCTGAGGTTTAAGTCCTTGGTAACTTTAAAACATTGTTTTAAAGCGTTTTAATTTATTCCAAAATGTTCCACTTTTGTCTTGTCAGTCCACAGAATATTTACCCAAAGATCTGGGGATCATCATCAAGATGTTTGTTGGCTGATGTGAGATGGACCTTTCTGTACATTTTGGGTAACAGTGTTTTTTTTCCTTGGAACTCTTCCATAGATACCATTTTCACCATAGTATCTTCCTCACCTCATGGATGAGTTGTTCATGCCCTTTTAGAGAGAAGGTTTACCAGTGACTCAGAGCTTTAGAAAGGACCTTTTCATCTGTTCTTTTATCTGTTTTTGACTTTCTTCAGATTGTGGCAAAACTTTTATTCTGCTTCATTTAACCAATCAGGCCTGATTTTTAGGTACGCTTTCCAAAGAATATGGTTGTTTAAAGTTAGATTTATTCAGATTATCACTGTTCAATATTAAAGTTAAAAAAAAAATTAAGTATGACAGAAAAAAAGGGGCAAATACTTTTTTCGTGGCATTCTATGCATTTTGTATTTCTCTATATTTACAGCTCTGGGAAACGATAAAATAAGAGAGCAGTTAAAAATTATGATTTTTTTTTTTAATTTACCAAATTGAAAACCTCTGGAATATAATCAAGAGGAAGATGGATGATCACAAGCCATCAAACCACCAAACTGAACTGCTTGAATTTTTGCACCAGGAGTAAAGCAGCATAAAGTTATCCAAAAGCAGTGTGTAAGACTGGTGGAGGAGAACATGATGCCAAGATGCCAAAAAAAGGTGATTAAAAACCATCAGGGTTATTCCACCAAATATTCAATCAATCAATCAATCAATCAATCAATCAATCAATCAATCAATCAATCAATCAATCAATCAATCAATCAATCAATCAATCATTCAACCTTTATTTAAACCAGGAGTACATTGAGGAGGGCCCTCATTTACAATGTAGCCGAGCAATTACATAGAGAGGAGATAATAATATATAAGTTATTATGAAAAAGACATAAAACAAATAAGGTAAAAAAAAAAGGAATTTAAGAGTAGGAATCATAAAACCATATGTAAAAAAAAATCAAAGGTAATAAAACTAATAAAATGCAACTACAGATGAATAAATAAAACTAATCACATAAGAGTAAAATAATAAAAAAAAAACAATAAAAAACTAGAAACAATAAAAAAAGAAAGAAACAATAAAATGAATGTGAAAAAACAGCTAAAACAAACCAAAATTAAAAACAAGTTAACTAAAAAATAAATACTATAACAAAGATCATAAAAAAAAAAATAAAATCAGCTAAAATATTGATTTCTGAACTCTTAAAACTTTATGAATATGAACTTGTTTTCTTTGCATTATTTGTGGTCTGAAAGCTCGGCATCTTTTTTGTCAGTTCAGCCATTTCTCACTTTCTGCAAATAAATGCTCTAAATTACAGTATTTTTATTTGGAATTTGGGCAAAATGTTGTCTGTAGTTTGGTTTTGTGTTATATTTGCACAATTGGAGCTTGTGAAAAGTGCATTCATGCTCAGTTGTGCAGTTTTCAGAATGACACTCAGACTTTGACCTAAAATTTGCATCTTCCTACGAATACGACCTCCTCGGAAAACCCCGTGGCAGCACCAGTGCACCACCGAGCCCCTTCCTCCTCCTCCTCCTCCTCCTCCTTCTCTTCCTCCTTTTCTTCCTCTTCTTCCTCTTCTTCCTCAGCCACGCAGACCCCACCCTGTGGAGGGTGAGGGAACCGGTGGGAGGTGGAAGAAGAGCATTTGATCCGGGCCCACTCGCTCTCACACATCCTGTTTGGGGAGAAGAGGTCCTTTTGAAACCCATCTGCTCCCAGATCCCAGTAGTACCATCAGGAGGGTCATGCTAAGACGCTAACGCTAACACACATTAGGATACGAGGATACACACAGCTGTAGTGCCTCTGCTTACGCTTCAGGGTTGGAGTGCAGGAGGTCTGGAGGTCTGGAGTAGCAGTGGAAGTGGATGTGAAGCTCTGTGATGTATGTAAAATATATTCAGCAACTTAAAAACACACACAAACGGCTGGGAAGATCAAAAACAGCCCAGGAAACAGACTCGCTATTGAAGCTGCAGCATTTTTAGTCACTTAAATGAGATTTTGGTGACTGTCTAATAGCTCCGTGCCTCTTGCCATTCCACGTCAGAAAGTTATATGTGCTGGGTGCTGCATAGGCACTGAGCAAAAGCATCAAACTGACTAATCTAACTACATTAGCCAGGCCGCTACGCTAATCTGCTTTACGACACATATTCCAGACAGCTGCGTTTTTTTTTTTTTTTTTTTTTTTTTTTTTTTTTTTTTCTTCTCAGAAGTTGGAAAAAGTAGTAATTGGCCACCAAAGCACTTCAACACCATGTCGCTCCTCCATCCCAACTAATCTCAGTGACGCAAAAAATCTATTTGGAGTTTTTATTTTTAGCCGCAACCCGATTACGGCCAAATTGAGTTTTTAAAGGCATACCTGCGGGTCATATCTGCAGGGCCTACATGCAGAGGAAGCGTGTCCGTAGCAAGGCGCCTGAGCATCAATACGCTGACATCTGTGTTTTTCCGAAGAGGCAGGAATGCAAGATAAGTGCATTAGTCAATTTGAGTTATGTAGATTATATTCTTAAGAAGTAAAGTGTTGACCATGTTCTTCAACAGCTGGCTGAACTTGATGGAGTTGCATCTTTTCCAAAAAAGCGACGCTAATAAAGGTGATAAGCACTTTTACTTCACCTGATCTGTCGTCTGTCAATTGCGTGTTGGGTTTTTTCTCAATTTATTGGGGTGAACGGATTAATAATAAGTTTATTGGGTAAAACTCTTCAAATACTATAGAAAGGAGGCTCTCATTTACATCCAGTTGGAGGCTCTATCCTGGATACAAGATGTGAGACTGACCTTAAGGGAGAACTCCAGTGTAAATTGGACTTTTGTCTTAGTAAAACATGATAAAAAGTTATTATCTTTGATGAATAGCACACCTCAGCTCTCCCACAGCGTTCAGAGATCCAGAAATTTTAACACTTTGTCCAAAAACCCTTTAGACTGGGTGATACGGGGCATAATTTACCCTGATAAATCACTTTTTACACCGTTATCCAGCTCAAAGTAGCTCTTCAACACCTCCCTGCTAGAATCCGGAGAGCCCTGACATTTAATTCTTATTTTATTTCCTCTTAATCAAATCTTATATTGTTTGCTTGTTTTTATAATATAAACTTTATAACATTTTTCAGTCCCTTTAATTTTGTAAATGCTCGGCTGCTTTGAAAATTGAGAGTTACCCTTAGTGTATTACCGAGTGCATTAGAATAAAAGGACATGCAGACAGGATAAAATGTAAAGCAACAAAACAAAGAGATAAATAATCAGAATAATAAAATATAAAAACAAATAAAGAAAAACGTAGATGATGGAACTAAATTAAACAATAAAAAATAACATCGAAAAAAATATATAAAATAAAGGATGAAATAAAATGAAATACAAAGGTAAAAAGCCAAGAGCAAAAACCAATGAATAAAATGTATTTATCTATCTAAAATACATTTTAAAAACTAAAAGGTAAAACATAAAATTAGGTAGAGTCACCTGGAATTCAGGATTTCAGTTAACAGCTGTGCTGAACTCGTCAAGAGTTAATTCTTATAACTCTTATTATGTTTGAGAGCATCCATATTATGAGAAGCAGAAACTACTCAACTAAGTAACGAAACATAAAAAAATGACTTTAAGCAAAAATGAAGGTCAACAAAAATGTTATGATGGAACTGGCCCTCATCAGGATTGCAATAGAAAAGGAGGAGCAAAAGTTCCCACAGAATAAATTAATCAGAGTTACCAGCCTCAGAAACCACCTTAATTCTTTACAGATTACTTTGGTTTGTTTGTTGTTTTACAGTCTGAATGACAGTATTCCTCAGTATTCATTTACAATATAATGTTGATTGGTACTAAATGAGTACTACACTATTACTCACAGTCACTATTACTCACAGTCACTATTACTCAGTGGTGTGCAGTAAGGCCCTTCTAACCCTTCAGAGAAGGTGTGACAAAAGGTGCATGTAAATAATTACAACATTTTTAATCAGGAAATATATATTATAGTTATTGTGAACTATAGGCATATATTTTTTAAATTAACTAAAATAAAAAACAGCAACTAATTCAAAGCATTAGTCTGTGTTTTTCAGTTGCTATGGGACTCTCATATGACTGACAGTGGTACTAACCAATCAAAACTGCTTTTAAAAATGGCCACGTGTCTGCGTGACCCTTCTGCTGATTTTGAGAAGGGTGTAGTAATAAGTATATTAGCAAAGTCGCAGGACAATCTAACCAATCAGATTCATGATTTTCACTCCGGGGGTGGGGCCATGGCTGTCTAACCCCTTCTCGGCGCTGTGTTGAAGGTGTTACGCAATGCTTAGTGTAAAACGGAGCGCTGGATGCTGGATTAGTTCAATAGTTAGCGAACTATCGTGGAATTGTGACGGTAAATGAGATAGATATTGTGTTGTATCATATTAAAAAGCCTTTTTAAAGGCTGTCCTACAATGTGAAACTAATTCAAAATAAAAGGCGGGTGAAAAGACTGGTGAGTTTATGTGTGTACTTAATGTTTTGGCTGACCTGGAGTCTTGTAGGCACACAAATGAAGGATATTTTTGGGCCGGCTGTACTTGCAGGAAAATTAAGCATTGATTTTAGTTGTTTGTGGCTGTATTTTTGGTCTGTTAATAGGCATTAAGCTCATATAACTAAGTCGAGTTCTAATATAAGTCTATGTCACTGCTATTACTCACTGTGACTGACTGAAAGTTGTTGCAGTTCTGTCCTTAATTTCTTCAGAAGGCTTTTGTTTGGTCCAGAAGAGTTTTTTTAATGAGTAAAAACTGGCGTGAAAGTTGTGCACACTTTTTGTTCAGTATTTAAATTCAGCAGGAGGTCGTGTTGGGAGACGGAATCGGTAAAAAGCGTGAGAAATAGCACGTCGGACTGTGGCGAGACCATGAGATCTGACCTAATTGCGCGAGTGTCGCAGCCAATGCGTAAGAGCTGGCAGCTCCGCAATCAAATGTGTGACTGTTAAAATAAATGATGCTAAAGAACAAGCAGCAATGCCAACAGTAGTCCTGAAGCCTGGAGAAAAAGTCTCGGTAATAGAAACTCTGCAGTGGACAATCGTTGGACAATCAAACCCAACAACAGGAGCGATAGATCAACTCCTACTGTACACATCACGAGGCCATGAGTTCTGAAATAACACCGCGAGAGTCACCGCGCTCTGAGGAAAGCGCTTTAAACTGGGACCCTTCTAGATTTATGCCAATCTGATGTAATAAAAGCGTATAAAAAGGTAAGGACTTGTCCAGGCCCATAATGTACCCAGTTAGTCAGTCACCCAGGAGAGGGCCGGCCCGGAGAGGCAGTTCCCTCAGGAAGTAATTAGCTGTGTCCGAACAGCTACTAATAAAACACACCGGCTACATGCTACAGCGAGTCTGGCGGCGGGGACCCCGCGGTAATTATGAGGGAGCGCTGGATGGAGTTCGGGGGGGAGGTGGAGGAGGAGGAGGTGGAGGAGGAGGAGGAGGTAAAGCGTTTTAACAGCAAGTTTGAGGTACAGTAGTCAGAACAACAGCTCAACAACTCAACGGCTCAATGGCTCAACATTGTTTAGAAACTAATTCTAATCTAAAAACAAAATCAGTTTTTGGCTCAATAAAAGCCTCTGGAATATAATCAAGAGAAAGCTGGATGATCACAAGACATTAAATGAAGCTGAACTGTTGAATTTCTGTACCAGGAGTGAATTAAGGTCACTCAAAAGCAGTGTGTAAGACTGGTGGAGGAAAACATGATGCCAAGACGCATGAAAAGTGTGATTAAAAACCAGGGTTATTCCACCAAATATTGATTTCTGAACTCTTGAAACATTAATATTGTTCTAAACAAATTCTAAACGAATATGAACTTTTTTATTTGCAGTATTTGAGGTCTGAATTTCTTGCCTCTTAATGTAAAGGTTTGAGAGCATCAGTTAAAGTAAAGTAGTGAAGAGGTAGAGTTACAGGTATACAGTGAATAGTGAATATTTGAGTAATGTTCTAATCCAGATTATGAGAAGCAAGAACTACTCAACTAAGTAAATAACAGTAAAAATGACTTTAAGAAATGAATGTCAGTCAACCTGAAAGTCAAAAATGAAGTGCAGTTGCAAAAAAAAACATCAAAAACGTTATAATGATGAAACTGGCTCTCATCAGGACCGGCCCAGGAAAGGAAGAGCAAAAGTTCCCTCGGTTGTACAGGATAAGGTCATCAGGGATAAATATGAACTTGTTTTCTTTGCATTATTTGAGGTCTGAAAGCTCTGCATCTTTTTCATTATTTTGACCATTCCTCATTTCCTGTAAACAAACACTATAAATCCCAATATTTCTATTTGGATTCACTCAACAGCTCAACACAAAGAAGGGAACTTGTGTGGTCACTGAGGAATCAGGAACTAATTGTAATCAAAAAATAAAAATGTATAAAAACATAATGTGACATGATGACTAACCACAAAAATAGCCCATTGAAAAGCTCTGGAATGGGATCAAGAGAAAGACGGAAGATCAAAAGCCATCAAACGAAGCTGAACTGCTTTAACTGTTGCGGCAGGAGTGTCATAAGGTCACTCAAAAGCAGTGTGTAAGACTGGTGAAGGAGAACATGATGCCAAGATGCATGACAACTGTGAAATAAAAACAAGGGTTGTTCCACCAAATATTGATTTCTGAACTCTTAAAACTTCAATATGAATATGAACTCGTTTTCTTTGCATTATTTGAGGTCTGAAAGCTCTGCATCTTTTTTGTTATTTCAGCCATTTCTCACTTTCTGTAAATAAATGCTCTAAATCACAATTTTTCTGTATGGATTTTGAAAAACAATGTTGTCTGTAGTTTATAGAATAAAACAACAGTGTTCATTCTACTCAAACACAAACCTATAAATAGTGAATACGAAACTGAACATTTTTAAGAGATCTCTTCATTTTCATAGAAAATTAAAAGCTATTTCAATGAGACTGAGAAAAGCAGGACGGTTGTTTCAACAAATCACCTTCTATCTAGGTCATTCTGTCAGCCAACAACTGTTGCTGTCATTTGCAAAAATGTCAAAACGAGATTACCTGGACTTATATGTCACTTGTCATTCCCGTTGTCTTTGCTATCATAACAATGGGAAAAGTACATCCTGTCCGGCTCAAAACATGTGAAAGTCATGTACTTGTTCTCTTAATTAATAATAATGGGTGTGTTTAATTTTGGGCATAACGTGAAAAAATAAACCAATCAGAGTGTCTCTTGCTTATCATTCCCTCAGGTGACTTTGGCAGATTGCTGTTTTAATGTTGTAGCTACCTGGACAATGCTTCTTTTTAGAGGAAACTAAGTAACAAATAGTAACAAATCCTAGTATTAACTTTCTGTTTGAGATCCTCAACTTTCTGTTTGAGATCCTGCCCTTGCTGTGGGTTGTCTTCTTCCCCCAACTGCTGGTGTGACTAAGGATCTGAGGAGCACTGCGTATGACAGTCGCTTAACCCCTAGTAGTGTTTTGAGGATAACAGAGCATTAGAATGCTTAGCATAGATTCCAGATCACAGACCTCCAGACAAAAGGAGCCACATAGGAGCCCAGAAACCACAAAGAAAACCCGAGAAACCACCAGCTCTTGTGGCTCCCACAGAACATCATTAGATACCATTTCAGACTAAAGCTCGGTTCTGCCCGAGACCAGCCAGCAGACACAACAATGCAGACTGTTCGGAAACAAAGTCCTGAAGACACCACTTCAATCCTCAGACAGAAGAAGAAGAAAAAGAGAGAAAGAGAGAGAGAGAGAGAGAGAGAGAGAGAGAGAGAGAGACGAGTTTAACTGGAATCATACTGACATATTTCCTCCAGACAGTGGCGAACAGATCTGTAACTCACAGCGCCAAGAGTTCCTCCAGAAACATATCCACACCATGTTAACATAGGCCATTAACCCTTTAAACTCTAGGCTGTTTTGGTGTGATTTATCTCCGTTTTTGTTTTCAGTTCCTCTTTCAGGTCTTATAACACAGTAATTATATCAGACAGACACATGCCCTGATCTCTTTTACTCCAGAAGACATACGGCTGCTCAAAAATATCATCATTTAAAATGTAAAAGGAAGCAGAATTGTTATATTTTCCTGGAACTGATTATGTTTTGCTCAAAACTTTACCAAGCGCCTGTTAAAACTTCAAATATATTCACACCTAAGATATCTTTTCAAAAATGGTTAGACTAGAGTGTTTAAGAGTTAAAGAGACCATAAGAATATTGATGATTTGAGTTCATTACATGGTTTATTAATCATTACTTTAATAAAATACATGGAGAAACAGCATCAGGCGGATTTATTTATTTATCTTGATAATCAACAATCACACCTCTAGGATACATGTAGATACTAAAAACCTGACACTCAGAGCAGCCTATGCCTTTCAGTATTTTAATCAGGACACACAAAGAAAACATATATACAAAAATACAAAAAAACCTTTTTAGTATAAATAAATAAAAAAATGTTTAGTGCAAAATAACTACTTAGTAAAAATGTGCAATTAAAATAAAAACTATATAAAGTAGTGCGCACACCATACCTAGCTTTAGTTTGAGTAAAGCAGGTAGTTTCACTCTTTTTCTGTGGACACTTTTGAGTCTTTATTTACTGATATTATTTGATTTGAAACATCATATAAATATGTTTGAAGCACTAAAGGTAAATATATTGGTTGGGGAAGGAGATTTTTCACTTTTTTAGGTGTTTTTCTCAATGGGTTTCCTGTAGATTTAGCTTTACCGCACTGGGATGTGATCACTATTTTCAGAAAGAGTAAGCTCCACCCTTTCTAACCATATATGGATTATGTTTATGGGGATGTTTAGGGATTCCTGAGTAATTAAGCTGAGAAAACAAGGTGAGATTTTGGATGGAAAATCCGTCTGTAGGGTTCTAAGGGTTAATAGCCACAAACTACAGTCAGTTTAGTTGACTAAAACATAAAGGGTGTAAATGCAAATGCTTTTTCATCAGTTCCCTTGAATTATTAACTATACACTTAAACAAAATAAAACATTTATTAACCATTTGTGTAAAATTATTAATGTGTGAATGTGAAATATATTTATATGTACAGGGGTTGGACAATGAAACTGAAACTCCTGTCATCATTTTAGTGTGGGATTTTAGGTTTCATGGCTAAATTGGAACAGCCTGGTGGCCAATCTTCATTAATTGCACATTGCACCAGTAAGAGCAGAGTGTGAAGGTTCAATTAGCAGGGTAAGAGCACAGTTCTGCTCTAAATATTGCAATGCACACAACATTATGGGAGACATACCAGAGTTCAAAAGAGGACAAATTGTTGGTGCACGTCTTGCTGGAGCATCTGTGACCAAGACAGCAAGTCTTTGTGATGCATCAAGAGCCACGGTATCCAAGGTAATGTCAGCATACCACCAAGAAGAACCCACCACATCCAACAGGATTAACTGTGGACGCTGTAAGAGGAAGCTGTCTGAAAGGGATGTTCGGGTGCTAACCCGGATTGTACCCAAAAAACATAAAACCACGGCTGATCAAATCACACAGAATTCAATGTGCACCTCAACTCTCCTGTTTCCACCAGAACTGTCCGTCACCACAATCAGTTATTGTAGTCTGAAACCAGGTGTTTCAGTTTCATTCTCAACCCCTGTATACATGATTTAATGTATATTATTTTTATTGTAGGTGTGTGACTGTAAATATTTTTTATTTTAAAAGTTTGTTCTAGAAATCAGGTCATAATTAGATGGATGTAAAGTAAAACCCTTAAAGCATTGGAATAATTAAATAGTTTAAACAGAGCTTTAGCTGCAAAAGCACAGCTTTTAGCAGTAGTGATTGGATCTCCTCTAGACTGGTCCCTACCTTTCACAAAACTACATCTGTTCTGATTGGATGTCGTCCCTGCCAAACATGTTCGTCTCGGTTTTATTCAGTGACAAAAATGTCAGTTTATTTCGTCATATTTTTTATTTTTTAATTTTGATTTTTTTTAGTTATTGTCTCGCTTTCGTCTTGAAAAAAAAAAGTTTTTTTACAACCAGCGAAGCTGCTGGTCTCCCTAATGGCCGTAACAATGGAGGAATGCGTGGTGGACTGAAAACCGAAGACTGGTTATTAATCGCTGTCAGTGAGCCCAGCCTGCGGACACTCGCCATGTAATCAACCACCATCATGTTCCCAATTAAAACCAGTTCCATAACACTGGGGGTGGGGGAAGGTTGAGGGTAAGGGTGGGGGGGGGGGGGGGGCGTAATGCATCCAGCGTTTTAACGAGATGAAGATGTGAAGATGTGTAAAAGCGTTTAGGGCCGAGGGTATAATTGCTCTCACATTGAGTCATGGGGACTTCATTTGAGCCGTGATCTTGTTGCCCATCATAAAAAGGCCAGAACTGACCCGTGTGTCCGATCCCATTACGGAGCTGGCGTTTTCGCTTTACCTTGAGATGTTGTGAAACTTGTTAATGTGTTACGGACAGACTGAAACAGACTGTTGGCCAAATATAAAAGCGATAGAAGATACAACTGGACATTTACTGTAGTATTCAGAGTATAAGGCACTCTTAAAATCTTTTAATTTTCCCAAAAATCGTCAGTGCTCCTTATAATCCGGTGCTCCTTAAGTATAAATTCTACCAGTCAGGTATTAAGGAGCAGTAAAGCCACTTCACTGAACTATAGAGTTATAAATGTGGGTTTTGAGTAAAGTTTCTCCATCACTAAGGCTGGGTGCAGCAGCATTAGCATTAGCCGCTAACAGCAGCGCGCTAGCTCTTTCGCCATTCAAAGGTGAGTGAGTATATTGGACTGCAGTCTGCGTGTTTGCCATAGTAAAACAAGCTACTTGGGCTAGCGCAGGGGTTAGCGGCTAATGCTAATGCTGCTGTACCCAGCCTTAGTTCTGGAGTTTAAACTTCACTGAAAACTCACCCTTAGACAAAATATTGTAAATCTGAGCTCACTGTAAATAAACGGAAGAGCTTTGTTCACCCAAATAAACAGTTCTCAGGAGAGAAATCTGTGTAGATCAACATCCAGCACTCGTTTGACTTTAAAAGAAATTGGCTTTTTAGGAATTACAGTTTTGTTTTCCTAAGGCACTTCTTTCCCCAGCTTTCTGATTACAAGGGAATGCTCATTGCTCATTGCTATCTTACACCCCATCAACAGTCTATTTTAATGCCTTCCACCTGCCTCGTTTAAATAGCAACTGTGCTTCTCAATATATATCTACACTGATGGGCGAGGTGTTCTGGAAATTGTGTGTGTTCAGGTAAATTTTTGGAGTATTGCTATCTTGGCATCGAAAAACACAGACAGATGTCAACAGTCAGATGTTCATCGCTATCTTGGCAGTGAATCGTCAACACAGGTGCTTCCTCAACACGTGTTGGAAGCTAAACAGATTGAACGACCTTGAACGAGCAGGTCAGTTTCCTCTGCTGAGAAGCGTTGGTTAGACACGTTCAGGTAGCTGCACTGTTAAAATAGCAATATGCCAAAGTCAGAGCTCACCTGACTCTTAAAGCGAATGATGAGCAAGTGACACTCTGATTGGTTTGTTTCACATTATGGCAAAAATTAACTACACCCATGATTAATTAATTAAGAGAATTAGTACATGACTTTTACATTTACGTTTCAAGCTGCACAGGGTGTACTTTTCCCATCGTTACAATAGCAAAGACACACTGACATGCCCTAAATCAAGCAGCATGGTGCACACAATCGATGGTTCGCTTAGAGATTGCTAAAATAGGGTCCATATATGTATTTGTTCGGTTGAGTTCTTGGATGATTCTTGGATAAAGGATATATTTTTTTAGTTTTATTCATTTATTCTGCAATTCCAGAACTTTGTGGTGGAAAAAACTGGGTGTCATCATCATCCTCACACTCCAGCAGAGGTGTGCCTTCTGTTTGGATTCTCTCAGATTGTGTGGTCTCCTCTCCACACCAGCAGATCAGAACCTCACCCTTAGTCAACAGAACGCCAACATACTTCAACAGGTCTCAGTAGATCTGCCACGCTCTTTCCCAAGCAATGACTCAAGCTCTTAGAGTCCTGACTGGAGGGATGAGTCAGCAGAAAGTGGGCGGGGAGAGAATGATGCAACAGGAAGAAGGAGAAGCTCAGGATGGAAATCAGACCTTCAGATCTGCTTCAGTAGAACTGGTTTGACGGAAATGGAGGGGATGTGGAGCAGGAGGGAAGGGTTCCTCAAACAGCTGGATGCAAACCAAGAGTGGGGTGCAGCCTCATCCTTGGGGGAGGCAGAAGAGCACAGATCTAAAAAAAAAAAAATCTAAAATAAATTATATTTTTGATGTTCTTTGCGACCATCCCAGCCCTGCCCCGTCCCCTTCTCTCAAACCAAGGGCCTTGTTTTCAATCTATTGCAATCTACAGTATAGGCACAGCTTGATTTAGGGTGTTTGAGTGCATCTTTGCTATCACAACGACAGGAAAAGTACACCATGCACTGCTTAAAACACCAAACACAAAAGGCATGTACTAATTCTGTTAACCCTTAGAAACCAACAGACGGATTTTCCATCCAAAATCACACCTTGTGTTCTCAGCTTTAAATACTCAGGAATCCCTAAACATCCCCATAAACATAATCCATATATGGATAATATTAGAAAGGCCGGAGCTTACTCTTTCTAAAAATAGTGATCCCAGACATCCCAGAACTCTATGAAACTCAACTAAACTCTATAGTACTCTACGAAACTGTACAAATTTGTACAAAACTCTACAGAACTCTATGAAACTCAACTAAACTCTATAATACTCTACAAAACTGCACAAAACTGTACAAAACTCTACAGAACTCTATGAAACTCAACTAAACTCTACAATAATCTATAAAACTGTCCAAAACTTTACAAACTCTACAGAACTCTATGAAACTCAACTAAACTCTATAATACTCTATAAAACTGTAGAAAACTTTACAAAACTCTACAGAACTCTATGAAACTCAACTAAACTCTATAGTACTCTACGAAACTGTACAAAACTGTACAAAACTCTACAGAAATCTATGAAACTCAACTAAACTCTATAATACTCTACAAAACTGCACAAAACTGTACAAAACTCTACAGAACTCTATGAAACTCAACTAAATTCTATAATACTCTATAAAACTGTAGAAAACTTTACAAAACTATACAGAAATCTATGAAACTCAACTAAACTCTATAGTACTCTACGAAACTGTACAAAACTGTACAAAACTCTACAGAACTCTATGAAACTCAACTAAACTCTATAGTACTCTACGAAACTGTACAAAACTTTACAAAACTCTACAGAACTCTATGAAACTCAACTAAACTCTATAGTACTCTACGAAACTGTACAAAACTGTACAAAACTCTATAGAACTCTATGAAACTCAACTAAATTCTATAATACTTTACAAAACTGCACAAAACTGTACAAAACTCTACAGAAATC
Source organism: Astyanax mexicanus (assembly GCF_023375975.1). Taxonomy (NCBI): domain Eukaryota; kingdom Metazoa; phylum Chordata; class Actinopteri; order Characiformes; family Acestrorhamphidae; genus Astyanax; species Astyanax mexicanus. The sequence continues at coordinate 40,848,603 of NC_064426.1, forward strand.
TATGAAACTCAACTAAACTCTATACTACTCTACAAAACTGCACAAAACAGTACAAAACTCTACAGAACTCTATGAAACTCAACTAAACTCTATAATACTTTACAAAACTGCACAAAACTGTACAAAACTCTACAGAACTCTATGAAACTCAACTAAACTCTACAATAATCTATAAAACTGTACAAAACTTTACAAACTCTACAGAACTCTATGAAACTCAACTAAACTCTATAATACTCTACAAAACTGTACAAAACTTTACAAAACTCTGTAGAACTCTGGTAAACTCAACTAAACTCTATAATAATCTACAAAACTGTAAAAAACTTTACAAAACTCTGTAGAACTCTATGAAACTCAACTAAACTCTATAATAATCTACAAAACTGTAGAAAACTTTACAAAACTCTACAGAACTCTCTGAAACCCAACTAAACTCTATAATAATCTACAAAACTGTAAAAAACTTTACAAAACTCTACAGAACTCTATGAAACTCAACTAAACTCTATAATAATCTACAAAACTGTAGAAAACTTTACAAAACTCTACAGAACTCTCTGAAACTCAACTAAACTCTATAATACTCTACAAAACTGTACAAAACTTTACAAAACTCTGTAGAACTCTGGGAAACTCAACTAAACTCTATAATAATCTACAAAACTGTAAAAAACTTTACAAAACTCTGTAGAACTCTATGAAACTCAACTAAACTCTATAATAATCTACAAAACTGTAAAAAACTTTACAAAACTCTGTAGAACTCTATGAAACTCAACTAAACTCTATAATAATCTACAAAACTGTAGAAAACTTTACAAAACTCTACAGAACTCTCTGAAACTCAACTAAACTCTATAATAATCTACAAAACTGTAAAAAACTTTACAAAACTCTACAGAACTCTCTGAAACTCAACTAAACTCTATAATACTCTACAAAACTGTACAAAACTTTACACAACTCTACAGAACTCTCTGAAACTCAACTAAACTCTATAATAATCTACAAAACTGTACAAAACTTTACAAAACTCTACATAACTCTCTGAAATTCAACTAAACTCTATACTACTCTACAAAACTGTACAAAACTCTACAAAACTCTACAAAACTCTACAGAACTCAACTAAACTCTATAATACTCTACAAAACTGTAGAAAACTTTACAAAAATCTACAGAACTCTATGAAACTCAACTAAACTCTATAGTACTCTACAAAACTGTACAAAACTTTACAAAACTCTACATAACTCTCTGAAATTCAACTAAACTCTATAATACTCTACAAAACAGTACAAAACTTTACAAAACTCTATATAACTCTATGAAACTCAGCTAAACTCTATAATACTCTACAAAACTTTACAAAACTCTACAGAACTCTTTGAAACTCAACTAAACTCTATAATAATCTATAAAACTGTACAAAACTCTACAGAACTCTATGAAACTCTGTAAATCTCTACAAAAATCTACATAAAACCCAAGAAAACTCTGCAACAAATTTTGTAGAAAAACTGTGCAAAACCCTCAGAACCCAGAATTAAACTCACCTAAACTCTATAATACTGTAAACTGTAAAAGCTCCTATAGTGAATTCCAGCTTGCTGGTGCTGCTCTGTATCTAAAGGCAAATCAAATGTAGAATTTAATAAAATGCTTCTCCTGAGATTTTTTGCTTTTCAGTTATGAACAGGTGCACGGTGAGGTGGAGAAGGTTTACTGGAACCGTATGGAGGAGCTCCACCGCCGCTCATCATTCTGACCTGCCACCACGTTCCCCTCCATCCCTATAGGAGGTCCACCCCCACCCGTCACTGCTGCCTGCCACACATAGCAGCGCTGCGTCCGGATTACCGCGATTAGCCAGGCCTTCCTCTGGGACAGGTGCACCGTCACGCTCCGGCAGCCGCTCCAACACGGCCTGCGTACGGCCAAACCCACAGCCCGGGCACCGGCCCAGCGCCCGGACCACATGCCCCCCTCATCAACCCCTCATCAACCGCCCAGCACGCCCCACCGTCCACCCTGAAGAGCAGGAGCAGCAGCAGAAATGAACACATACACAAGTTTCTACAGTAAAATTATATACAGTATATTTACCATAAAGGTACGTTAACAAACAGTACTTACCACAGAGTGCCTCAACTAATTCACTAATTAACAAATTGAATAGTTAAGACCTTATTTATGTGGCAGTCTGTATTATTTAGTTTCTATACAAAAAGCAGAAGCATTTTTGAGTGGAAAAGAGACAAAATATAGTGTTTAACCCTTAAAACTTTCCGTTTTTGTTTTCAGTTCCTCTTTCAGGTCTTATAACACAGTAATTATATCAGACAGACACATGCCCTGATCTCTTTTACTCCAGAAGACATACGGCTGCTCAAAAATAGAATCATTTAAAATCACGTAAAAGGAAGCAGAATTGTTATATTTTCCTGGAACTGATCATGTTTTTCTCAAAATTTAGCTTTTTTGTTGTGGAGAAAGACCTGAGAGTGAATGTAAAAACTGATTATGTGTTTTGAGCAAATAAATATAGTCATAATGGAAGAATAAAACAAGGAACTTTGAAGGAGATCTTATTTTTTTAGGTGTTTTTCTCAATGGATTTCCTGCAGACGCTTTACTGCACTTGGATGTAACCACATTTTTTTAAAAAGAGTAAGTTCTGCCTTTTCTAACCATATATGGTTAATGCTGATGGTTGAAGGCATTTCTTTATGAGTAATTAAGTTGAGAACACAAGGTGCGGTTTTGGATGTAAAATCCGTATGTTGGGTTCTGAGGGTTACTAAAATATTTTTTTTACATGAAGATAAAGATCTCGTCAGCTCTATTTTTACCAGTTTCAGTCTTTTTCAGAATGAGCCATTTAAGAGCTCTGTCATTTTATGTAAATAAGCTGTTGTTATGTTAGTGTTAGCTTAATGTTAAATGGAAACACAAGCAAGCTAGTTCATGCTTATCTGCAATTGAATGTACTTAAATCTCCCTCATGACTTGCCATGGACAGTAGGTATAGATTCCACCCTCAAACGAAGTCTGCTGGCTTTTCCTGCTGAGGTTCTCGACCAGCAAACTGAAATTTCTGCGTTTCTTCAACTGATCAATTTGGTGGGTGTGGCTCTGGTGGGGGTTGATGGGTGATGTCACAACAAGAGAGGATCATCCAAACGGCTCGTAAAAGCAAATGACATTAAACTCTTTCAGCTGATTCACAAAAAATATATGAATGGATTTTGGTGATTTTAATATTATGAGTGGTTATACTGTTTATAGGGACAGTCAAGACCCAACTGTTAACATAAAACCACAGAAAAAGTGTTGTTATTTGATAAAGCCTTCCTGTAAAATGTTATCTAATATTGATATTGAAATTTCAATTTGAGGTTTTCAGGTTTTGAGGTTTCAAGTTGCAACTTTCCCATGATTCATGTTTCATGATTCATGACTCAACCGCAGGCAGCAGCACACGAGCACATGGCCACGATGTAAATCGTGTACCCAGGGCTTAGGCATGTCGTAAAAATAATAATAATTAAATAAATATTTGACCACATTACGTAAAACAAAAAAAAAAATACATTTCTGCAAATGCTCACAGCTTTAGCCTAGCTTCATTTTTTTTAGCTTTAGCCTTTTATCTCTGTCTAACAGCTCTGTAATTAATTTGGATCTCAGTGAATCAGCGCTGTTTTTTACAGTTGTAAGCACTTAAGGAAAATTATATGTTTGGCACCTGAGTTTCTGAAACCTTCAGCTCTGGGACTAATGGAAAAACCACTTTCGGCTCCGCGGCTATCCCAGCGCTTGGCAGGAAGACCAGCCCTGAGCCCCTAAAACTCCAGACCAGCCGTCTGACTGCTTTTATATTTGCATATTAGATGTATATCATGTTATTTCTGCTGGGGAAATGTGGCGTGTTAAAGGATGGGGGGTTTTATAGCGAGCCGTAAGCTCTGGAGAAAGGAGCGAACGCCAGCCTCCGGCGATTAGCGGCGTTAGCGCCAAATGATGACATCATCATCATCATCATCACTAAGCTGAAGGTTGCAGCAAGGCTGACTGGAGTAGACATTACTGTTAATATATTAACACTGTATATAACAACGTAATGTAACAATAGTCTACTTTAAATACAGTAAATGCAAAGTAATAAAGCTGCAATACTGTACTCTTTATACTTTGTACATTTGTGCCCATACAGCTCTAGAAAAAAATAAGAGAGCACTTAAAAATGATGAGTTTCTTTCATTTTACCATATTAAAAACCTCTGGAATATAATCAAGAGGAAGATGGATGATCACAAGCCATCAAACCACCAAACTGAACTGCTTGAATTTTTGCACCAGGAGTAAAGCAGCATAAAGTTATCCAAAAGCAGTGTGTAAGACTGGTGGAGGAGAACATGATGCCAAGATGCATGAAAAAAAAAAACTGTGATTAAAAACCAAATACCAAAAAACAAAAACCATAAAAATTCCACCAAATATTGATTTCTGAACTCTTAAAACTTTATGTGTACTTCACCAGTAGTTACACTGTTATTACACGGATTGTTAATGTGTAACTACAGAGTTATTAGAGATACTTATTATAAAGTGAGATAGGACATTTCAGTATTTCTTAAATATAACAAATATATTTTATTTGGCTTTACTTCGCTCCAGACCAGCCATCTGGATGCGTTTATATTTGCATATTCTATGTATATCATGTATATCAATGACTGCGATAAATTGTGAACCATTTTTGCCATGTTAAAGCCATTTTTTTAGTTTTATACCACTGATTTAATGATCATATAGTAGCATATTAATGCAAATACAGCCATTAAAAGCACAAAGAACAGATTTTACTATGTATAGGTATGTGTTTCATATATGAGTAAAATGAACATTGTTGTTTTAGTTTATAAACTAATACTGACAACATTTCTCTCACATTTAATTACAAATAAAAATATTATAATTTAGGGCTTATAAAACATCTGAAATATAATCAAGAGGAAGATGGATGATCACAAGTCATCAAACCAAACTTGAATTTTTGCACCAGGAGTAAAGCAGCATAAAGTTATCCAAAAGCAGTGTGTAAGACTGGTGGAGGAGAACATTCCAAGAGAAGAAATGAGGGTTATTTATTTATTCTGTATATATTTTTTATATACATTACATATACTTATACATTAGTATATGAATATTAAATCACTGTATATGTTTTTGTTCTGTAAATAAATGCTTTGAACAACAATATTTTTATTTGGAATTTGGGAGAAATGTTGTCTGTAGTTTATAGAATAAAACAACAAAGTTCATTTTACTCAAACATAAACCTATAAATAGCAAAATCAGAGAAAGTGATCATTTTGAATTGAATAAAACAGTATGTAAGCGTGTCCGCAGATACAGTGTACAGAGTGTGTTTAGTACAGGTTTTATGAGACAGTAATAGATAGTAATGATAATAAACTGTATATTAATACTGTTTTACTGCTGTTAATACAATGATACTGTTGTAAATTTATGCAATATATTTTTTTCACAAGTGTAGGTCTATATACTGTGGATTGGTGTGTGCGGGCATGAGGCAGTGAGGTAAACAGCGAGCAGATAAAAGGCCATAATCAGGCGTAACACCAACTGAACAGCTGCACTGACCCCTGGGTCAGGGCTTAGAGGTCGCACAGCAAGTGTTCACACAACATTTTCTTGACCTTTAAAAAAAAAAACTTTTATCGTGGTAATTTTTACGCCTCTGCAGCGCCCCCTCAGGTTCAACTGTGCTATCGCTGAGGATGATGTCAATCAATCAGTCAATCAATCTCACATCTTGCTATTAGAGGCACACTGCTGCTGCTGCAGCTCAGCCAATCAGCTCTACTTCCAGCTCTGCCACGCCTCTAAACCCATACATCACCCAGAGCCTCATTCCCAATAACCCCTTGCATTATTCAAATATGAGCTGAGGGTGGAGTCAACAAAAATCAAAGGGTTTATTGCCCCTTTATAAATTTCTTGTCTGATTAAATATGTTGGGCTGTATTAGCAAAATGTACAAATTGATATAAATATAATAATATAATATATAATATTTGAACCCAATATCTGAGGCCAAGCAAACTACATTGCACAACTCTTTAGCCTTCATATATTTGTCCATTACTGGAGTAAAATTCATTTATAAAAGGGTTATTATTTTAAGTTTTTATACATTTTTTCATTACAATTTTCTGTTTAGAACGACTGTGTATGGTTTTCATCAAAACTTAAAAATTTGATTTGGCCTCAAAACTCAAAAAAATAAAGTCTAGTGCAAAAAGTTGCCTTAAAATGTTGAGTTTTCTCAACTTTTCTCAACTTTTTACAGTGTACAATATATACATTGTACATAAAGCTCTGGAATTAAACAAGAGGCCAGTTAAAAATGATGAGTTTCTTTGATTTTTACCTAATTAAAACCTGTGGATGATCACAAGCCATAAAACCAAGGAGTATCATATCTAAAAAGTTATCCAAAAGCAGTGTGTAAGACTGGTGGGGGAGAACATTCCTCCACCAGAAGATGCATGAAAACTGTGATTAAAAACCAGGGTTTTTCCATTAAATATTGATTTCTGAGCTCTTGAAACTTGAATGAATATAAACTGGTTTTCTCTGCGTTATTAGAGGTCTGTCAGCCATTTCTCATTTTCTGCAAATAAATAATTGCTCTAAATTACAATATTTTTATTTGGAATTTGGGAGAAATGTATTCTGTAGTTTATAGTTTATGTATTTTACTCAAATATGTACCTATAAATTGCAAAATCAGACAAACTGATTCACAAACTTAAATATGTACTGTATTTACTGTTACCTGATGTTTTCTACACAGTTAGAGTATATTCGCAGTGCACTACGAGAACTGCCTTAAGCGTAACGTTATTTGCAGCAGTCAGATGCTAATATGCTAATAGTAAAACCGCAGTGCATGATTAATAGGTGAGCTTGGGAGCGCGATGAGAGGGGACATGCAAATCGGCCTTTTTTTGCATTCCACTTTGCATCCAAAACATCCTGGTCGGCCCGGGCAGCTCCAGAGCACGGCCTGCTGGGAAAAGGGAAAATGGGGCGGCTTTGAATAAGCAAATCAGGGCTGTTTTCGCCCGAGCTTATCGCGCCGTCACGACACCTCAGCAGGCCCGGCGTTTGTCAATGCAAAGCACTCAGCTTGGCTACGATGATTATCGTCCTGCGGGCCGCCGGCCGAGGCTGAGGAATAGGAAAATGAAGTACGGCCGGGTGACAGTTAGAACGTGCTGTTGTGAGCCGCCCAACTTCCCTTTCAGTCCAACCAGCACCTTTCTAAAAAGAGGAAGGAGACAGGTGATGCGTATCACACACACCTGTGAACTCGGACAAAGATACACTCACTAATACACCTTCAGCATATACAGAACAGTACCAGTCAAAACTGTAAATTTTATATAAAAGTCATTAAAGCTATACAGGTACATACAGCTCTTAAAATAATAGGAGACCACTTCAATTTCTAAATCAGTTTCTCTGATTTTGCTATTTATAGGTAAATGTTTTTAGCGAAATAAACATTTCAGAAATCAATATTTGGTGGAATAACCCTGGTGGTTTTTAATCACAGTTTTTTTTCATGCATCTTGGCATCATGTTCTCTTTCTCCACCAGTCTTACACACTGCTTTTGGATAACTTTATGCTGCTTTACTCCTGGTGCAGAAATTCAAGCAGTTCAGTTTGGTGGTTTGATGGTTTGTGATCATCCATCTTCCTCATGATTATATTCCAGAGGTTTTCAATTAGGTAAAATAAAATAAACTCATTATTTTTAAGTGCTCTTTTATTTTTTTCCAGAGCTGTATATATTATACTTAAGAGTTGAGGACAGGGTTTATGCTTTATGAGGTAGAGTCACTTGGAATTCAGGCTTTCAGTTAACAGCTGTTGAATTTCTTGTCTCTTAATGTGTTTGAGAGCATCAGTTGTAAAGTAGTGAAGAGGTAGAGTTACAGGTATACAGTGAATAGTTATATTTGAGTAATGTTCTAATCCAGATTATGGCAAGAAAGAAAATGACTTTAAGATAAAGTAAAGGTCAGTCAATCCGAAAAGAAGAATTTCAACATTATGATGATGAAATTGGCACTCATCAGGACCACCCCAGGAAAGTGCAAGAAGAGCGAGAGTTTCCTCTGTTGTACAGTTTATCAGTTTATCAGAGTTACCAGCCTCAGGAAGCACAAGATAACAGCTCCCCTAGATAAAAGCACCTGAATGCTATGTAGATTCTCTACATACACAAAAGGAAAGCTTTTTCCTTTTTTTTCCCCTTTTTTTGTCATCTGTTTTCTATAGTGCAATAATAGAATAGTGTGGCAGGCCAATGATTATGGTGTGACATGAGTGACATGAGTACAGGTAGAGTGATTTGCATTTTTCTCCCTCTACAGCCCATAATAATATTATTAAAGGTGTCATTCCAATTTTTTTTCATTCATTCATTCATTCATCCGGTGATCAGGTTTAAAGCTGCTTTAGTCCGGTGGAGGAGTGGGCGAGGAGAAATGATAGGATTTCTGCTCTTGCCCATAAATATTCATACATGCAAACATGTCGCCTTTGATTGGCTAACAAGACTGCGGCAACAAAAAGCATTAATAACAGTCTTCTCGATGTCATATGTTATTTTACAATATGTGTAATAATGTACTGCTAAGTGCATTTAAGTCACTGACCTAGTCTTAAGAGTCTCTGTAAAAAGCCAAATCCAGTGGAGATCCTTATTTAAACCTATAGTTACTTACACACAGAGGTGGGTAGTCCAGGTCCAGAAAGTAAAAAGTTACATTTTTACTTTCTGGACCTGGACTACCCACCTCTGTTTACACAATATAGCTAGCGTTAGCAAAGTAACTTTTCTAAACATAAACCTACCTATCTCAATTGTACCTTGCTGGTGTTGTTTCATAGATAAATTCTAACCGTTTGTTCCGTAGCTCTGAATTACTGGGTAAAGTATATAAACACTGATGTGTTATTCGCACAAATAACACAGGAATGAACTACATGCTGTTCCTAGCTCTGTTAGTTATCTCCTATCTGACGAGACGGAGTCGCTGCACGCCTTCAGCTCTGCCTGTGGGCGGTTTCAAGCCGAGGTGGGCGGGGCCATAAATACTAATTCACGGGTTGACGTAGACACGGTACTTTTCCTGATCGTTTTTCTCAATATTTTCTTTTACTAGCTGCTGCAGACAACAGTGCAGCATCATAAACAACTAGAGACCTACTGTATTTCACAAAGAACAAGAAAAAGTAGATTTTAGAGGAAGGAGACCTTTAAACCATTCATGGAATGGGGAGGAGTTTCAGTGTGTTAAGGGTAAAAGCACAATTCTAAGCTTACCCCCCATATGGGGGTTTTATAGGGACATCTGTGCATTTTTAAACAAGACAATGCAAAACCACATGCTGCAAAGATATGTGGTGCTATGCATCTTCAGTGTTGTAACCACCACACTATGGTAATGCACATTAGAGCATATTTCACACAAACTCAAAACCAAAATCTACAGTGAATTCACAAAACCCAGAGCACAGAGTGAAGATAGACACTTCTCAGACACTCGCTCTATCATTAAAAGAGAATCCAGATGGTTGGGTAGAAATATTGACCTCCCCAGCCCCCCCTCCCCCCCCACCAACACATCCACCACCACCCTCTCTTCTTCATCATCTTCTTCTTTTTTCTTATTCTTTAAACATGCCCAACACAAAGTCAAAGCCAAGTCACAAGTGCTGGATGACACCAAACTTCCAACAATTCTTGGAAAGATGTTGTACATTGTGCCGCTAACGGGCTAATCAAATCTGTGAACGCGAAGGCCTCCAAATTAGCAGATGGGCAGAGAGAGAAAGAGAGAGAGAGGGAGAGAGAGGGAGAGAGGGAGAGAGAGAGAGCTTTATCAGCTGAAGTGAAGTGATCTGACTGAAACTCAAAAGCGGAACAAGAGCTTCGCCGCTTGGCCTCAGGTGGTGGAGATAAGCCTGCTTCACCTACGCTGATAGAAATCTACCTCGTTCCTCAGATCATACACTCCTCTACTCTACACTTCCACTCGCTCTCACATAACAGCTGCGTCCACCAACAACAAAACACCAAAACTACAAGAAACGGAGAGAAAAATAAATGAGATATTTATGTAACAGAGTTCAAATATACATGTGCTTTATTGTTAGAGTTCCCCAAAATTCTTATCCTTATGCCTATATTAATATGGAGTGGCTAGGTTGAGACGGCTCCTCCCTTTTTCCCCCTTTCACTTTTCATTTTTCGTTTTCAATGGAGAGGTATCATCATAAAACTCTAAATTGCTCTATATATGTACCCAAATTAATTAACAACAATTGTGGATTAAAATACTATGTCACTAGTAGTCAGTATTAAAGCATTTATAAGCATGTTTGTGCACTGATGATGCTACAGCACATGGTCTATGATAGCATGCAGGCTAACTAGCTAATTACTCCCTGTTTTTATATGCTTTTATACTAACTAAAAATAACTAAATTGGAGGGGAGAAAAGAGGTGGCCACCTATCCAGAGCTAAAGGCTGTTTATTTCGGTTTATCAGGTTTACAATCAAATTCAACTTCTCAAAAACATTCTCAAAAATACATTTAACCAGATTTATATTATCAACTTAACCCTTTACAATGTTAAGTAATCCACAGAGTTCACGCTACTAGACAAATGCTATATAAAATATAAAAAATCGACCCTAAAAATCTTTAGATACAGTAAGTAACTTCACTGAGAAAAAAAAAACTAACTCTATAGGTGCCTAATTACATAAAGTCTGATACTAGCAGTATGTTATCAGTTAGTTGAGTTGCTTTTTCTGATAGATAGATAGATAGATAGATAGATAGATAGATAGATAGATAGATAGATAGATAGATAGATAGATCCGCTCCGAGCGCCGCCATCACTGTACTGATAATGACAGACACATGTACATAGACTCCGCATAGCCTGCCTCCTGATGCCGGCTATGTATTATCAGTACAGTGATGGTGACGCCCGGAGCTGAAGCTAGCATTATGGGATGTAAACAGTGCTTTTTAATAGGCTTCTTATGTACTTTTAAAATTCTTAATGCCTCGTTTTAAATGTCAGGGCTCTCCAAGGAGCTGTGGAGCTACTTTGAGCATGATAACGGTGTAAAAAGTGATTTATTAGGGCACAATATGCCCCTATATGGCCGTTGTACAGAGTGCTGGGCAAATAGCACAAAATGACTGAATATCAGAAAGCTGTGGGAAAGCGGAGGTGGGCAATTCAACAAAGGTAAGAACTTTTTATCATGTTTTACTACCATTTTACACTGGAGTTCTCCTCTAAATGAGCTGCTGGTGTATCTTCACAGTGTGAATGAGCAGGTCAGTATTCTCTGCTGAGACGCACAAAAGCGCCACACTGTTAAGATACTACCGTGCAAAAGTTAGAGCTCACCTGCTTCTTAAAAGGAATGACGTCTATCATACTGATGGGTTTATTTCATGTTATGCCCAAAATTAACCACACCCATGATTAATTAAGAGAATTAGTTTATGACTTTTGTGCTTTTCAAGCAATTGGTTGTGCACTATAGATCACTAAAATAGGGCCCAATGTGTTTGTGCATTGTAATATAGATGCAGATGTTTAGTATATGTATTTTTAATAGAATATGTACACTATAAGCCCAGATAAGTAGAGGAAACCGGTTGCCTTAAATAAGTTAAGTAATGGGTAAAGACAACTTAAGTTAGCATAAGTTAGAACATCAAGTTATTACAACTAAAGGGGAAGTTGATTTAACTTTTTTTTTATTTTTGTTACACTGTACGACCAGATAAGTTGAGTTACTTAACTTTTTTGAGGTTTTCTCAATTTTTTTAGAAATGAGGAATGAAAACTTTAGTTTGCAAAAATTTAAATAATCAAGTTATTACAACAAAAGAGGAACTTGATTTATTTCTAAGGTAGCTGATGGTGAGTGTTAGTCAGAAACTGTTGGACACACCCAGTATGCAAATAGATTGTCACAGAAGCCAATGGAAAAGAAGCTGTTAATGGAAACAGACTAAACTCAGTTATTATTAGTTGGTTCAACTCAAAGATCTCAGTTTGAATAGTACAGTGCCCACAAATGTTCAACTAACTCAAAATAGTTGAGTTTTGTTTAGAAATATCCAATTTTATGTAAAACAGACTTAAATTATTTGAGTTCAAACAACATATGTGTTTATAAAATTAATAGAGATTGAGATGAAAGAGAGTAAAATCAAAGAAGGAGGACGGGGGCAAAAGTTAAAGAGCGACAATTGGCTTTATAGAGGCCAGCATTATTATCAGCCCCACCCCCCCCTAACGGGTGAATAAGTGAACGGGTGAGGGGTGAGGGGGTTAACGGGTGAATGGGCGGGGAGTGCATGTATTACTGCGGGTGCTGTTGATAAGGATGTGGCCTGCAGATCCTGCAGGAATACTAAGTGTGTGGGAGACACTGGATTCTTTCAGGGCCGGACCCTCGGGGGCACGGCGGGTAGGGCGGTCCGGTCGGCCATAATGTGAGCGCGCTCGGCTGATGACAGAGGGCCCTGTTCTCATCACAGCCAGCGGCGCACACTTAAAACACTCCGCTAAAAAAGAGTGAGCGAGGGTGTGAGGGGGTGAACACGCACTGGAGCCAGTGCTGGAGTCCGTACTGTAGAGGAGCTGTTTATAATCCATCAGTACTGTCCTTGATTTTACCAAATTCAAAACCTCTAGAATATAATCAAGAGACAGATGGATGATCACAAGCCATCAAACCACCAAACTGAACTGCTTGAATTTTGCACCAGAAGTGAGAGAGAGAGAGAGAGAGAGAGAGAGAGAGAGAGATTGAGAGAGCACTCAGTCAGAAACTTCACTCCTTCGTTTCTTTGGTTTTACTATGAGTGAATGGAGGAGCTACTGAGCTCTGAGTTTCCTCTTCTGAAGTCCCCAATGCTCCACCAGCCGCTAGCGTTCAGTAAAACTGAGCCGGATCCTCTTTTAGAGGCTGCACGTGTGATGTAAGTACGTAAAGACACGAGACGTGGCCAGAAGAAGAAGAACTTCCAGTTTTTAGATTGAATATACTTTATTAGGCTTAGCAGGGATGATGGTTCAGCACACTGGTACCATTAAACACTATATTTTATCCATATTCTTCTCCACTCAAAAATGCTTCTGCTTTCAGTTTAGAAACTTTAATGTGTAACTACACAGTTACTTATAAATTATAAATTATATATATATATATTTTGTCATGTTATTGAGAATTATAGATTTTTCAGTTGTATTGATTCTGGCTACCTCACTTTTGGTACAGTGATATACCTAAAGCTAGTACAAAGTGTGAACCAAGACAGATTACAGAGAGAGACAGAGAGAGAGAGAGTTCCTCTTTTATTCTCTTTCTTCCTCTCTTTTCTTTCATTCTGTTCATCTCCTAAAGCCGGATGAGGGTCATCTTACCAAAGTCCCCACCGCTCTGCAGAAATCCTGCTTTTTGGCAGCCCTGTGACCTGTTAACATCTTTATTCCACAGCGTAAAAACAATCCTCTCTTTTCTCCCACCGCAAAAATATGCTATGGTTTTAGAGCTCGTACACGTTTTATTTCTTCCAAGTGATTACGAGGATCGTAAGTACAGAACTATAGCAGCAGTTTGGGGGGAAAGTATAAAACTTTGGTGACAGAATAATGCAGACATGTTCAATAAACATCTGTTTAAATGAAGAGATTCCCTTCAAAATGTGTTATTACATTATTACAAATAGCTACTCTTTTCAGGCTGTGACCTAAATGGACCATCAGCCACCCTCTCCAGCACTATCTGGGTAAAAAGACATTGAAAAAAACTGTGGTATGTTACGGTGAAAAGATCAGTTTCCTTTGCTGATAAGTGTTGGACACATCAAGGCGGCTGCACCATTAAAATAGCAATCCGCCAAAGTCAGAGCTCACCTGGCTCTTAATGGAATGAACAGCAAGAGACATGCTGATTGGTTTATTTCACATTACGACCAAAATTAACCACCCTGTGATTAATTAAAAGAATCAGTACATGCATTTTGTGCATTTTAAGATGCGCAAGGTGTACTTTTCCCATCATTACGATAGCAAAGACACACTGACACACCCTAAAACAAGCTGCGCAGTGCTCGGTGTAAGTGCAAAGGCTCGCCTATAGATAGCTCCACCTGTGGGTAGTGTACCTCTTGGTGAGAGATGAGTGATTGCACTCAAAGCTTTCTTGCTTTGTTGTAATAATGTAATTGTAATATAATGTATTACAAATATATTTTGAACAATGCACTTAAATAAAGAATTGAGTGTGTGTGTGTGTGTATGTGTGTGTGTGTGTGTGTGTGTGTGTGTGTGTGTGTGTGTGCCAGGGGACAGTGGTGCAGCCTGATATTCTGGGAATGGAGGGGTCGAGCCGCTGACCCACCTGCTCCCTTCTCTCTTTAGCTGGATCTCGTCAGATTTCAGCAGCTGCACCCCCTCACAATACAGCTCTTTATAACCAAAGAGAGCGAGAGAGAGAGAGAGAAAGAGAGAGAGAGAGAGAGCGAGAGAGAGAGAGATACAGAGATACAGAGAGAGAGAGAGAAACAGAGAGAGATATACAGAGAGAGATACAGAGAGAGAGAGAGAGATACAGAGAGAGAGAGAGAGAGAAAGAGAGAGATACAGACAGAGAGATACAGAGAGAGAGATACAGAGAGAGAGAGAGAGAGAGAGACAGAGAGAGAGAGAGAGAGATACAGAGAGAGAGAGAGAAAGAGAGATACAGAGAGAGAGAGATACAGAGAGAGAGAGAGAAAGAGAGATACAGAGAGAGAGAGAGTCTGTCTGTATTATTTTGTTTCTAAACTGAAAGCAGAAGTATTTTTGAGTGGAGAAGAATATGGATAAAATATAGTGTTTAATGGTACCAGTGCGCTGAAACAGCCAACCCTGCTAAGCCTAATAATATATTCATTCTAAAAACTGGGGAGTCGAGTCACTTTTCGCGGGAGTTCTTCTTTTGTCCACGTCACGCGTCTTTACGTACTTACGTCACATGTACAGCCTCTAAAAGAGGATCCGGCTCAGTTTTACTGAACGCGAGCGGCTGGTGGAGCAATGGAGACTTCAGAAGAGGAAACTTAGAGCTCAGTAGCTCCTCCATTCACTCATAGTAAAACCAAAGAAACGAAGGAGTGAAGCTTCTGACTGAGCTCTCTCTCTCTCTCTCTCTCTCTCTCTCTCTCTTAATCTCTCTGTCTGACTAAACATAACCTGGAATCGGATTCATCCGCTCTCAAAGGGGACCGCATCACACCCGCCCAGTTTAAAATGATTCTCCTGCATGCTCGGTGCAATTACCCATTCTCACCAGAGAGAGCCCTCAATCCCCCAAGTCTTACACACTACTTCTCTACTTCTGTATGTGTAAATGAATAAATATGACCAACAGCTCCCATATCAGTCTATAGTATTAATAATTTATTACACCTTAATCTAAGAGCAATTCTTCTATTACTTAAAGAAGAGTATACTATACTACTCTATACAGTATAAATGTAAAACTCAGTCTTCAGACTTGGAGCCAGCGGTAGAGCCACAGCAGAGCCGTGGTGGTGTGCTGGTGGGGGGTTGGTGGGGGGGAGAGGGATCTAAGGCTGAACTATTAACAACAGAAACCTACTTTACTGCCACCATAAATACAAGCCTGCACAGAACACCATAAATATTATTAAACCGCTGCTTTTACTGGCTTTCATTAAATTCTGCTTCACCTTCACCAGCTCTCTGAACACATGCTTGGGTCTAAGCAGACATCTACTGACTCATTCACATCAATCAATCCTTTAACTCATTTTACTTATATAATGACTATTATTCCTAATATTGTGTGGCCATATTTCCATTAAAACTGATGTTTTTTTGTTTCAGTGAAGTTAAAAGGTTTGATGGTACACAAAATTTAAACATTACCATTACCAATGAGACATTTGCATGCCAATTACAGGGTTCATCCAACATTGCTAACACAGCATTAATATGTTAGGGACCAAAGACAACCAACAATGCTAACGCAGTATTAGCATACCAGTGATCAGACTCTTCCAACATAGCTAACTTTATTTTAACGTGATGGTAACCGGGCACATCCAACATTGCTAACACAGCATTAGCATGCCAATGACTAGGCATATCCAACGTCACTAATGCAACATTAGCCAGCCAGTGATAGGACTCATCCAACATCGCTAATGAAGCATTAGCATGTCAAGGCCTGGACTCATCCAACATCGCTAATGAAGCATTAGCATGTCGAGGCCTGGACTCATCCAACATCGCTAATGAAGCATTAGCATGTCGAGGCCTGGACTCATCCAACATCGCTAATGCAGTATTAGCATGTCGAGGCCTGGACTCATCCAACATCGCTAATGAAGCATTAGCATGTCGAGACCTGGACTCATCCAACATCGCTAATGAAGCATTAGCATGTCAAGGCCTGGACTCATCCAACATCGCTAATGAAGCATTAGCATGTCGAGACCTGGACTCATCCAACATCGCTAATGCAGTATTAGCATGTCGAGGCCTGGACTCATCCAACATCGCTAATGAAGCATTAGCATGTCGAGACCTGGACTCATCCAACATCGCTAATGCAGTATTAGCATGTCGAGGCCTGGACTCATCCAACATCGCTAATGAAGCATTAGCATGTCAAGGCCTGGACTCATCCAACATCGCTAATGAAGCATTAGCATGTCAAGGCCTGGACTCATCCAACATCGCTAATGCAGTATTAGCATGTCGAGGCCTGGACTCATCCAACATCACTAATGAAGCATTAGCATGTCGAGACCTGGACTCATCCAACATCGCTAATGAAGCATTAGAATGTCAAGGCCTGGACTCATCCAACATCGCTAATGAAGCATTAGCATGTCGAGACCTGGACTCATCCAACATCACTAATGAAGCATTAGCATGTCAAGGCCTGGACTCATCCAACATCGCTAATGAAGCATTAGCATGTCAAGGCCTGGACTCATCCAACATCGCTAATGCAGCATTAGCATGTCAAGGCCTGGACTCATCCAACATTGCTAATGAAGCATTAGCATGTAAGGGATCAAACTATTCCAACATTATAAACATGGAGTTAGCATGCTGGTGATAAGACTCATCCAACATTGCTAATGCTACGTTAGCAATGAAGGAAACCGTACTCACGCACATTAACATCACTAATGTGACAGTACCATGCCACTGCCACTGGGCTCATCCAACATTGCTAACCTAGCATTAGCACGCCGTTGACTGGACTCATCCAACATCATTATTAAGGCTTTATTGTACTCAGAACCATTTAGCCCTGCAGTGGAAAAGTGGTGCAAAAAATTACAAAAGGTTGTGGTCTATTTCATAAATACAAATATAAAGATGGCAAAAAAATACAAAAAAACACTGAAAAAAATCACTGAGACAGAAATAAATGATGTAATAAGCATCAGGAGAACTAACAGTGGCATTTCCAGTGTAAACGCAGGGCACTGACACGAGGCCATGCGTAGTTAAACTGGGAAATTTATGACGGATATTAAAGCTGTTCTGACTTCTCTCTGGGGTTGTCATTAGAGGACACTGGAGGTAGCAGCAGGCGACTCACCTATAGCCCAATATACCATTAAATCAAGCAGTAGAAGCTGATTAGCTGTAAAACTGGCAACGAGCACTCTGCAGCTTTTCTGTTATAAGCAAAAAAATACAGTGAATTATTATTTTTTTTATTTCTTTAGGCTTTTGCATTGGTAAGTATGTGAAAAATCCCATTTGAATATTAGTTATTAGTTTACAAACAATGTGCAATTAATAACAAAATATATGGTGGCATAAATAATATTCACACTCAAGTGTATTGCTTGTGATTATACCACAGTTCCATTATCGCTGTTTATTGAAAGATTTTGAGTTAAAGAGGAGGTAAAAGTAGCATTGGTTATAAAAACTCCGCCAGTTAAAATAGTTCAATTGCTGCTCTGTTTGTAGCTGCGCTGTTTGGCTTGTAAGCGCTGCATTGTTGCTAGGTTACCTTTATGTGGCGGAGTAATACATGGAAAGCTTCGATTACAGTGCATTACCAGCTGATAATGGCACTCACAGAACGCCCCTCAGCCAATCACATTGCAGGATCGGAAATAAATGTGGTATAGTATGACATTTTAGTCATTATGGCTTTTAGAAAAATGTGTTTTGAGAAGAGGGGAAGGGAAATATTGCACTATAGGACTCTGTGGGTGTGGCCTAAGCTTTTGTCCTTAAAGGCTTTATTTTTTTATTACTTTTACTTTTATACTTTAATTAGTTTTGCAAGCAGTACTTTTATATTTTTACTAAAAGAGTAAAAAGCTTGAGTTGATACTTCTACAGAAGTATTTTATTAAATCCTGGTATTTATATTTCTACCTACAGAATATTGAAAGGAGATATTTTCACACCTTTGATTGAGATTTGTTGGTTGTTCCAACCAGTACAAATCTACCCACCAGTACTAGAGTGTATATTGATGGTGAGTGTGTGTAATCACTAATCAGTGGAATGTATAGAGTAAGCATGCTCTGCATTAGTGATAGCACACAGAGGTGTAAACAATAGCAGTTTAGCAGTAAAATCTGAATTAGCTGAAGAGCATGTGATGCCCGGCGGCTGCAGGGAACAGGCGGGTAGTATTTTGACTCGTGGCATCGGACTCATAAACACCCGGCTGAGGTGCGGCGGGGGAACGGCGAGAGCCACTGATTTGATCGACTTCTGCTGATCTGAAATTTCAATCCTCTGCACACTTACTGCCAGAATGAATAGCTGACTGTGTCCAGCAATAAGCGAAGGCCTGATAGAGGACACTGTCCTCACACACACACACACACACACACACGTTGCTATTATTTTCAGGACCTTCTACTTACATCATGATAACTACACTGTAAAACCCAATAAGTTGAATAACTCAAAAATGCAAATTAACATTGTGAGGCCCTTGCAAAGGTAGCAAAACTAGTGCACACAAACAGACACACTTATACAGCTCATACACTCATAAAAATAAGAGAGCACTTATAAATAATGAGTTTCTTTGATTTTACCCAATTGAAAACCTCTGGAATATAATCAAGAGGAAGATGGATGATCACAAACCATCAAACCAAACTGAACTGCATGAATTTTTGCACCAGGAGTAAAGCAGCATAAAGTTATACAAAAGTGTGTAAGACTGGTGTGTAAAGTGTGTAAATATCAGGGTTATTCCACCAAATATTGATTTCTGGATTGGATTGGTTTGGTTTAATTCAGTTTGGTGTAGTGTGGTGTGGTGCGGTGTGGTGCAGGCTTGGCTTGGCTTGGCTTGGCTTGGCTTGGCTTGGTTTGGCTTGGCTTGGTTTGTCTTGGCCTGGCTTGGTTTGGCTTGGTTTGGCTTGGCTTGGCTTGGCTTGGCTTGGTTTGGCTTGTCTTGGCTTGGCTTGGCTTGGCTTGGCTTGGCTTGGCTTGGCCTGGCCTGGCTTGGTTTGCTTCTGCTTGGCTTGGCTTGGCTTGGCTTGGCTTGGCTTGGCTTGGCTTGGCTTGGCTTGGCTTGGCTTGGTTTGTCTTGGCTTGGCTTGGCTTGGCCTGGATTGGATTAGATTGGTTTGGATTAGATTGGTTTGGTTTGTTTTGGATTGGTTTGAATTATATTGGATTGGTGTGGTTTGGATTGGATTGGGTTAGATTAGATTGCTTTGGGTAGGCATTAGTTTGGGTAGGGATATTAACTGGACTAACTAGTGCCAGTATGTAATGCCATTCGCCTTACTGAACATGCCCTTTAAATAATTTTCATCATAACATAAGAGAAGTGCAGAAAAATGGGGGAAAGGTAACTGTCTCACCAAACCTGATTAAATACCAAAAACATTCAAATGCAAAACCACACACACACACACACACACACACACACACACACACACACACACACACACACACACACACACACACACACACATGCGTGCACCCTCACTAAACAAATATTTCTCTGGACTGGCAGAGCTGATGTGTTGTTAGCTGCTGCAGATTTGCATGCAGTAAGAGTGAGTACAGCAGTTCTCAGGAGAGGCAGCAGTTTAAAAAAGTGAAGTAGAGCAGAAAAACCCTCCCTGCAGCCCTGCAGCCCTGCAGCAGCACGTTTCACCTGCATGCTCTACAAAAACAAACACAAAACAGAAGTAATGTTTTGTGTGTTAAGTCCAAAAGTCCAAAACAATTCTAAAAGCAAATCTTTCTGACATTTTGTAGGCTTGTCTCGCAGCAGAATGAGTGTAACAGATATTCTTCAGATTCCTATTATTTGTGTTTTTAAAAAAGGGCTAATCTACAGTTACAGTAGATACAGAATCACCAGATGCTACAGATTACAGTGCTGGTGATTCTGGTGATCTACTGTAACTGTAGATTAACCCTTATTTCTAAACAAATAAAATTAATTCAAAGATAAACCATAATACACTATGGGTCCCATTTTACACTCTCCACAAGCTGCATCATGATGCTCATTGCTATGTTACACCGTGTCAACAGTCTATTTTCATGCCTTGCACCTGCACCGTTAAAATATCCTTGGAGTGTATGAATACATCTATGTAGATGGGCATTGATAGGCATGTTTCTATTTAGGCGGCGGAAAATACAGATGTGCTACTGACTAATTAAAACCCAGACAACATTCAACAGTCATCCGTCCATACCTATGTAGGTTACTCACTTACTCACTTACTAACTCGGTGTGAACGTCCAGGTCAATTTTCTTGGCTGATATCCCCAAAAGAGCTGCACTGTTAAGATATCAATGCGCCAAAGTCAAAGCGCACCTTTATTACCTTGTATTTATTATGATCTTAGCCCATGAATATTCATTTTACCATTTCTTTCATTATTCATCTATATTACACTCATTTTTCTTATCTAATGTTTTTAATCCTTTTTACACTGTAAATTCTTGGCTGCATTTTAAATGAAGGACACTCATAGCTAACTACTGAGTTAAAATACAGGTTGATTGATTGATTGATTGATTTTTTGATTGATTGATTGATTGATTGAACAACGGATTCTGGCAGGCAGGCTGAATATGGCACAACACCTGTCTGGAAAGGCACACCAATCACTATGATGATTTACTAGAGGGATGTATTAAAGGTATTTAGTGCACTCAGTCAAATTAACCGGACTAAATACAGGACCATGCTTCATTTGATCCAGATTAAGATTGGATTTTTCTGCATTTACCTTTATGCTACACTGTAAACCCATATGTTGTTTAAATTCAAATTATTTAAGTCTGTTTGACATAAAATTGGATATTTCTAAACAATACTCAACTATTTTGAGTTAGTTGAACATTTGTGGGCACGTAAACATTTAAACTGAGATCTTTGAGGTGAACCAACTTATCATAACTGAGTTTATTCTGTTGTCATTAACAGCTTCTTTTCCATTGGCTTCTGTCACAATCTATTTGCATACTGGGTGTGTCCAATAGTTTCTGACTAACACTCACCATCAGTGTGTAGTGATTCCCCCTGGGCTACCTTACAAATAAATCAACTTCCCCTTTAGTTGTAATAACTTGATGTTTTAATTTATGCTAAATTAAGTTTTCATTACACATTACATAACTTTTTTAAGGCAACCAGTTTCCACAAATTTGTTAAGTAAATTCAACTTATTCAGGCTTACAGTGTATTAAAGAGTTAAAGGGTCGATGTAGAGTTAGGAGTCTTGCTCAAGGACTCTTATTGGTGTAGAGCAGCATTCAGTCATCCAGACCTGGAATTGAACCACAGTCTTCCACAGGATGTGGTAGTTAGCTCACTAGCAGGTAGTGGTGTTATCCACTGCACCACACCAAAACCAGTTGTCAGAGTTTAAGGCGTCTCTCAGTAGGCCGGCTGCTGCAGTTCTTGACCTCAGTTTTTTTATGATTTCACTTGCTGACTTTATGACTGAATAAATGCAAATCACACGGCAGCGTTTGGCACGGCAGCTGAGAGTCTGGATCTGTGAGTGTCGTCTTATTTACGCTGTGCCCGTCAGCTTTGAAAGCGAAGCTCCCATTAAACAATCAACAGATTCCTCGTTTAGACTATTTTCGGCTTCTCCCGCGGCTTCTTTTGGAACAGAAATGTAAAGAATCCCACATTCACGGCCCAAAAAACCCTAAAAAAATAAAAATAAAAATGCCACTGGCATGACTGAAATTAAGAGCTCTGAGATCAGATTTGAGATATGAAATTATAAAAGGTCAAAGCAGTCATGCTGTATTTTAAGCACTAGACAGACATGCCCAGTATACTGTAATTTCTGTGGGATTGCGTAGATTTGTACTAAAATAGCTGATCTTGTTATGCGTGGAAGTGTGTGTGTGTGAAATGGCTACAGAAGTCCAATTTCCAAACCCTGGATAGAGTTTTCTGCCCCAAAATGAAGCTCACACGGGTTGCCAGATTGAAACACAGTGGCAAGCAACAACAAGTCTTACTCTGTAGCTAATCAGTAAATATATCTGTATATGTTTAAATCGCCAGAATGCCTGTATTTATTAATAGTTCTAGTGGTCGTGGTAAGTTACCCAGCTATGGTTAACAAACCTAACTGAAGCTTAGTGATTACCTGTTCACCAGCAAACATTCTGGACGGTCCTTTTCATCTTCAGTCCAGAGCACAAAACATTACAGTCATTTTTTTTCAAAATAGATCTGCAATATGTATGCACAAAGTGCGCAATGATGCTTATTCCTTATTACACCCCGTTCAACAGTCTATTTTCATGCCTTCTGTCTGCGCTGTTAAAATAGAGAATTTTTTAATATATCTACACTGATGGGCGTGGTGGTCTGGAAGTGAGGTGTGTTCAGGTAAATTTCTGGCATGTTGCTATCCAGGTGATGGTAAACACAGGTGCGCCACTGACTCATTAAAACCCTGACAACAGTCAATAGTCATCCATCCATACTTAACGTAACTATGCAGTGCTTGTACACCTCCACTCCTTTAACACACACACACACACGGACTTCAACAATAACATATAATATAGAATACAATTACATTGCTGTTCCCCTAAATGAGCAGTTGGCAAAACAAGCAGGTCAGTATCCTCTGCTGAGACACGCAAAAGCGCCGCACTGCTAAGATAAGAACATGCCAAAGTCAGAGCCAAAGAACCGACACACTGATGTTCATGTCTTTTGTGCGCTTCGAGCTGCACAAGGTGTACTTTTTGCAGTATTAGTGGTATCAGTAAATATAGTAACTGTATTGTAGAGAAGTGGGCGGAGCTTCTTCTGGTCATGGTGAACATAAGGCTTGTGTTGTGTACAGTAGTAGTAAAGTTGTAGTAAAGTGGTATTAGTGAATATAGTAACTCTGTATTGTAGTAGAGAAGTGGGTGGAGCTTCTGTTTTGATGGGAGAGGTTTAAGTGGTATTTGTGATTGTGATTATTGTAAAATTGCCCGTTGCTATGACGATGCTACAGTGATGCTTCTAGTTCAGCTCTGATATAAACTCTACTATAGAGCAGGATTGACTGTATGATGCTCTGCAGCTCTGAACCCTCCTGTCCTCTATAATCATCAGAACCAGGTGTCGCACAAAGTTCATCAGCCGCAAACGTTCCTCAGAGACTCCGCTCAGACGCAGCCAGGCCTGCTGATGAAAGAGAAAAGGACGAGTGGCTTCCTTGGTGGCGACCTTTAGCCCGGACCTCCACAACGCCCCCTAGGGGCCGCGGGCTCTGAGCAGCGCTGAGTGGTTAATTGATGTGAAGGCTTGGCGGGCCTCCGCGGCGAGCGCGCTCAGTAGAGTAGTGCATTTCATTTCGCCGGAGACAAAACAAGCCGCTGGAGAGGAGCGAGCCCATAAAGCAGATCCCAGAGCTGTAATGTGACAGGCCTGCGCCACAGCGTTTCCCGTAAAACAGCCCGAGGGGGCGGATCTCCAAACTCAGAGATGTCCCTGCGCCGTCTAATTCACATGAACATTCAGGAGATGATTTATGAGAATCTGGGATCAAAAAAGCAGACGAGCTGGAAGAGCGAGCGCAGCCGCAAGCCTTTATTCAGACCATATGCCTAAAGAGCATGTGTGTGATTGTGTGTGTGTGTGTTACTGTGTGATTGTGTGTGTGTTAGTGTATGTGTGAGTTTAGTGTTAGTGTGTTAGCATGTGTGTGATTGTGTGTGTTGTGATTGTGTGTGCATTTGTGGTGTGTTAGTGTGGGGGTTTTGTATGTGATTGTGTTAGCGTGTATTTGTGTGTGTGTGTTTGTCTGTGTGTTTAGTGTGTGTGCTTGTGTGTGTTTAGTGTGTGCTTGTGCATTTGGTGTGTGTTAGTGTGGGTGTTTAGTGTGTGATTGCGTTAGCGTGTGATAGTGTGTGTGTGTGTTTATTATTTGTGCTTAGCATACAATTGTGTTAGTGTGTGTGTGTTAGAGTATGATTGTGTTAGTGTGTGTCAGTGTGTGTGTTTATTGTGTGTTAGCGTGTGAGCTTGTGTGTGTGTGAGTAGTTGTGTTTAGTGTATGATTGTGTGAGTTTAGTGTACTGTATGATTGTGTGTGTTCATGTATGATTGTATATGTCAGTGTGTGTGTTCAGTGTGTGTTTAGTGTGGGATTGTGTGTGTCAGTGTTTGTGTGTGTGTTTAGTGTGTAGTTATGTTTGATTAGTGTGTGTTTGGTTTGTGTTACTGTGTGTGTTAGTGTTTAAGGTGTGGCCACTTTCACTGGTAGTGTGTAGTAGTTTTTGCACCAGGAGTAAAGCAGCATAAAGTTATCCAAAAGCAGTGTGTAAGACTGGTGGAGGAGAACATGATTAAAAACAGGGTTATTCCACCAAATATTGATTGCTGAACTCTTAAAACTTGATGAATATGAACTTGTTTTATTCTTTGCATTATTTGAGGTCTGAAAGCTCTGCATCTTTTTTTGTAATTTGTCTAAATGACAATATTTTATTTGGAATTGGGAGAAATGTTGTCTGTATAGTTTATAGAATAAAACAACAATGTTAATTTTATATTTAAAGCTCACCTTCCGTCGTTTTTTCTTTCATTTTAAAATGTCTAGTTGTGGTCTCTAGTATGAATGAATGACATGTGAGCCGTTTTTGTAAAAAAAAAGGTGCTCAGGTGTCTCTGTATAGCTCTTTTTTAATGGACTGTTTTAGGGGTGTGTCCAAAATGACCGGATTCCAGCTTTGCTCATGAATATTCATACATGCAAACAGCATGCAAATATCTCTCCTCTGATTGGCTAGGAGCACTGCGACGCCCCTCCACCGCTCTGCCGCTCACTGCCTCCCACCTCCTAACTGATGAGCGGTGATGTTGCGTCGCTTCAGCTCCGCCTCTGGGAGTTTCTCGAGCCAAGGTGGGCTGGTCTGTGAGTTTCTGCCTACGTAGGCAGAAAGATAATTCAAAATTCACCCGTTTTTCGGAGGGGGGGGAGGGGGGATTTCTTTGCTTAGCTCCTGCAGACAATGGGGGCTGCAAAACAGTTTAATGTGCAGGTGTACACATTCAACTCGGAGAGACCTACTGTATTCCACAAAAAAACAAGAAAAATCGGATTTTCGCGGAAGGTGAGCTTTAAACATATATACTGTATATATACTACAACTTTCCCACCATCTGTCTGACTGCAGGATAAGACGCAGAATAGGAGCACATTTCCCCTCACACTCTAAACCACTTATCCCCTGTCCTACCGGGATATACAGAACAGTACAGCGGGAGCTGCAGCCGCTGGCTGGAGGCCAGAGCTCCATGTGGCGTGTTTAATCCTCACACAGGAACATACAGAACTGGATTACATGCCTGCAGGTAAACATGTGGGCTGATAAACCCCATCATCATACAGATCCCAGAACTGAACCTGCCCTTGCTCTGCAGCTACGATCTCAGATATCATCCACAGTAATCACACTGATTTACATTATTTTAAAATATTCTGTACTATAGATTAATACTAAATTAATCCAAACTATATAGAAAAACACTGGCAACCAACTATATGTTGATTGGTCCTCACTAGCTGCACAAAGAGAATCTTATTGGCTATTTTTTTTTTTATAAATCACTTTCTGGCAATTTGTCAGCTTATTTAATATATTCTTTAATCTCATTTACTAATAATACATATCAGACTCTGTCACCTGTCAGATACCTAGAGTTTTTACTAAACTGGGAAATTTTGCTTTTAGCTACAGAGCAGCACCAGTGAGCTGAAATTCACTACAGTAAATGTTGAAGCTCTAAGTTTAACTTTAAGTTTATAATCACCATCAGAAAGCTTATGACTGTTTTAAATGATTTATTCATTTATTTTGTCTTATTATTTTATTTTGTCTTATTATTTTTTATTTTTAATTATTTATTATTACTTTGCATTTTTATTCTAATGTGTTATATTTTGATTCCTATGTTCTTAGTTCATTATTATTCATTTTATCATTTCTTATCATTCTTATCATGTTATTTTACTTTTACTATTATCTTTTTCTTTATTTTATATTTTAAAAATGCTTAACTTTTTATTTGTCAATTTGTTTTTATTTTTTAAGAATTTTCTATTTTACATATTTATTTAACTTAAGTATATTAAATGTTGATCTTTAATTTATTTATCCTTTAAATATTGTATTCCTTATTATTTCTAATTTTTTATTAAATGTTTAAATGAGGGTCAGTGTATTCCCAAGTGAAAGTAAAGGTTGATTGATTGATTAATGTGGTATTTTCTCAGTCAGTTTTATGAGGTAGAGTCACCTGGAATTCAGGCTTTCAGTTAACAGCTGTGCTGAACTCATCAAGAGTTAATTACTTGAATTTCTTGTCTCTTAATATAAAGTGTTTGAGAGCATCAGTTAAAGTAAAGTAGTGAAGAGGTAGAGTTACAGGTATACAGTGAATAGTGAATATTTGAGTAATGTTCTAATCCAGGTTATAAGAAGCAACAACTACTCAACTAAATAAAGCAAAGTGAAAAAAAAAATTACAATCCATTACATTACATTACATTTGGCAGACGCTTTTGTCCAAAGCGACTTACAATAGTCAAGTACAATGTAAAATAAGTTTAAAGGTAAAACATCTTTGGATAGGGATAAAAGGAGGTCAAAGGGGAATAATAGGATAGAGGAGTGAAGGAGGGGAAGAAGGAAATGGGGTTAGAAGTAGTTAGTGTGTTAGAGGTGTTAAGAGAGTAAGTGCTCTTTGAAGAGCTCTGTCTTCAGGAGTTTCTCAAAGATAGTGAGAGATTCTCCTGATCTGGTAGTAGAAGGTAGTTTGTTCCACC
This sequence comes from Astyanax mexicanus, assembly GCF_023375975.1. Classification (NCBI taxonomy): domain Eukaryota; kingdom Metazoa; phylum Chordata; class Actinopteri; order Characiformes; family Acestrorhamphidae; genus Astyanax; species Astyanax mexicanus. The sequence continues at coordinate 40,876,101 of NC_064426.1, forward strand.
ATTGGGGAACTCTGTATGAGAACAGTCTGGATTGCTTTGTGTGAATGTTTGGCAAAGCGAGGCGACGTTCATTGGAGGAGCGCAGCGGCCGGGAGGTAGCGTAAGCCTTCAGGAGCGAGTGCAGGTAGGAAGGAGCCTGTTCTGTCATCACCTTGTAGGCGATAGTAAGAGCTTTGAATTTGATGCGAGCATCAACTGGTAGCCAATGGAGCTCAATGAGCAGCGGGGTGACATGTGCCCGTTTTGGCTGGTTGAAGACCAGACGTGCTGCTGCGTTCTGGATCATCTGGAGTGGTTTTACTACACAGGCCGGGAGGCCAGTTAGCAGGGCATTGCAGTAGTCGAGGCGTGAGATGACGACCGCTTGCACCAGGAGTTGGGTGGCCTGTTGCGTCAAGAACGGTCTAATTTTTCGGATGTTATAGAGCGCAAAGCGGCAGGACCGAGCAACTGAGGCCACATGGTGCGTGAAGGAGTGTTGGTCATCAACCAGAACACCCAGGTTCCTAGCAACCTTTGTCGGTGAGAGAGAGAGAGAGTCGATACTTATAGAGAGGTTGTGTTGAAAAGAAGGTTTTGCTGGTATGACCAGAAGTTCAGTCTTTGAGAGATTTAATTGAAGGTGATGCTCCTTCATCCATGAGGATATGTCAGAGAGACACTGCGATATCCGTGCAGAGATTGAGTGATCTTCAGGTGAGAACAACAGGTATAGCTGGGTGTCATCAGCAAAGCAATGGTAGGAAAATCCGTGTGAGCGGACAACCTGACCAAGAGAGGTGGTGTATATGGAGAAGAGAAGGGGTCCCAGTACCGAACCTTGGGGAACCCCAGTGGATAAGGAGCAGGCTGAGGACAGCTGTCCTTGCCACGACACCTTGAACGAGCGCCCAGTGAGGTACGATCTGTACCATGACAGCACATTGTCTGCGATCCCCATGTTTGAGAGTATAGTTAGGAGGAAGTCATGGTTGACTGTGTCAAATGCGGCCGAGAGGTCCAGCAGAATGAGCACTGAGGACTGACCTGCAGCTCTGGCAGTTTTCAACGCTTCAGTCACAGACAACAGAGCCATCTCTGAGATTGGTTCTGGTCCAGAAGGTCATTCTGGGAGAGGAAGCCAGAGACCTGATTTAGAACTGCTCTTTCTAGTGTTTTAGAGAGAAAGGGTAGCAGTGAGACCGGTCTGTAGTTGTCAACCTGGGCAGGGTTGAGAGAAGGCTTTTTAAGCAGTGGTGTCACATGTGCTTGTTTGAAAGCAGTCGGGAATACACCAGAAGTTAAAGAGGCATTGATCGTGTGAGTGATAGCCGGAATGATTGCAGGTGCGATAGTTTGCAGTAGGTTTGAAGGAATTGGGTCAAGCGGACACGTAGTAGGACGGCTACGTGTTAGGAGAGCCAGTGTCTCGTTCTCAGTGAGAGGAGTGAACGAGGAGAAAGCAACGCCTTCGGTGGAGGGACACCGGGCAGTAGAGGATGTAGTAGGACTGCTACATTGTGCATCAGTAAACTGGTTGCTGATGGCCGCCACTTTGCCAGTAAAGAATGAGGCAAGTGTTTCAGCCGTAAGGCATGTAGCCGGAGGAGGAGGCGGAGGGTTGAGTAGTGATTTAAATGTAGCAAATAGTTTCCGGGAGTCTGTGAGAGAGCAGAATTTATTGTGATAAAATTCAGCTTTAGCAGTAGTGAGGTTGGCTGAAAAAGAAGCCAGGAGCAGTTGGTAATTTTTTAGGTCTGCTTGTTTTTTGTTTTTTTGCCATTTTCTTTCGGCAGCTCGGAGTTTGGAGCGTAGTTCCCTGAGGGTGTCATTTTTAAGCCATGGCTGCGGTTTGCTAGAGCTAATGGCTCGAGATGTAAGAGGGCAGAGGTTGTCCAAACAGGAGCTTAGTGTGGAGCAGAGAGTGTCAGTGGCATCATTTACATTGAGTGATGAAAATGAGCCTGGTGGAGGCATATTGTCAGTCACCAGCGAGGAGTACTGGTCTGCTGAGAGATCTCGAAGATTTCGGCGGAACGAGACCGTAGTAGGAGTAGCTGTGGGTTTATTTGAAATATGAACATTGAGTTTCATAAAGTAGTGATCTGAGACGTGCAAAGGAGTGACAGTTAGAGAGTCGGTGTCACAGTTACGAGTGAAGATCAGGTCTAGATGTTTGTCAGCTTTATGTGTTGGAGGGCTGGGGACCTGCTCCAGTTCGAAAGACTGCATGAGGGATAGGATGTCTGTGAAGCTGGTACTGTCATGGTGGATGTTCATATCCCCTAGAATGAGCATGGGACAATCTTGCTCAGGGATAGAAGACAGTAGCATGTCAAGTTCATGCGTGAATTCGCCCATTTGTCCAGGAGGACGGTAGAGAACAATAATGGCAAGTTTTGCTGGAGTATTAACCAGTGTGGCATGATACTCAAATGTATTGAATGTGTTTGCCGGTAATAGTGGAGTATGTTTTAAGCCATTAGCGATTAATAGGCCCGTTCCACCTCCTCGTCCAGAGAGACGAGAAGTGTGGGAGAAGGAATAATAATTGGAAAGAGCCGCCGGTGTAGCAGTATTTTCAGGTTTGATCCAGGTTTCAGTCAGTGCCAGCAGTTGTAATGACTGATGATTCGCATAAGAGGCGATAAAGTCTGCTTTATTAACAGCCGACTGGCAGTTCCATAGCCCAACAGAGAATGAGGTAGTAGTGGGCGTGGTTTGTTTTAGTGGACGCAGGTTAGTATGATCCTGGTGCCTGTTTGTGTTTTTACGCCTTCTGTGCGTGCCGGAAATAACTGAGATGTGTTGGGAGCACATTTTAGGAGGCAGTAGGACGGGCTGCCTTGTCAGTGTCCTTGCTCGGTGGACTCGCGCAGGTAGACTCGCAGGTCTTTACCCGCGTTGGTCTTCACACGAGAGGGTCTTCACACAACAGCTGACGCCTTCGGCTGCCGCCTCGGCGAGTGTGAGTGACGAAATAGGATTCTAGATTGCGCACAGCTGCGGGCGATATAGGAAATCAGCGCCACCAGACTGTCTTTTAAAGCCGTGAGTAACGCCCCCGAGGTCCGCTAACAGAGAAAGTGTGAAAGAGGGGGTTTGCCACGCCCCGCTCAAGTGAGAATCGCCCAACCTTGTCCGAAAAAGCGCGCTGAAAAGCGCGTTTGCTGTTGCTGCTACAGCGTATCTGAAGTGAAAGTAAAGTAAAAAAGTAAAAGAGCAGTCTGGTGTAGCTTGAAGTTCCTGCTAGCCCTGCTAGTGTGCCCTTGTCTTATTTAGGAAATCAGCGCCACCAGACTGTGGTGCGCCACCAAATACTTTAAGAAATTAAAATCAGTCAAATTTCAAGCGCAGTCATAAAAAAGACCATCAATAACATAATGATGATGAAACTGGCACTCATCAGGACCATCCCAGGAAAGAAAAAGCAAGAGTTTCCTCTGTTGTACAGGATTTGGTTTGTTTGACACTTTTAAGTTACTATATGATTCCTTGTGTGTTCCTTCACAGTCTGGATCACATTATTATTAATTTATAATGTAGGAAATAAAATAAAAATGAAAAACATTGATACACACACACACACACACACACACACACACACACTTGGAGTGTGTTCCTCATGGCAGTAAAGAATAAATGAAGTTGACGTTTAGCCAGTTTATTCTCAGCCTCTTGTACTAATTGGTTCCTTCAGTCTGAAGCTCCGCCCCCCCCGGACCCCACCCCCCCGCCCGGTTCTGATCCGATACCAACAGGTTTAAACAGAACCGGTCAGCAAACCCCTCATTAGGATGTTTTTATTGGCTGAATTTGGGGGAGCCAGGGGTCAGAGGCCAATCAGAGGGCCTAACCTGCAGCAGCTGCTCGGGGGCGGGGCATAATTCAGGCCGTCACGCCCACTCCAACATCTGCCGACCCACCACACAGACACACACACAGTTACACACACACACACGTGCGACCTGCAGATCACATCTGGTACCAAATTCAAGTTAATAAACTTTACATGCGTTTTAATTCAGAATCACACTTGCTAAATTAGATGCATTTTTAAAATCATTAAATAAATAAATAAAATGTACAAACAGTAAGGCATACTGATGGTATGCTTATTTTTGTATGAATTACTGAATGTTAAATTCAGTAAATTAAAAAGAAATATATAAGCAATATATAACCTTCTTTTTTAATCACAGTTCTTTTCATGCATCTTGGCATCATGTTCTCCTCCACCAGTCTTACACACTGCTTTTGGATAACTTTATGCTGCTTTACTCCTGGTGCAAAAATTCAAGCAGTTCAGTTTGGTGGTTTGATGGCTTGTGATCATCCATCTTCCTCTTGATTATATTCCAATTTTTGTAATTTTTTAATTTGGTGAAATAAAAAAAATCATAATTTTTAAGCGGTATATATAGAGCTGTATATGTTTATTTTTTCACATATTTATTTATTGCTTTACTTTGCACTATACTGTTGTTGCATATTTGTTTTATTATTGAGGCTGTGACAATGCTATATGTCTTAGCTTGTAAATATTTATTTACTTGTGTTATTGTTTTTTTTATTTATATTATTTGTTCATTTTTTCACTTTTTTTTAGATTTAAGGATTAAAGGAGATTTTATTGTCATTCGCATCACATGTGGTACATGAGGTGGAACGAAATTGTGATTTCCTCTAATCCTGCAAATATATCAAATTATGCATCTTTATTTAAATATGTTTATTTATTTGTTTATTTAATCTTATCTTTTCGTTTCTGTTCACTTTTTCACTTTGTATTGTTGGTTGTTTTGGTAATTGTGCATCCAATTGCATTATTGGCAATAAAACACCACTGACCTGAACTGACCTGACAGGAAGTGACAGAGAGAGAGAGAGAGAGAGAGAGAGAGAGAGAGAGAGAGAGAGAGAGAGAGAGAGAGAGAGAGAGAGATGTTTTATTTCTGAGACTGTTATTTTTTTTAACGATTGTTTCATTAATTTAAATATATATATATATATATTTTAACTATATGTCAATATTATATAGAAGCAGATATATTTTATTATTGGGGCCATTACATTCTTATATATCTTACTTTTTTAATTTAACTGCTTTTATGTGTTAAATTAATTGTATTTTATCTTGTTAGTTTGCCATTTCTTTATTAATTGCTGCTAATCCTGTAAATTATCATTTTTTTATACAAATATGTTTATTTATTTATTTATTTAATCTTATTTTCTCATTTCTGTTTACTTTGAATTGTTAGTTGTTGGTTGTTTTGGTAATTGTGCATCTAATTGTATTATTGGCAATAAAGCACCACTGAACTGAACTGAGAGGAAGTGACTGCACTATATCAATATAATATAGAAGCATGGATGTTATTTTATCATTAAGGCTATTACATTCTTATATATATATATATTACTTTTCTTTTTTTCACTGTTTTTGTGTTTTTATTTTATTTTGTTTTAGTTATTTTTTTTCTCCTTTCTTTATTATTTATCTAGCTACTAATCCTGTAAATAGCACAAATTCTACAGTTTTATTCAAATCTGTTTATTTATTTATTTATTTAATCTTATGTTCCCATTTCTGTTCACTTTGTATTGTTAGTTGTTTTGGTAATTGTGCATCTAATTGCATTATTGGCAATAAAACACCACTGACCTGAACTGAACTGAACTGAGAAGGAGTGACAGAGGAAAAGAGATTTAAAGAGAGAGAGAGAGAGAGAGAGAGAGAGAGAGAGAAAGAGAGAGAGGTGTTGTTTTTCTACTGAGGCTGTTACATTTACAATTGTTTTATTAATTTTGGTATTATTTTTTAAAATATATTAATATAATATAGAAGTGTGGATGCTATTTTATTATTGAGGCAATTACATATATATGTATATATATATATATATATATATATATATATATATATATATATATACTTCTCTATACATAACTGTTTTTTTTTTCGTGTTTATTTTAATGCATCATCATTTGTTACTTTTTTCCTGCAAATATATCAAATGATGCAGTTTTATTCAAATATGTTTATTTATTTATTTGTTTAATCATTTATTTGTTTAATCTTATGTTCTCGTTTCCCCTCACTTTGTATTGTTGGTTGTTTTGGTAATTGTGCATCTAATTGCATTATTGGCAATAAAGCACCACTGACCTGAACTGAACTGAGAGGGAGTGACAGACGGAAAGAGAGAGAGAGAGAGAGAGAGAGAGAGAGAGAGAGAGAGAGAGAGAGATTTTATCTTATTACTGAGGTTATTACATTCTTACATCCTTTTATTTTGTATTATTTTCTTTCTTTCTTTCTTATTAAAAAAAATGTTTGCTTTGTTTTCTAACACTTTTACCATTGTTTTGTATTGTTATTTATAAAGTTTCTTTTTTTTTAGCTCCCTGATTAAATATACTTGATTTTAATTTAGTTTAATTTTAAATGTATTTTTCTGTTACTTTAAGTTGTAAGTGCTCACCTATATTAAAAATGATGGTTGATTGATTGATCATATTTGTATTTATTTTAACTGTTTTTGGGTGTTTGTTTTATTTTGTTTTATTTTATGTGTTCCCTTGCTTTGTTTATTTCTACTAATTCTGTAAATAACTCAAATAATCTTGTTTTATTCAAATATGTTAATTAATGCATTTTTTATATTATTTTATTATTTAAATTGCATTAATGCCAAAAAAAGGTATCACTGACCGAAACTGAACTGAACTGAACTGAATTAAACTGAGAGAGAGAGGGGGACTTTTAATTTTAATTTAATTTCTCCTCAGTGCAGTGCAGTGCTGTGGTACAGTAGCTGTAGGAGTTGTTTACTGTGTGGTTTGGCTGAGGGTTCGGGAGCCCGGGTGAAGCAGAGGGCACGGAGCCGTGGGCAGGGGCGAGTTCACACTGCCGAGTTCAGTCTGAACCGTGACTCAGCCAATCACCATCCACCCCGATCGCTCACATAAAGAGAGGATCTGTGTGTGTTACACTGTATCCTGTATTTAATCCAGTGAGTTCTGATTAGTTTCACACTGCAGTTTAGTGACTAAGCTCAATAAACAACTTTACTACATCCTTTTATTACCACATATGTGGGCGGAGTCTCCCTATACTTCACACTGATTGGTTCATAAAAGGGCGTGAAGCGTATTTAAGAAGTTTTCAAGATTCAAGATATTTCTCTAAAGCTCTGATTCACAAGTAAGACATAAGTTTAATATCCATTTACAATAGGGGTACCACTTTAAAACAAGACTACCTTTATAAAGGGTTTATAAATGATTTACAATTAGTTTATTTATGGTTACTAATTAGGTTGTAAATGCCTTAAAAATCATTAATAATCAGTTATAACACATGTAGAAAGGCAACAATATAGATGGCTGTGGGTTCACTATTTGGCAAACAACAGGTCATTGTTGCCCTTTCTACGTATGTGTTATAACCGATTATTAATGATTTTTAAGGCATTTACAACCTAATTAGTAACCATTAATAAACTAATTGTAAACCATGTATGAACCCTTTATAAAGGTAGTCTTATTTTAAAGTGGTACCACTTTAAAGCCATTAGAAGCATTACATTATTAAAATGATTAAAAACAATTTCCTTCCTTCTCCAGTTAACAAATACACTCAATTCAGTTAACAGTGCATAAAAATATCATTTAAGCTACAGTATTAATATATTTAAACAGGGCTATAGTTACTGCTCTTTAATTTTTTTGCACCTCGTATCAAGTGTTTTAGGAAGTTTTAATAAATAAATAAATAAATAATCAATTATTCTTTACCTAGGACTGATTTTGGGCTCATCTGGCGGACGAGAGGACCTTTTTTTTGAGTTGTGGATTGATTGAGCAATTCTTTTCATCTCTTTCTGTGTAAATAATTGCTGTTTGCTGTTGTTTTTCTATTTTTCACAGATAAAACACTCATATTGCAAGAAACAGCAGCAGGAGCTCCTTAGATAAAGTGCTGTCTCGTATTTGGTTATTCTGTATCTACTGTAACTGTAGATTAATTACAGAGCAGTACAGGTACAACAGATTACAGTGCTGGTGATTCTGTATCTACTGTAACTGTAGATTAATTACAGAGCAGTACGGGTACAACAGATTACAGTGCTGGTGATTCTGTATCTACTGTAATTGTAGATTAATTACAGAGCAGTATGGGTACAACAGATTACAGTGCTGGTGATTCTGTATCTACTGTAACTGTAGATTAATTACAGAGTAGTATGGGTACAACAGATTACAGTGCTGTGATTCTGTATCTACTGTAACTGTAGATTAATTACAGAGCAGTATGGGTACAACAGATTACAGTGCTGGTGATTCTGTATCTACTGTAACTGTAGATTAATTACAGAGCAGTACGGGTACAACAGATTACGGTGCTGGTGATTCTGTATCTACTGTAACTGTAGATTAATTACAGAGCAGTACGGGTACAACAGATTACGGTGCTGGTGATTCTGTATCTACTGTAACTGTAGATTAATTACAGAGCAGTACGGGTACAACAGATTACGGTGCTGGTGATTCTGTATCTACTGTAACTGTAGATACTGTAGATATAGAAATAAAATATATCCAAGAGGACTGGAAGTTAGGAAGGGTTTGGCATCTGAACACCTGAAAAGGCAATTTCCTGAATCAGCAATGCAGCATTGTTTAATGTATAACCTTCTACAAATCAATCAGTGTGAAGTATAGGGAGACTCTGCCCATGTAGGTGATGATGACTGGATAAAGCAAACTTCTTTAGATAGATTAGAAATTAATCAAACACTATCTATACTACATTGGCTTCTTCATATCTCAAAAGCTATTTATTTTCAGTCATTCTCATGCAATTGGGACACAACCCAGTACTCAATTCACTACAAAAAGGGTAGAGAATATAAGCAATAGGCGTCTGACGGGCCAGATGTGGCCCGCAAGCATGAAACATCTGGCCTGTGGGGTTGTTTGAACTATAATAAACGATAATATATATAAAAAACATGATAATAAAAATCTTCTTTGGTGAGCTTTTGTTTATATTCCTCCCTTGTCGCTCGCTCTCGCGCTCGGCATGACTTTAGTTTCCCCCTGTTCTCTTTTTTTCCACCCGTTCTTGGGCACCTTATCTCCTTATAAGGGCGCTGCGTCCCAATTCACTAGCCGGGGCAGCGGTAGTGTATTGGACTGCGACGCTGAGGACACGGGTTATTTATTTTTTCCTTTCTTCTTGGGTTTACCTGCTTTGAGATCAACTGTTCTGCAATTGGGTTCAACAACCCTCTGGGCTGGAGAGCTACTAGTCTGTAGCATTACATTCCATTACACTTAATTTTCCAAAATGTTTTTTGTGGTTCTCCACGCCACAACCAAACTTAACGGCCAACCCCTGTTCTACAACACTTTCAGAAGTAAAGCTGACTGTGATCTGTGATACTAAAGCTACAGAAGAAAGCTTTGCTAAGGCTGTCTAACCCCTAGCCTCCCCCTTTGAGGAATCACAAAAGCTGAAATTAAAACCTTCCTTCCCACTTTGGGCCACTCCGGGTTCATCGTTCTCTCTGTCTCTCTCTTTCTTTCTCTCTCTCTTTCTCTCTCACAGAGCATGTGGTGATCACAGAGAGCTCTCCCCACAACACAGAAACCCGTGAAGGTCGAGCGCTGGATTCGTTTTGCCGTCATTCTTTTCCTGCCGTTCCCATCTCCTGACACCAGACCCCACCAAAACTCCCAGCCAATCCCACCACTTGGCAGCAAGTGAAACCAGCTGTTGGGCGATGTTATGCTTTCTCTCCGTTTCGGAGAGAGGAGACTTCCTAGCATTAACGGTGAGCTGAAACTGAGCCCTGCTGTAATTTTTTGCTGAGCAAGAGCTTTAGCGATCCTCCTTCCTCCGCCAGATGCCCCTGTCCTTTCAGCATTCCTGAATTGCGGACCACTCGTCCGTTAGCGAGACCCTCTAGGGGTCAGATGACTTCTTCTTGTTCGCTTGAAAGGGATAATCAACAATATGTGCTAGGTGTATGAAATACAAACACATTAACACACAGTCAACTGGTCATACAACTGGTCTGCCATGTACTTGAAGAAGAATTGAGAAAAGTTGCATTCCAAAACTCTACAGCGTGAGTCGATTCTTAAGACGAATCGTAATGAGTAGTCATTTTTTTCATACTTTTCCTCGAAACATAACAAGTGTACAAGTGTACACATTATATCATTTTATTTTAAAATGATAATGTAATAACAAACACGCAAATTTTACACAAATTAATGTAAAAGGCTCTAGTCTCCGCCTCGAGATGGGCTAAGACACTGCAATTGGTGGATTCTGACTATGTTTTCAGTGAAATTGACCAATGGACATTCCAAAACTCCCGCTATGAGTAATAAGTAGTCATTTCTTCACTTTTAAAAGGCACTTTTCCTCAAAACCTAACAAGTGTACAAGTTTACTTTGGCCGACTATTTACAGCATATGAGGAAAGAGTGTCCAAACTTTTTCAAAGGGGGCCAAATACCTAATGGATTTGGTATTTTTCTCACTTTTCACAAGTATCGCTATTGAGCACAATACAAACAAACACACACACAACTGGTCTGCCATGTACTTGAAGAAGAATTATGAAAACATAACAAAACAACGTTTAGACATTCTAGCTACATTCCAAATCTTTCCAATGTGAGTCGATTCTTAAAAAGAGTCGAATGAGAGTCACTTCTTCACTTCTAGAGGATGCTTGACTCAGCCGATCCAAGCATATTTTAGCAAATCAGGTATCAGAGGCCAATACTGTAAGAATATTCAGTTCAGAGCCAAGTGGTGGCTAATGCTAAAGCTAGTATACACACACTATATAGAAACTTAAATCACAGCACATTCACCCATTATGAACCTGTTATTACACATCAGTTGATCAATATACAACAACAAATATTAGTCAGACTGGATTATAAGAAATTAAACAGACTATAAAACATTAAAATTCTATAAACTAAATTAATCAAATTACTCAGTCCAGAATGTCTGATTACATTAACTTTTCTATTCTATTCTTTTCTATTCATCATTTATACTCTATTATTTACACACAAAAAAAATGTATCGAATGAGTATTGTGTGATATACAGTATTAATCAACATTCCAGGAGATAAAATACACTCCTCTAGTTCGGAAACTTTTTATATTGTCTATTATATAATTTTTTTGTGTTATCAATGATAGTATGATAAAAAAAAAAAATCATTATTTTTTTTTTTTACGTACATTAATGCAAAAGGTTCTAGTCTCCGCCTCCCGAAGGGGCTGAGACACTGCAATTGGATTATTCTGACTATGTTTTGAGTGGAATTGACCAATGGGAATCAGTAAGGACATGCCCATCACGTTAGAAACCTGTGTATCTTCATCAGAGAGAGGAATGTGTAAAAACTTTACAGCTTCTGCAGAACTTTTGATAGATTTGTATGATAAAGAAAATATGAAACATAATAAATTAGCCATATGATTAAATTGATTGAATTCGATTTTTAAATACTATTATTTTCTTTATTATCACCACTAACTTAAATTTAATTTAGTCATTTTCCAAATCTAACATTGCATATTTTATTTACAGTTCAATGTTTACTATTAAAATCATCAATTAAAAGAAAAAGTCATAGAATATTGTTGTGAATAATCTGATTAATCCATATAATCCAAACCTTTTTTTTTTCAATCGATTGATACCACCCACTATTGTTTTTATTAATTTCTGACATACTACTATTAAAATGCATTATAAAAAGACTCACTTACCTCACAGCAAATCATCACAGCTTTCCACAACAGAAAAATGCTTAAATATTAAATAATTTCCCATTAAAATCCCAAAGAGTATTAAAAATCCACAGATTAATTTGTGCCGTGCGATACTCCAGTCACCTGCCTCTATCACTGCCTGAATGATAATGGCAGCCCAGAGAATCATAGCCGGCCTTTTCACGGGAAAGCCTGCGATAAAAATCAACTTCCAATACATGGAAACAAAGAGTCGCTAACAAAGGCTGTGATTCAATCTCTTCTCTTATCTTCATCCCTCTCTCTCCCTCTCTCTCCCTCTCTCTCTGTGTGTCTCTCGTTCTTCATATCTAGGTTTTACTATTATAGGTGTGTTTAATTTGAAGTGAAATGTGGGTCAGTTTATTTTGCCACTCGTAGCAGACAAACAGCCTGATTAACTTCCTTTCTTGGTTAAAAACAAAGAGGCCTTTAGGTGGGCCTGCAGTCGCAGCGCTCCGTTATTCCACTACAGTATCAAAGGAAGACAGAGGCCTTTGTTTGGCTACAACAGGAGTATTCTTCATACGCCGTCGCTAATGTGCGAATGCAAGCCTGCTTCATTTGATTACATTCAAATTAGGATAGTGCTGCTGTTCTATTTGTGCTACTTTGTCATAATGTGCTATCACACACATATACAGCTCTGAAAAAATGAAGAGACCACTACAGTTTCTGAATCAGTTTCTCTGATTTTGCTATTTATAGGTTTATGTTTGAGTAAAATGAACATTTTTGTTTTATTCTATAAACTACAGACAACATTTCTCCCAAATTCCAAATAAAAATATTCTCATTTAGAGCATTTATTTGCAGAAAATAAGAAATGGCTTTCGGCTTTCAGAGTTCAGAAATCAATATTTGTTGGAATAAACCTCGTTTTTAATTACTCGTTTTTTTCATGCATCTTGGCATCATGTTCTCCTCCACCAGTCTTACACACTGCTTTTGGATAACTTTATGCTACTCACTCCTGGTGCAAAAATTCAAGCAGTTCAGTTTGTTGGTTTGATGGCTTGTGATCATCCATCTTCCTCTTGATTATATTTCAGAGGTTTTCAATTTGGTAAAATCAAAGAAACTTATAATTTTTAAGTGGTCTATTATTTTTTCAAGAGGTGTATATACATGTAAAGCTGTGAAAAAGTCCAAAAAAATCCACTTTTATCTCGTCATTAACACTGACCTTAACTGAGGTGAGTGAGGCCTGCATTTCTTTAAATGTTGTTCTTGGTTCTTTTGTTGCCTTTAGGATGAGTTGTCCATGCCCTTTTGGAGTAATTTCAATAGGCCAGCACTCCTGGTAAGGATCACCAGTGTTCCATGTTTTCTCCATTAGTTAATAATAGATCTCACTGTGGTTCTCTGCTCTGGAGTCCTAAAGCTTTCGATATTACTTTTTAACCTTTTACAGACTGATGGATGATCAGATTGTGGCTGTGGCGTCAAAGGAAAAAAAAAACTGATTGTGGTCCAATAACATGTCCTTTTCAGTGAGAATGGAAATTTTTGGTGATAAACTCGGCCGTAGTCTAAACTAAATTCGTAGCTATTGAGATTCTGTCTGAGATTAAAGTGAAACTTAACGTGAAGCATTGCTTTGTTGTGCATGCATATCACTTAGAAAGTGCGAACCTTTCAGACAGATATCAAAATGGGTCACATTTAAAAAAGACTGTTTTAAAACCCTAAAAAATATCAGATGTCAGAAAATTGGTTTTGAGTCACTTTTATGTTCTGTGTGAGTGTAGACTAAAATACCTGCACAGTTTCTGATATGCATGCACTGTCAGTCCTGTCATCTCCAATGGGTTGTTCAATCTCCCCACCAAAAAAATGTGATTGTAGGAAATTTTACAGACCAGAATGTGTTTTATATTTTAGATTATTAAATAATAGCTTTGCATTTCTTTGCTGGATTTTCTCAGTCAGCTTTATGAGGTAGAATCACCTGGAATTCAGGCTTTCAGTTAACAGCTGTGCTGAACTCGTCAAGAGTTAATTACTTGAATTTCTTGTCTCTTAATGTAAAGGTTTGAGAGCATCAGTTAAAGTAAAGTAGTGAAGAGGTAGAGTTACAGGTATACAGTGAATAGTGAATATTTCAGTAATGTTCTAATCCAGATTATGAGAAGAATTACTCAACAAAGTAAAGAAAAGTGAAACATCACTTAGCGAAATGAAGGGAAGTCAATCTGAAAGTCAATTTCAAGAACTTTATTTATCCCAAAGGAAATTTAGGAACTTCCACAAGTGCAATCCCAAACAAGACCATCAAAAAAAAAAAAAAAATAAAGAAATAATAATAATGGAACTGGCACTCATCAGGACCACCCCAGGAAAGTCCAGAAAGACTATAGGATAAGTACAGGATAAGTTCATCAGAGTTATCAGCCTCAGAAACTGCAAGTTAACAGCTCCTCAGATAAAAGCACCTAAATGCTTCTTCTAGAGTATTTTAGTTTGTTTAACACTTTTAAGTTACTACATGATTCCTTATGTGTTCCTTCATAGTCTAATAGATCACTTCACTATTCATTTACTATGTAGGAAGTTGCTACATGGGTTATTCCACAACTTGTCTATTCCTTTTTGCAAAATACATTTTAAAATTTAAAAAAGCCTTTTTAATGGAACAATGTTTAGTTTTACTTGTAGTGAATTTGCCAGTGTTAAGTCAAAGCATTGATCAAACACTGGCAAATTTAGTTTGAGTGTAAAATTGTTGTAATTTTTGATAAGTTCACAGAAGTGAAATATTTTAAAATTTCAGTGTCTTGACTTACCTTTATTTAAAAACATTTTATACATCAAATGTATTGCTGTAATTAACCAGCAAATAACCATAAAGACTTATTTGACATATCTTTTTTTCTAATATTCTAATCTTTGCCAAACTAACCTATAGTGAAGACCCTATCTGTGCACTAATAAAGTAAGTAATTGCAAAATGACGTTAAAGACTAATTCTATTATGTTTTAATGCACTGTACAGACTGTTGCAATTTCACCCTCTTATGGGGTCAATTGCTGCATTTGTACATATATAATATGTCATAATATGTACACATGTTACAGCAGTGTGGGTGGGAAGCTGCCAGATGTGGCTTTAATGAATTACATTTTTTCCCCCAGTAAAACAGACTCTGTTAAACTGATGGGACTGTATTAAACAGTGGTTTTCAAACTATAGTATTTGTCTGCAGTATTTTACACTTAAAAAATAAATATATTTAGTAAATACACTCACATTTAAGATATATTCACTTTTCATTTAATTTAGTAATTTATTTTATTTTTAGTTAAATAACTGGGTAAACAAACTTTGTGAAAGCTTAAAAAAGGACAACATAATTTGTAAAGACATTAATACTTATTTACTGTTTGTTTAATTAAAAAAAAAACATTGTCAATGTCATTCTCATTAATATAAATAACACTATTTCTCTCTGGAAAAAAAAATAAAATCTGTAAAATCTCTCTCAGGAATATGGGAAAGGTAGGTCTTAAAAAAACGAAAGCTGAGATGATTGATGGCTGGTTGTCGTAGAAATCCAGCAGGTTGTGGCTGTTTTCAGCCCCCCCCCCACTCCCCCGCACCCCCTCCCCCCCCCCGAAAAAACCGACTTTGAAAAAAAAAAAAGCGTTTTGATCTGAACGGCATTTCCCGCATGCGTTTTTTTGCGTTATTTGACACAGCATATACTATATAATATGATGGTGGGTTAACTTGTGTTGATAGCAAACAAATTAAATATTAAAATATTTGGTATAAGAAATAATTTTAATAAGACATTAATAAGCGCACTTCACGTTTGTAGCTTTCATTTTATGACACGGCACCTGTTATGAATAAATATAACAAGGATGATAACAAAAATAATAGTTATTAGTTAATATCAGCACACCTCATGAAGCATTTTACACTAGGGCTGGGCGATATTGTAAGAAATGTTGAGCTCAATATTCTTCAACTTGACTATATGAGCGATTCTCAAGTCTTGATTATGGTTATGATTTTTCGTTTAATCTTACTTAACAACTTCAGCGCCATTAAAAGTAATTTGGATATCGTTTCCTTTATATTTTATCAGTGATTTTTTTTTTATAATTACTAAGCAGCTCCTTCAATGTTTCATGCAGCTTTTATATTAAATAATAATACAAAGGGTGCAAATGTAAGTAACGTCCTTGAATTTTAGTTAAATGGAGGAAAAGTGTCAAATATGAAAAATTCTCTCATACAAAATAATATTTCAGCTACAGATTTCTGACAGAAGCAAATGTCTTTTGAGATCCTTTCTAGCATTTTCTATAGGCAAAGATGCACCAAAATCTCCAAAAAACAGTAATTTGATTAATTAAAATAATTGTATTAATTTGATTCTATTATTTAACTTCTAAGACATATTATACACGATGTCACTGCTACCTAATCAATCACTATATCATACTAATCACTCTAATCAGCTTTAATAATCACTTTTCATAGTCTAATAATATTAATAATCTCTGTCTATATACCTTGTTCACCTTCACCGACAGTACTGACAGTACATTCCCCTTAACCAATCAGAGCAGAACATGGAAAAGCCCTCCGCCAATCAGAAGTGAGAATGGGCGTGGCTTATGAACTTCACGCAAAGTCTTTATCGACTGTCACAAAGTCGCACTGCTGCGAGCTTAAACGCGACTGGACGGATACGGTTGCGCACGTTCGCAAACCCAAGGGTTGCCGTGGTTACCGCAGAGTTTAACGCAGATAAAGTGCATGACAATTCCTTCGTTACTGCGATAATTTAGTTCGTGCGTTATTGCGCTGCCAGGAAAGTTCGGATCCCTCGCTCCGCAACCCAGACCGGATTTTATTGGACCGACCATGACGGAGGAGCGCGACAAGTCCGCGGCTGCCGACGCCCCGTGCAGCCCCGCCGGTACCTCGAGCTCCCTCTCCCCGGAGGACTCGGACTCGGACGGACCGTGCTCCCCCACCGGTTCCCTCCACTCCATGAAAAAGCTGGACGAGGACGACGACCGGTTCCCCGCGTGCATCCGGGACGCGGTGTCGCAGGTGCTGAAGGGCTACGACTGGTCGCTCGTGCCCATGCCGGTGCGCGGAAACGGCTCGCTCAAGAATAAACCGCACGTGAAGAGACCGATGAACGCGTTTATGGTGTGGGCGCAGGCGGCGCGGAGGAAGCTCGCGGACCAGTACCCGCATCTGCACAACGCGGAGCTCAGCAAGACCCTGGGAAAACTGTGGAGGTAAGGGTCTTTCATTTTAGCCGAATATTCTTTTTTTTAGTTTTCATATTTATGTAAAAATTTAGGGAAGAAAATTTTTATTTGCGCATCAGAAATCCGGTGTTCTGTCGAGTTGCACTACCTTGTCAAACAGTGCTACCCTAGTAGTGTTTAACTTTTAAAAAGGCAAAAATACATAAAAAGGACCATATTCGACATTATATTAGAAACTACTCCCAGCAGAAGCCTAAATAAGTATGATATGTGGATATGTGGCTAAATTTCAGTAGCAGGAAAAGTTAAAAAGTTAAGGTCTATATCTACGTGAATATACACCTTATTCTGTTCAGTTTTATATATTTCTTTTATTGTTTAACTGCTGATTACAGTTTTTTTTACATGCAAGCAGGTTGTTTAACGCTCCCAATAAAAAACTAAGAAATTATTATGAAAAACATGAAAACTAATAAAAAAATTTTTTTTAAATGTTTTCTGCGCATGCGCAGTGCCGTAAAGAAGCACATATCGATGGCTTGCATAACTCGACAGAACACCTGTCCGACGCACTATTCCATAAAACGTTTCTGCGCGCAAGAATTTGTGTTCTCAAAACGTGAAACAACAGAAATAAAGTATATAAATATATCTCAAAACTAAAAACCAAACGCTTATATACTTCTATTTTTATTTTTAACAATGGAAACAATTAAAATAAAGTATAGAAATATGCACGAAAACTTAACACAAAAAGTTTCTACGCTTCTATTTTTATACACAAAAGTAAAACAATTGAATTAAGATATAAAAATGTATCTCAAAACTAAAGGCAAACCCTTTCTATGTTGCTATTTTTATTCACAAAATACACAAAAAGTAAAACTCTACCCTTAAAGGTTCAAAATGATCCTATAGGTCCAAACCTGATATTTAAATGTCCATAATAACAGCTGCATCAAAGTACAAATATGGCTTAAAATATGCATTTTATCCACAAAAGTGAATCAACTGAAATATGTCTCAAGTAACAAACAAGAAACAACCCTATTTTGGTTAATTACAGCAATACGTTTTATCTACAAAATGTTTTTCAATCAAAATAAATCAAGACATTGAAATTGATCAAAAATGACTTTTTCACATTTAGACATGCAGTAAATTAGACTTATTTACCCATAAAAAGAACCTTTTTTATTTGAAAAAGTATATTTTAGAAGAGGAATAGTCAATTGTGGCTGTTTTTACGAAGACCAGCACTGTAGCTTAAAGCAAATTCATGGAATACGCAATGAATAAAGTACAACTATGGTGTGCTGGTATTTTTATTCGCACAAAGAAACAAAAAGTGTAACTTCTGTGCTAGTGTACATTAAAAAAGTACAACATGATCCTACTGTCAAATCAGATTATTAAATGGGTATCAATTTTTGTTTGGATGGTTTTTGTTTGGATGGTTCATTATAGACGCCTTATAGATGCTCTCAACTAACATTCAATTGTTAGTAAGTCTATTAAATGCAACTGAGCTCTAAAGTAAAAGTAAGTGGTTATTTATTGAATGCAACTATAAGCCAAACTTTAATTTAACATTTTTAAGGTTTAGGTTTAGGGTTTAGGGTTCGGTTCTATACAGAATCATTTTCATTCAACTAAGAGTTAAGATGCATTTAATAGACATTTAGTTGAATGTTAATTGAGCATATATGTTGCATCTATAATAGACCACTCAAATAATGTGTTAACCTTAAATATATTATGAGGAAAAAAACTGAAATATATTACAAATATTTTCACAACTAAAGGCACAGAAAGCATACATACCCTTGAGGATTCCACTTGTGACAGTCAGTTTTGTACTATTGTTTTCTTTTCTTTTTTTTGGCAAAAAACATACATATTTTATTTATTTTATTTTTGTTTTACATGCATACAGTTTTTAGCTCTCACTACACAACAATCACCTCACTAAGTTTAAAGCTCCTCTCGTTTTTTCATCAAATTTAAAGCTTGCTTAAACATTTTCTAAACATTTAAACAATTTAAATAGGCCTGTCACAAGATTTTTTTGTGGAGGATATATTGTCCCAGAAATGATTGCGATACACGATATTTTTGTAATTTTAAGACTATTTAATGCTACAGAATAGCATAAAAAGCAATTATAGTTTTTCTAAGGACAAAAAAGTTGAATTAATAATTTATAATTAATCATTTATAATTAGTTTGGGAATTATATACTTATTTCTTCACCTACTTTAGTCCACACTCTGTGTGTATGGAGTCACAGTTATTGAAGCATGACTGGCTAAAATGCTGTTCTCTGTTACATATATATTATTTAAACAACAAATACAAATAAACACAGTAGGCAATATCATGATTATCAAAAACTATTGAGGTCATGTTTAAACAGTTTAGAAGCTTCTGTTTAAATGACTTAAAAGTTAAAATTTGCTTTTGCTTTCTATTTCACTTTCTTGTGAACTTTACTTTAAAATGTTTAAAAAATAGGATTTTAGTTTTAAAGCTTTAGCCAAAGTTTGTGACATAAAAATGTACAGATCTACACAAACATACATGTAAAAAAATACAAAATAAAAGTAACTTGAATGTTTGCACAGTGATATTACACCAACGTGTTTACTCTGTTAACCTTTTAAGCTCCAAGCCTGATTTTACCTAATTTCTGCCTTAAATTACATACCCAAATTCTAAGGCTTTCCCTCTTATATTAAATAATTCAGAAGCAATTTTATGAATTAATATTACTTACAAGCCTTTAGAAAATTAAGTTGAAACACCTAAAATGATTCATTTGAACATGTTATAGTCAAAATATGGTAGAAAATGTTTTTTTCAGCTCTATAATTTGCTATAAGGGGTTTACATTCATCATGTAAAATTATAAACTGCTCCTTTTCACTGGTTAGATATTATAGTGATCTGAAGGCATATTTTGCCCTAAATGTATATCTATTTATTAAAATAGGCTAGATAACTAAAAAGCAGATATTCTAGGCTTTAAAATGGCATATAGTGTGTTTTTATTGAGCCTATAATTATTCATAAACACAGCCAGATATTAATTATGACATTTTAAGCATTAAGAGGTTAATGTAACACCAGTAGGAAACAGGTTTTAAAGGAACTCCTGCCCGTTTTTGGTTGAGTTCGATTAAAGGAACTTTCCACAGGTTAAACTTTTGCTTCTCATTTTTGACTTCCGTGCCGCAGGCTGCTGTCCGAGAACGAAAAGAGGCCTTTTGTAGAGGAAGCAGAGAGACTGAGGGTCCAACACAAGAAAGATCACCCAGACTACAAGTATCAGCCGAGACGCAGAAAAAGTGTGAAGCCGGGTCAGAGCGATTCTGACTCTGGAGCTGAACTGAGCCACCAGATGTACAAAGCTGAACCTGGAATGGGCGGCGGCATGGCTGGGCTGGGCGACCACCATCACTCAGACCATCCAGGTGAGTGGAGGCTACCTTTTACTGTTTTTTTTGTTGGTGGTACAACATGATCCTGCAGGTCCAAAAGGTCCAAAAATATAATCCATAAATGGATATCAATTTTTGGATTGTTTAGATGGTCTATCATAGACGCCTCATATATGTAATATTCAACTATTAATCAAGCAGTGGTGTGCAATGAGGACCTTCTAACCCTTCAGAGAAGGGGTGAAAATAGCTGCATGTAAATCATTGCATAATATTCAATCAGGAAACATATATTATAGTGATTGTTAAATTGTAAACATATATTTCATAAATTAACTAACATAAAAAACAGCAACTAATTCAAAGCATTATTCAAAGCGTTTTTCAGTTGCTATAGGACTCTCTCAAAGTCCATATATGACTGACAGCGCTACTAACCAATCAAAACTGCTTGACCCTTCTATTGATTTTGTGAAGGGTGTAATCTAACCAATCAGTGTATGTGTATTAAGTTCATATAATTAAGTCAAGACAGAGAAATTGTGAATATCGTCGCTGTCCAATGAAAAACATTTATCTCCAAAACAGCAACTTTACAGGAGAGAGAAAAAACCTTGTAAACTTTCTATGGAAGTCAATGTAAAAAGAGTTAATTTCAGGTCATTTTGAAGAGTTTTTATTGGTCCGTTCATCAAGAAATTTTGGCACAGTGTAAGGGACAGTTTATCTGTTAAAATTTTGTAGTAAACTAAAAATCGACAGAAAAGGATGTGTTTTTCATTGGACAGCGACGATATGTAGTTATTGTCATATTCATACATGTGTAGGTCAGCGGGGGGCAGGGGGGGTGTATATATTATATTAACTGTTATATATATTATATTAACTGCACGCCACTGTATTCAATTGTATGTCTATTAAATACGACTCTAAAGTTGAATTCTGAAGTGAAAAGTCAATGATTCTCTATTAAATCCAACTCTAAGCCAATCTTAATATTTTTAAGGATAGGTTTAAAGTTAGATTTTAGATTTGGTCGAAGTTTTAAAGGCTTTAAGCTTCTGGAAAAAAAAAAACTATTTTTAATATTATACTATTCTTTACCATTATTTCTTCATCTCATCTTCAGGGCAGCCCCACGGACCACCGACGCCACCGACAACCCCTAAGACCGACCTCCATCACGGAGCGAAGCAAGACCTGAAGCACGAAGGCAGGAGGCTCATGGACTCCGGTCGCCAGAACATCGACTTCAGCAACGTGGACATCTCTGAGCTCAGCACCGACGTCATCAGCAACATGGAGGCCTTCGACGTCCACGAGTTTGACCAGTACCTCCCGGTGAACGGTCACGCCATGGGTTCAGAGTCCAGCGGTCACGGACCCAACCCCAGCGCCTACGCCTCGTCTTACGGCCATCCGGGCGCCAACGGATCCGGCTGGAACCGCAAAGGAGCCTTGGCGTCATCGGCATCTGCATCATCGGCGTCTCCCGGCGCCGGCGACGTCGGTCACCACCGACCCCACATCAAAACCGAACAGCTGAGCCCCAGTCACTACAGCGAGCACTCCCACGGGTCTCCCTCGCACCCCGACTACACTTCCTACGGCGCGTCTCAGAGCTGCGGCACTTCGGCCGCCAATGCTGCCGCTGCCGCCGCTGCAGCCGCCGCCGCTGCTGCCACTGCCACCTCCACCAGCTTCTCCAGCTCCCAATGTGACTATACAGACCTCCAAAGCCCCAACTATTACAGCCCCTACTCCAGCTACCCCTCCAGCCTGTATCAGTACCCCTACTTCCACTCCTCGCGGAGACCCTACGGCGGTCCCATCCTCAACAGCCTGTCCATTCCACCCTCCCACAGTCCCACGTCCAACTGGGACCAGCCGGTGTACACCACGCTATCGAGGCCGTGAAGTCTCCTCGTCGAACTTTTTTCCGTCGGATGCACTTATGAAACGCTTATGAAGGAATAGCATTAGCCAAGAGAAGAAGAAGAAGAAGAAAAAGAAGTAAAAAGGGTGACACTTTATTTTAAGGAACACAAAAATTATGCATTTATTATTGTCCTATTAGTGTTGCTTAATAAAGCCTTAATTAGACATTTGTAAATTATTTATTCTGTGTTATAAGTGTTATTGGTGCTTAATTAGGGGTCTATTATGTGGAAATGATTAATGATTAATAATGGCTGTATTAGTTATTATAGTGCACAATAAACAGTTATGTCAGCACCATGTTAAGCAGATTAGATTATTAAGCATTAACTATTAGCTTATTCTACATGCTATTAGTGTTATTATAATTAGCAGCAGTTTGATCTATATGAGTTTGGCAAGTGATGGAGTTATTATTAAGTTAGTATTGAGTTAATAAGGGCTTAATAACTCACTTATAAATGTGAAAGTATACCAGTGTACCATATTCTAAGGTGAGCTTCTGTTCATCACTAATTAAGACACTGAAAATAACTGAATATATACTTAATAAATCACAGACCTCTAATTAAGCACCAATAACACTTATAAGTAGCCTAATAAGTAGTGAATAAACAGTTTACAAATGTCTAATTAAGGCTTTATCAAGCAAATAATAAGACATTAATAAGTGCCTAATTTGTGTTCCTTTAAAATGAAGTGTTACTGTAAAAAGAAGAAAAGGTACCACTTTAAAATAAGACTACCTTTATAAAGGGTTTATAAATGGTTTACAATAAGTTTATTAATGGTTACTAATTAGGTTGTAAATTTCCATAAAAATGCATACATACATATATGTTATAATTGATTATTAATGATTTTTAAGGCATTTACAACCTAATTAGTAACCATTCATAAACTAATTGTAAACCATTTATAAACCCTTTATAAAGGTAGTCTTATTTTAAAGTGGTACCAAATAGAATAAGAAGTGCCTGCTGATTTTTTTTGAACGTTTTGATTCATTTTTATTATTATACTATATTATATTTCCCCCTCCACCCACCAGCCACAAATTAATAGACATCACACACACATACACATCACATACACACACACATATATCATATATATAAATATATATTCGGACGGTCGGCGCAGAACTTGATAATTTGATATATTGGTGCTTTTACAGCAAGCGGAAATCCTCTGTGAGGACCACCTGTCACTGTTTCTCTCCGTTTCCTTCGCCCCACGTCTCCCCTTTTCTTTCAGTTTTTTTTCTCCCTTCTTTAACGACTGTCTATCTATTTCGTATATATATATTTATATATATATATACATCACTGAATTGTGTAGGAGAGAAAACACAAGCACACAAGCAAGCCAAAAGCCTTTTTTACCAAGCGGCAGATGGAGAAAGGAACGCACACGTGCACTGGGACCAATTATTTTCAAAACACCAAGCAGTACAGAAGTGTTTGCTCCATCATTCCGAATAAAAGAAGAAAAGAAAAAAACTATAGAAAAAGAAAAAGACAAAAAAAAAACGCTGAGAAAACTTTTCTGCGCCCTCCTTCATCCTGACGATCGGAAACGATGTTTTCTTCTTCTGTTTTTAATTTTTCTCCTCTCGCTTTTAGAGATATTCCCTGTGTATTTATATATGTTTCCTTTTTATTCTGTGTTTAAGTTGTTTAAGTTCTATGGTTTTATGGTTGTAAAAAAGAAAAAGAAAAATGTTTTTTTTCTGTTTGTTTTTTTTTTCTGTTCGGGGTGGGGAGAAGAGGGAGGGGGGTTATGATGAGTGATGTTCGGTACGTTCTCTTAAAAAAAAGCACGAAAAACGTAAGAAATTTTCTGCTGATTTCACAATCATTTTGTGTTAATATCATGTGTTAATATTGTTATAAACTGCAGCATTCCTGAAAAAAAATAAATATATATATATATACAAACAAAATGAAGCCCACCCACCAAGCACTATGTCGTTAAAAAATCTGCTAAGCTGTTTGAAATGAAACGTAAATGTTTTATTTTGTTTTAAGTGGTTTTATAAAGTAGAAACTGCACATTCATATGAGGACTTCGAGTACTTTCAAACATAGTGTAGAGATGTCTTCCTCACCCTTTATTTATATAAAAGGACTTTTATTTTGAGAAAACATAGGACCAGAAGCATCCATCAATCTTTTAATCCTTTTTTCTTAATTTTTCCCTCTTTTGTAATTAATATGACTTTTTTTTTTTTTTACAAAATGTAGGAGCAGAAACATCCATCAATCTTGTTTTGACTTTTATTTAAGGTAATAGGACTTTTATTTTTAGAAAATATAGGAGCCAAAGCTTCTAGCGACATTTTTTTACTTTTTTGTTCCTTTTTTAGACTTTTATTTTTGAAAGATTTAGGAACAGAAGCATCCATTCATAAACCTATTTTTTTAAGGTAATAGGACTTTTATTTTTGGAAAATGTAGAACCATAAGCATCCATCAATCTGTTTTTTTTCCTTCTGTTGTTCTTATATTTTTTCAAAGGTGATAGGACTTTTATCGTGAGAAAATATAGGACCAGAAGCATCCATCAATCTTTTTATTATTTTTTTCTTTATTTTTCCCTCTTTTTCAATTAATAGGACTTTTATTTTGGAAAAATGTAGGACCAAAAGCATCCGATATTTTTAAAAGATAATCAGACTTTTATTTTGATAAAATGTAGAAAGAGAAGAATCTAGAAGTGTTTTTCCCTTTTAATTTCTGTTTTATTCTATTTAATAAAGGTAATAGGATTTTTATTGTGAGAACGTGTAGGACCAGACACAATCTTTTTATTATTTCTTTAATTAAAAGGATTTTTTTTTTTTACAAAATGTAGGAACAAAAGCATCCATCAAACTTGTTTTGACTTTTATTTAAGGTAATATGATTTTTTTTAGTGGGAAAATGTAGGAGCTGAAGCATCTAGCAACATTTTTATTTTTCACTTTTGTTCTTTTTTAAAGGTAATAAGACTTTTATTTTGGAAAAAAATAGAACTAGAAGCATCTAGCAGGGTTTTTATTTTTTCCTTCTGTTGTTATATATATTTTTAAAGGTAATAGGACTTTTATGGTGGGAAAATCTAGGAGCCGAAGCATCTAGCAACACTTTTTTTTTCTTTTCATTTTTGTTTTTATTTTAAAGGAAATAGTACATTTATTTTGTAAGAAAATGTAGGACCAGAAGTGTCCATCAATCTTTTGAATTTTTTCTTTATTTTCTCCTCTTTTTTAGTTAATAGGACTTTTATTTTTAGAAAATGTAGGAGCCGAAGCATCTAGCAACATTTTTATTTGTGTTCTATTTTAAAGGTAATAAGACTTTTATTTTGGAAAAAATCTTTGACCAAAAGTATCTGTCAACCTTCTTTTTATTCTTTTCTTTATTTTTAAACTCAATTCAACCACTCCGCTAACTTTTTTAACGTTTTTTTAACGACATAGTGCTGGAAAGGGCTTCCTCATTTCATTCCATGTTTTTTTAAGAAGCAACAGAAGCAGATTGAGCCACGTGACGCAACAGGTGTGTGTGTGCGTGTGCGCGCTGAGCGAATTGCGATTAGTCATGATGTCACAGTTGAAGGAAAGGAGGTGAAGTGAAGAGCGCGAGTGCGTGAGTGACGCGTCAGCTGTTCTTCTGCTCTCGCTCCTGCCCTCGCGCCCGGCCAAGTCCGAACAGCTGAAGAAACGAGCGGCTGAACCCGAGCCGTTACAGGAGATACACCAGCTAATGCACCACAGACGTGTGGGTCACGTGACCACGTGACCGCGTCCTGATTCGTGCGATTTTTCTGATTAACGCGAGCGATTCATTTCCATTCCCATTGGTTTATAACCTGTTTCCAGCCTGTTGCTTCAGAAATGTCTTAACCAGTTTCACATTTGGTGCCATTTGAGATTTACGTGATTTTTACTGATTTTTATTATTATCATTTTTTTTAACATGTCGGTTGCTTGCGGCCGTGAGACGCAAAACAGTGTTCTCTCTACGTTCTTTCATCCTGTTGTGCCGTTTTAAACAACAAGGCTGTGAATTATTTCTGTTTTGTGTTAACAAGTGCATTCTTACAAGAAGCTAACCTTCATTGCTGGCCATATCTGTGAAAAACAATAAACTTTTTTTCTTTCCTGAATCACATGACTTTTGCAATTTTTATTCAAGTAAATATAAATTTGATGTATGTGTCTTTTTTAATGTCAACTGATATTAAAATAAAACTATAATTTTGTTTATTTCACATTTTTAGACAGAACACAAATATTACATTTTACATTAAATAAAGAAAATCATGAACAGTATATCGTATCCTATCTTCATACAATAGGATAATTGCAATCTGTGCAAGGTGTGACTTGATGCTAATTGCTATCTTATACCCCGCCAACAGTCCATTTGGGTACCTTCCACCAGCATCGTTTAAATAGCAATAGTGCTTCTGAATATATCTACAGGAAATGAGGTGTGTTCAGATAAATTTCTGGAGTTTTGCTTGTTTATTTTGGCAACAGAAAACACAGGAGCTCCACTGACTGAATAAAACCTAGACAGACATCAGTCAACAGTCAGATGCTAATTGCTATCTTGGCATTGAATTGTTAACTCAGGTCAGTTACCTCTGCTAAAAAGCATTGAACACGTCCAGGTAACTGCGCCGTTAAAATAGCAATGCGCTTAAGTGAGAGTGCATTTCTGAATAGCATTGCAATCCCATACTTCCTTTTGGGTGCAATTATTTCTTTGACAATGCATGTATTTAATTCCATGCACTGGTGCTGGAAAGTTTGTAAATCCCTTAGAATTTTCTGAATTTCTGCATAAATATGACCAAAAACACATCATCAGATTTCCCAAGTCTATTGGAAGAATGTTTTGTGTACAGATGAGACATTTTGGTTTATAATTCAGAATTTGTGGTTCCATCAGTGATGGCAAAAACTATCCCAAACCACGATACTACCACCACCATGTTTCACACATAGGATTAGACTGGAATGCAGTGTTTTCCTTTCTCCAAACATGATGCTTTTAATTTTATATTTTTTTCTCCCTTTTTCAGAACAAAAGTAATACATTTTACAATATGGACAGATATATTGTACATTTCTCTCTGATATAATTCTGAATTTATTGTTCCATCAGTAAAGGCAAGCCATTTTGGTGCTGATGCAGTGAAACAGGACCAAACCATGAAATTACCACCACCATGTTTTACAGATGGGATTAGATTCTTATGCTGGAGTTCAGTGTTTTCTTTTTTTCCAAACATAAAGCCTTTCATTTAAAACAAAAAGTACTATTTTGGTCTCATCCAACCACGAAAAACATTCTTTTAATAGCCTTCTGATGGTGTTTTAGGTCATATTTGTGCAGAAATATAAAACATAATAATATACTAATAATAATAATAATAATAATAATAATAATAGCAGTGAATAATAGGTAAAATCAGATGTTCCAAGTCTTCCGGAAGTTGCGGGAGTCTCTGAATCTAGAACAAGTGTAAAAAAGTAAAAGAGTAAAAAATAAATGTGCACTCAGGGGACTGCATGCAAAACAGGGAGGGTTCTGATTGGCCTATTTTCTGCAAAGCGTCTGTGAGTCAGCCAACCAGTTTTTAATGTGAGCAGGCAGTGTTTTTCCTCTCCTGGATGGGATGCGTTCAGGAGCATCATGGCTCCCATTAAAACTAATTTCACCTCAGACTACTTTAAAGTATATCCATGTCTGGTAAAAGTAAAAAACAATGAAAGTCTTGCCCACTGCACAGTTTTTAATAGTGATTGATTTTAGCATTGCCCACAGGTGACTAAATGATTGCAAACGACATGTTGAGGTAAGTAAATGTAACTATATATATATACAGTCTATCACAAAAATAAGTACACCCCTCACATTTCTGCAGATATTTAAGTATATCTTTTCATAGGACAACACTGACAAAATGACACTTCCAGTAATCCATGTCCATGTTTGTGGGCTTTCTTGTGTACAGACTTCAGAAGAGGTTACCTTATGGGGTGACAGCAATGCAGAGCTATGTGTCAAAGTGTGATTTTGTCAGTGTTGTGCCATGAAAAGATATACTTAAATGTCTGCAGAAATGTGAGAAGTGTAAAGATGTGAAGAGGTAGAGTTACAGGTATACAGTGAATAGTGAATATTTGAGTAATGCTCTAATCAATATTATGAGAAGCAAAAACTACTCAACTAAGTAAAGAAAAGTAAAAAAAAAATGACATAAAAGAAATGAAGGTCAGTCAATCTGAAAGTCAAGAAAGTTGACATGTCTTCAGTCTTCACTGTTTGCAGGCTTTCTTGTGTACATACTTCAGAAGAGGTTACCTTCTGGGGTGACAGCCATGAAAAGACTTACTTAAATATCTGCAGAAATGTGAGGGGTGTACTCACTTTGGTGATACTCTGTATATATGTATATACAGTATATGTATATGTATACATGTGCCCAAGCCAGGTCCTGAAATAATTTTTTGCAACTTTTTCAAAGGGATGTCTGTGAAAAGGAATGATGCAACAAGTGCAAAGAGTCCGAGAGACGAGAGCGGTTCAAACCCGGGCAATAACACCACTTTATGTCCAGTTCATTTCCCTTGCAAATCAGCTCCAAGTTCACACACACACACACACACACACACACACACACACACATGCACACACACACACACTCTGCAGCCCCTGAATGAGAAGCTGGCGAGGCTCATTAAAAGGGATGAGACTATTACTCTGATAAATGTCCCTCTCTGGAACAATGGGATTTGGTCGGGCAGGGATGGCAGGGATGGCAGTGCCCCCGCGGGTTCAACAAGTTTTTCTTATGCAATTTTCTTTTCCCAACACTCCGCAGCTCTTTGAACGATGCAGAAGCAACAGATGGAACACAAGGCAACG
The DNA here is from genome assembly GCF_023375975.1 of Astyanax mexicanus. Lineage (NCBI taxonomy): Eukaryota > Metazoa > Chordata > Actinopteri > Characiformes > Acestrorhamphidae > Astyanax > Astyanax mexicanus. Next base: position 40,905,462 of record NC_064426.1, read on the forward strand.
AGTGCCCGTCTGCACATGGTACACTCGCTCCGCTCCGTATGCCCATATGTTCAAATGTGAAAATAGTAATATAATCACAGGAATCCGAGATAATCAGTTTTTTACCTCGTCTAGTTCACCACACGTCTACTTCGTTCTGGCACGCTCGTTTTTTACAAAGATACAGTATGTTTGTGTTTGTGGACGTGTGTTAAAAAATATTTTCATTATGTCCACATGGATAGACACTGTTACCCTTTGTTAGTGTGTTTACAGTAGACTCACTTCATAAACAGATCCCTGCAAAAAACTGTACTGTGCAGCTTGATTTAGGGCGTGTCTGTGTGTCTTTGCTATCGTAATGACAGGAAAAGTATACCTTGTGTGCCTCGAAATGTGCAAAAAGACATGTACTAATTAATATGGGTGTGGTTAATTTTAGGCGTAACGTAAAATAAACCTTTTTTCCCTTTAAGAGCCAGGTGAGGATTGCTATTGCTATTTTAACAACTCATTTTTTGACTTCTGCATAATGTAGTGATGAGTTAAATAGAGATACAATAATAAACAGTGTACACTAGAAGACAAAAAAAAATATGGAATTATTTAGTAAAAGTGTTTAATAAACCAAAATATCTCTAATATTTAGATTCTTCACAGTATGATGATCAGTTTTGCACATCTCTGCTGGATTTTCTCAGTCAGTTTTATGAGGTAGAGTCACCTGGAATTCAGGCTTTCAGTTAACAGCTGTGCTGAACTCATCAAGAGTTAATTACTTGAATTTCTTGTCTCTTAATAAAGTGTTTGAGAGCATCAGTTAAAGTAAAGTAGTGAAGAGGTAGAGTTACAGGTATACAGTGAATAGTGAATATTTGAGTAATGTTATAATCCAGATTATGAGAAGCAACAACCACTCAACTAAGTAAAGAAAAAATACTTAAAAAAACTTATGATGGTGAAACTGGCACTCATCAGGACTGCCCTAGGAGTTACCAGCCTTAGAAACTGCAAGTTTACAGCTCCCCAAATTAGAGCCCATGTTTTTATAAACCAAAAAACTGACTTTTGTACTTTTTGAAAGTAAATATACAAGAAAAAGGTACTTTATCACAGTAAACAACCAATAGTTCACCAATGAAACCATTAGCATTCATTTATGTGCTAATGTATTTAGTAAGCTACTTTGGATTGGGTCAGGACCAGAACATTCACAACCTAAATCACTTGATTGTTGAGCTGCTTTGTGCTTCTTTAGTTTTTTTTTTATGTTTTCATAAACTTTAGGCCTTTTAGAGAACAGATCTACTTAAGTATAGTTTCCACTAGTCTATATTTAACTTATTTCCACCTTTTTTCCCTAGTTTTTTTTTTATCTACTTTTTTTATTCACGTGTTTTGCCTAGTTTTTTAAATCTAATTTAATCTACTCAAAGTCTGACTAATGTAATGCAATTACTCAGAACAAGAAAGTTAGTTTTTTAATTTGTTATTAATTTTATTAATACTGCTTAATGGAGGCAATATATATATATATATATATATATATATATATATATATATATATATATATATATATATATATATATATATATATATATATATATATATATATATACATTAAATGATATTTTGTTTTAAAGTTGTTTAGTGAGTTATTTGAGTGCATTTCTGAGTTGTAAGTACAAAGTAAAAAATAAAATAGTGCTTGTAAAGTAAAATAATCATTTTTCAGTGCACACTTTTAGCTGTTTTCTACTTAAGTAGAGTTTCCAATTACATTTACTCCATTACTTTGTGTCCAACACTTTTAGCTACTGAAACCATTAGCTTTTCTTCTTGTTTATATAAGTGTTTATGTATTTACATGCTAATGGATTTAGTAGGCTAAGTTGGATCAAGATATGACCTGGACATCCACAAAGATTTCTACTTAAGTACAGTTTCCAATTACATTGACTCCATTTAAGGAAGATGAAACTGGCCCTTATCAGGACCGCTCCAGAAAAGGAAGACCAAGAGTTTCCTCTGTTGCACAGGATAAGTTAATCAGAGTTACAAGTCACAAAAAACAAATATTTGCACGTTTTAAAAGTATATATACAAGTAAAAATCAACTTAATTACAGTAAACAATTACAACTGCTTAATTAATTTGTGTCCACCGTTGTTCACCAATGAAACCATTCGTTTTTTTTTTCTATTTTATCTTGAGTATTTACGTACATGAACATTCACAACTCCAAGCTGAGCTGTTTTGTGTTTTCTTAGTTTTGATATATTACTGTTTAATGTTTCATAAACTTTTATGAGTATTTTTTCAAAGTACGAAAACTAGAAAAACTTAAGTACTAATTACATCTAATTACATTTACTCCATTACTTTGTGTCCACCACTCTTAACTACTGAAACCATTAGCTCTGTTTCTGTTTTATCTGAATATTTACGTACATGCTAATGGATTGAGGAGCTAGTTTGGATTGGGTCAGTACCAGAACCACTCTTACCTACTGAATTCATTAGCTCTTTTACTTTATCTTGAGTATTTATAAATGTATTTTCTAATGGATTTAGTAGCTATTTTAGATCAAGATATGACCTTCTGTAGTTTTGATATGTGACTGTTTTATGTTTCATAAACTTTTGTGAGTACTTTTTTAAAGTGCAGAAGCAAGAAAAATCCAAGTACAGTTTCTAATTACATTTACTTAATTACTTTGTGTCCACCACTGTTCACCAATGAAACCATTGGCTCTTCTTCTTGTTTATCTTGAGTATTTATGTATCTATGTGCTAATGGATTTAGTAGCTATTTTAGATCAAGATATGACCTGGATCCACAAAGACGTCTGCTTTCTGCTTCTTTAGTTTTGATATGTTACTTGTTTTATGTTTTCATAAACTTTTGTATTTTTTTTTCAAGTGCAGAAAAGTACAGAAATTTTGTTCTGTTCATCAAGAAACTAGGGCACATATAAGGGACAATGAGTGTGTTATATAAATTATATAGTAAACTAAAAATCGACAAAAATGGAGATACTTGTTTTTCATTGGACAGCGACAAAAAATAAACATGTAGAAAGTGTGACAGTGCTGGTTTGAAAGTCCGGTTTCCAAGGGGAAAGGGAATGGAGATGGGGGTTATTAAACTCTTGATTCTTACACTCTAAGAAATATAAGTACAGATTTGTACTTAAAAGAGTACAAAGCTTGTCGCTGGGGCTGTACCTTATATTGAGGCACAAAAAAGTACCTTTCAGTGAAAGTCCTTTTTTGTACCCAGGGTTTTTGTGGCAGTAAAAATCATAAAGATTATAAACATTATCATCAACTAAATATGGCTCAAAAACTTGATGATACAAAATTGTCTGGCTTTCAAATAAAAAATGTGCAATTAAAATATATATTGTTTATTAGTACAGTGATACAGAATACTGAATGTACCTTTTGGCTGGTTAAATGGTACAAATTTGTACTTATTGCTGTTAGAAATGACTTTGTACTTCAGAGGGAACAAATCTGACCCCGTAAAGACCAATATTGTACCTTTGAGGGTACAATTATAAATAGTGTACCTTCGAGTACAAAAAAGTACTCATATCGTACCTCTGTTTCTTAGAGTGTACAGTGTACGCTGCATTTGATTTTTTATAATGCTGGTCATGCTGCTTTACTTAAATATTCACTGCAAAAACTGAAATCTTAGCATATCTAGTTTTAATATCTAAAAAGTCTCATTTGTGCATAGTTTTCCAAATGTTATAAAAATATTTAACTTACTTCCAACTTATTTTTCTATTTTTTTATGTACTCTTTATTTACCTATTTATTCTTATCTAATTGAATCTACTGAAAGTGTCTAATGTAATGCAATTACTCAGAACAAGTACAAGAAAGTTAGTTAAAAAAACTAAATTTGTTATTAATTTTAATAATTAAATTTGGTGAGTTGTTAATACTCATATTTACAGTATTAAATAAAGATGCAAAAATATAAAATATAAATGCTTGTAGATTGAAATAATATTTTTTTTTCTACTTAAGTACAGTTTTCAATTACATTTACTCTGCACATTACTTTGTGCCCAACACTCTTAGCTACTGAAACCATTAGCTCTGTTTCTGTTTTATGTTGAGTATTTACGTACATGCTAATGGATTGAGTTGGTTAGTTTGGATGGGGTCAGGGCCTGGCAGTCGGTCTTGGTACTGGGGGATTATGGGAAAGTTCCATCTCCACTTCAGCGTTATTGTTTAGCCATTTACAGTAGGAGCTCCTGAAGGGCCGGCCGCTCGCTGTAGACGTTTCCTGGTGAAACGAGAGCCGAGCGCCCTGAAGAGCTTCGCTCAATGAGCTTTATTCACGTCTGCTCGTCCTCCAGAGTTCCTCCTGAAACTATTTGGCGAACAATGGGGGGGAGAAGAAGAGTTTGAAGGAGGAAAAAAAAAAAAAACAAGTCATTCTCCAACCACCCACATCCCATCTGCTCGCGAGATATCTGTTTTATTATTAACGGTGCTGTTGTCACAGTTATGATTTTAAGTTTTTCGCTGGTTGCCGTGGCTGGCGGTTGTTGTCATCGTTATTGTTGTTGTTTTTTTCTCATTTTTTTTATTCTTTTCTTTTTTTCCCCATTGTTTGAGTTGAACTGCCGCATGAAACGGTGCAGTCGGGGGAAAAATTCCACCCCTATGTGCATCTAATCGTCCATTCACAGCCCTCTTAATGACTTGTCAGTTCCCCTGCTCTTCCATTTTCTGTCCAATTAATTCTTTTCTTGCTCTCCGGATAAAGGCGGACAATAGGACCCCTCCACCACATAATAAATCATTAAAATTCAGCGGCTCTCCGCTGTGGCACTTGGCTTTCACCCTCCGCCAGTTGGGGAAGGCTGCTTGGCATGCATGCCAGTGCCCAGTTTGAAACGCTACCCAGTAGAAAAGAGCGATGGCCGATTCTCCCCTCGATTCTCCTCTCGTCTTCGGGCTGCATTAGAACCGCAGGATCTGTCCTCCTCAGTTTTCCCACATTTAAAAAAAAACACGAGTCATGAAACGTCATGCCGTCATGAGTTTCTCTGCTGCGTTCGTGGGGTTTATCTTGAAAATATGTCAATTAAATGTGTCATCTGATCTAATCTAGTCTCTACAAAATCAAAAATACAGGGGTTGGACAATAAAACTGAAACACCTGTCATCATTTTAGTGTGGGAGGTTTCATGGCTAAATTGTTTCAGCCTGGTGTTCAATCTTCATTAATTGCACATTATTGCACCAGTAAGAGCAGAGTGTGAAGGTTCAATTAGCAGAGTAAGAACACAGTTCTGCTCTAAATATTGCAATGCACACAACATTATGGGGGACATACCAGAGTTCAAAAGAGGACAAATTGTTGGTGCACGTCTTGCTGGAGCATCTGTGACCAAGACAGCAAGTCTTTGTGATGCATCAAGAGCCACGGTATCCAGGGTAATGTCAGCATACCACCAAGAAGGACCAACCACATCCAACAGGATTAACTGTGGATGCTGTAAGAGGAAGCTGTCTGAAAGGGATGTTTGGGTGCTAACCCGGATTATATCCAAAACACATAAAACCACGGCTGATCAAATCACGCAGAATTCAATGTGCACCTCAACTCTCCTGTTTCCACCAGAACTGTCCGTCACCACAATACATTATTGTGCTCTAAAACCAGGTGTTTCAGTTTCATTGTCCAACCCCTATAGAAGTAGCATTTTATGTGCCCTTTTAATACACTGTAAGCCTTATATAATTAGTTAATAATTTAAGGAAACCTGTTTTAAGTAGTGTTGAGCTCTCAAAATACAGTATAAACTCAAAAGTTACTATGCTTACATTGAATTCAAAAGTTTGTGTGAATTTATCAATTTCTGCACTATAGTTCTGAGAAAGGTATAGCACACCAGACAGCGCAGAGTTAAAGATTTGATAAGCTAAGCTAAGATAAGATAAAATAAGATAGCTTTATTGTAATTGCACTGTGTAAAACAAAATTGTGCAGCAACCCCAAGATGCTCAAGACATACAATAAATAACAAGAATTAAAGAAAAATAAATATATAGTACATAAATACATACATACTTTGGAAAAAAATAGAGACCACTCCAAAAGGATGAGTTTCTTTGATTTTACCAAATTGAAAACCGCTGGAATATAATCAAGAGGAAGATGGATGATCACAAGCCATCAAACCACCAAACTGAACTGCTTGAATTTTTTTGCACCAGGAGTAAAGCAGCATAAAGTTATCCAAAAGCAGTGTGTAAGACTGGTGGAGGAGGAGAACATGATGCCAAGATGCATTAAAACTGTGAGCCATTTCTCATTTTCTGTAAATAAATGCTCTAAATGATAATATTTTTATTTGAAATTTGGGAGAAATGTTGTCTGTAGTTTATAGAATAAAACAACAATGTTCATTTTACTCAAACATAAACCTGTAAATAGCAAAATCAGAGAAACTGATTCAGAAACTGAAGTGCCCTCCTAATGTTTTCCAGAGCTGTAGATGCAGTATAAATACAGATTATTGCACAGACAGGCCCTGAAAATATTCAGGGAATTGGAGAATAATGACTACGCACTGACAGTGAGCTTCAGAAACTGGGGGGACACACCCAGTATATAAATGTGAAATATAGATGTGAAAAAATATAGATGTGAAAAAAAAAATGCAAAAATTTAAATCATAGCAAATCTAGTTTATATGACTAAAATGTCTAATTTGTGCAGAGTTTTCAGAATTTTATTTTTTATTCCAACTTCCAATTTTTTTCTACTTTTAATATTTTAATCAACTTGAATGAGTTTATATAATGAAACAATAAAAACGTTCATAAAAATTCATTCTTAAAATGCTGCTTTAATCATATCAACATGAGACATATTAAATATTTAGACAATATTTAAAAGGATTTCACTTGCTAGGATATCATTTTCTACACTGTTGCCTCAAATAAAAAAAAAGTAATAGAAACACATTTTTTTGTTGGATAAAATTGAATTTGACTGGAAGTTATTCAATGTACAATTCCTGACTTCATTCCTGAGTGCAAATACTCATATTTACTGTATTAAATAAAGATGAAAAATGTGTGAGTATTGCTTTTAGAGTAAAATAATAATTTTTAGTGCACATTTTTAGCTGTTTTAATGATTTCCTCAGAGTTTAGAGCTGTATTTGCTGTATTTCCTGTTATTCTGGTTCTGTGGTTCAGAAAACTCTAAATTTCACCAGCAGCTGCCGGCAGACTTTAGCCAAAGCAAACAGCAGCCCAGACAGAACCAACAGTGACTTCCCCAGGAAGAGGGCACTGACTGTGCCAGCCTGTGCCAACGTCTAGCGTTTCTACTGCAGGGCACAGGGCTAAACTGGGTACACATCAGTGGTTTTTCATTATTTAAAAAAAATCTGCATTGCATATTTATACTAAAGTCATCCAAACTTTGAATAAAAACATATCAAATGATGTAATAAACAAAAAAGTGTTAAACAAACCAGAATATGGTATATAGGATATTTTACATCCTTTTCTCAGTCAGATTTATGAGGTAGAGTCTCCGGGAATTCTATCTTTCAGTTAACAGCTGTGCTGAACTCATCAAGAGTTAATTAATTGAATTTCTTGTCTCTTAATAAAGTGTTTGAGAGCATCAGTTAAAGTAAAGTAGTGAAGAGGTAGAGTTACAGGTATACAGTGAATAGTGAATATTTGAGTAATGTTCGAATCCAGGTTATGAGAAGCAACAACTACTCAACTAAATAAAGAAAATAAAATACTTTTAAAGGACTTTTAAGTGCAAAAGTGCTATGATGAAACTGGCTCTCATCAGAACCACCTCAGGAAAGGAAGAGCAGGAGTTCCCTCCTGTTGTACAGGATAGGTTCATCAGAGTTACCAGACTTAAACAGAACCCTAATAAGCTTAAACCTTTAAAGATTTACAATATAATATTTATACACTGCACAAAATAGTCATGTAAAAATTCTGCAGTTTTGCCAGCATTGCAGTTTTATTTTAAAGTGTGATTCTTAAATATTTTATAAAAAAGCTGGACAGCTAGGGTGCTACTGTTTCTGTAGAAAATGATCTAAACAATCTAAACAATATATTTAAATACTAAATATATTAGAGTTGACCTTCTATCGTGAGCACTTTACATTAAAGAAAAAGGTAACTTGCTCTTATGATCTACAACACTGCAGCCAGGTAGAAAACTACTATATAAACTATACTATATACAGCTGAATACATGTGGGAAGGCAACCGTGAGAGGGAAAGACTACAAACTGATGATGAGTGAGGGTTTCGGGGACACACCCATTATGCAAATGAAGTACAGAATACCAGGAACCAATAGGAAGGAGAGATTTTTTTGAACTAAAAAATGTTCTACTGTGAATAAAACATGAGTGTGTAAAATTTGCATATATATTTCCTTTCTATTTTTTTTATTTACCATATTTTATGAACTATAAGGAGCACCGGATTATAAAGCACATTAAGCGACACTACTAAAGATGCTACTTAAGTAAAAAAATCTGTAATTCTTTAAAGTCAAATGAGTGCTGGATGTTAATCTACACAGATTTCTCTACTGAAAACTGTTAATTTGGGAGAGTAAAGTGATTCTGTTTGTAGATTTACAGTAAAGTTTCTCCAGCACTAAGGCTGGGTGCAGCAGCATTAGCATTAGCTGCTAACCACAGTGCTAGTCAGAGATAAATGCTGCCCGATAGTGCTACATTGAGGAACCCTGTGAATTCTAGTAATCCAGGGCGCTATCAGCTAGCGGTTCATCCCATATAGCTTGTTTTAACATGATAAACATGCAGACTACAGTGAAAGAGCTAGCGCTGCAGGCAGTGATGGTATAGTTACTTTGAAAAAGTAATCCGATTACTAATTACTGATTACTCCTTTAAAAAGTAACTTAGTTACTTTATGGACTGCTTGATTTTAAAAGTAACTAAGTTACTTTACAAGTTACTTTATTAGTTACTTTCAGCAGCTGCAGACACCACCTCCCGCCACCTTAACATAAACATTATAACCAGTTTTGCCAATACTCCCTTTATTGGAAAATGCCTTTTTAACAGCAACAATGTATCTCTATTAAGTTGAACTATTTCCTAAAAAAATAAGTTTTTTTTTATAAAAAAAAAAAAATTACTTAACATAAATATTTTTTGTTATAAAAAATAAAATATGGTCTTTCTTGATTTTATTAAACATAAATACTTGTTTTTATAAAAATTATATAAAATAAAGAAAGTCTTTCTTGACCTGACATATTTAACACTGTAAAACTGAACATTGAACCTGTTGTTCCCTGCAGGGCAGCAAGGAGTGGTTTTATAAAACAGAACCGTGTATATGGTCTAGACCAGGGATCACATATTTGCAGACTGCGGTCCAACTACTGAGAAGGATTTAATTCTGACAGTGTTCATTTAAAGCACCGGAACTTTTCTTGTCTTTACGGTATACGCGCTCTGCGCCACAGTGAACTTCCAATCACGTGTGGTGTAAAATCTTCAAACGCTCTCCTCTGCCAATCAAATTTATGGCAGACCGCTGCCCTGGCTAGTGAATTGGGACGCGGCCGCAAAAAAAACACCTTTATAAAGAGAGCCCGAGAACTGGCGAAAAACGAAAACGGGCGGAAACTAAAGACACGCCGAGCACGAGAGAGAGAGACAGGGGAGAAAGCGAGACGCGTGTGATTGGGGAAGAGCGGAGGGGGAATGGGTAAGGGAGCGGTGTGGTGTGTGTGTGTGTGGAGGAGTTGAGGTGGCGAGAGAGAGAGAGTAACGCACAGTGACTAAGTAACGCGTTACTGACATCACTGGCTGCAGGTAATGGCTATTGCTAATGCTAATGCTGCTGCACCTAGCCTTAGTGCTGGAGAAACTTCTCTAAAAACTCCTCACTCTTATAACTCTGTACTTCAGTGGAGTGGCTTTTCAGCTCCTTAAAACCTGACTGGTAGAATTTATACTTCAGGGGCACCGGATTAAAAGAAGCTCTGTCAACTTTTGGGAAAATTAAGCGATTTTATAACTTTGTGATTGTGTTTTTTGTAGAGTTTTCCACTCATTTTTGTCCTCACACATCGTATTAGAAAGTTACGAAAAACAGCAGAGGTCAAATCAGCAGTGTCCTAAATCTACAAATAAGATTTATTTGATCGAATCTATCAGAATTAAATTAAATTCCGCAGTGAAATGAGGATACACATCGTACAGCCTAATATAAGCCTCTCTTCCATTCACACAGAGCATCTTTTACTTTTTTATCACACTGGTGGACAATAACTGTACACAGCCAGCTCAGCCACCGCACCACAACCCCCAACCTTTAACTCAATTAGTCAATCAATTCAATCAGATTATCTTGATTAAAGTTATGATATACCAAATGTCAGCAGCAGTGGCACAGATAGCATTTGATTCATTTGAGGACACACGAATCGTTGGATGCTTTAAAAATGTGTGTTCAGGAAGATTGCTGTGCTAACACAGGCGACACAGCGGCGCCACAGGCAGTGCACAGTAAAATCCATAGAGTATAAATTATACTTTAATTATACAAGATGTGTCGTGATGCTCATTGCTATCTTACACCCACCAACAGTCAATGTTCACGCCTTCCACCTACATTGTTTAAGTAGAAACTGTGCTTGTGAATATATGTACTGTACATCCGATGGGAGTATTGCAATCTTGACAATGGAAAACACAGGAGCTCCACTGACTGAATACAACCTAAACACACGCCAACAGTCAGACGTTCATTGCTATCTTGGCAAAGAAGATTAAAATAACATTTTTGCAGCACCTTCACAGAGTGAATGAGCAGCTCATTTTTCTCGCTGGACACGTCCAGGTAGCTGCACTGTTAAAATAGCAATCCACCAAAATCAGAGCTCACCTGGCTCTTAAAGGAAATGATAAGCAAGTGTCACTATTGACTCCAAAATTAAACACACCCATAATTAATTAAAAGAATTTGTACATGCCTTTTGAGCATTTTGAGCCATGCAAAGCATACTTTTCCCGTCGTTATGATAGCAAAGACACACTGGCACACCCTAAATCAAGATGCACGGTGCATGGTTGAAGGCTTACATATGGATATTTCATCTATGGTCCTTCAACCCTTCAATCTTCATCCAAGTGGACCAATTTTTAAGCACCCCAGGCCCATCTATATACAGTGGCTTGCAAAAGTATTCATACCCCTTGAACTTTTCCATATTTTGTGACCTTACAACCACAAATATAAATATAATTTACTGGAATTTAATATAAAAATGTGAAAGACCAACAGGAAGTGGTGTACAATTGTGAAGTGGAAAGAGAATTACGCATGATTCAAAACATTTTTTACAAATAAAAAACTGAGTGGTGAGTTTTTACTACCAACCATCAGGGCCCCATCCATCCATCCATCCATCCATCCATCCATTCTTCCATATATCCATCCATCATCAGCATCATTTTTGTATTTTGTGGGATGTGTGGGATTTTTATATCACTTGTTATTCCTTCACATACCTTCAGCTCAATCTTCAAAAAAGTGGACCATTTAGAAATAATTTAAATATTTTTTTAGAGTGTAAAAAACACTCATCAACCCATAGACTATCTGTCTGTCTGTCTGTTTGTCTGTCTGTCTGTCTTTCTATGGACCTTTAACCCAAACATCAGCCAAGTGGACCATTTAGATACATACTGTATTTGAGTACACCAGGCCCTACAGAGTGTCAGTGAACTTTACATAACTACCCGTCCTCAGGTTGGATGTTTCCATCCATCCATCCATCCATCCATCCATCCATCCAACCTGACATATAAAATTGCTTAGTCGATATATGTTTCGGATGGAGTCCTTATATGTGAAAACAAACCAGGGTTTGTAATGTGTCCCTCCCACAAACGAGCCCAGAAACACTCTTGGATGAGATTCATTTATTAGGGACAAGTGTAAAAAACACCCATCGACCCATAGACTATCTATCTCAGGATAATTTTTATACTTTTCTTTTCGTATGTATGGGATTTATCACTTATTTTTCACTTGTTTGTCCTCTATAGACCTCCAACCCAATCTTCACCCAAGTGGACCATTTAGATACATACTGTATTTGAGTACCCCAGGCCCTACAGAGTGTCAGTGAACTTTACATAACTACCCGTCCTAAGGTTGGATGTTTCCATCCATCCATCCATCCATCCATCCAACCATCCATCCATTCATCCACCCAACCACCCAAAGTGACATATAAAATTACCTTTTTCGGATGTATACACACTAAGTAAAGTAAGTAGAGTACAAAGCTTGTCGCTGGGGCTGTACCTTATATTGAGGTACAAACAAATACCTTTCATTGAAAGTTATTTTTTGTACCCATGTTTTTTGTATCAATAAATATTTCAATAAAGATTATAAACATTATCATCAACTAAATATGGCTCAAAAACTTGATGATCCAATATTGTCTGGCTTTCAAATAATAAATGTGCAATTAAAGTATATATTGTTTATCAGTCCAGTGATACAGAATACTGAATGTTGGCTGGTTAACTGGTACAAATCTGTACTTATAGCTGTTAGAAATGACTTTGTACTTCAGACGGAACAAATTTGACCCTGTAAAGACCATTATTGTACCTTTGAGGGTACAATTATGAAGAGTGTACCTTTGAGTACAAAAAAGTACTTATATCGTACCTCTGTTTTTTATAGTGTAGGATATATATATATATATATATATATATATATATATATATATATATGTCACTTGTTTGTCTTTATGGACCTCCAACCCAATCTTCAGCCAAGTGGACCATTTATATACGTGCTGTATTTAACGACCTCGTGTCCTACAGCATGTCGGTGAACTTTACGTAACTACGGTTCCCGGACTCGGGTTGGATGTTCAGCGCTCTACAAGGTAGCCCACTTTCAGCCATTGTTTCTGCCTCTGAACAGACCAGACCGCCACCAGTGTGTGGGCTTGTGTCGCCCCTGGAATGTCTCGCGTGGGAGGAACATTCACAGCGCTTTCTCACTTGCTCTCGCTCTCTCTCTCTCTCTCTCTCTCTCTCCATTCTCTCTCCTCTCTGGAGCGAGAGATATACTGTAGAAGGGCAGGGCGAGGAGAGAGAGAGAACGATAGGGTGAGAGAGTGGGTCAGAGAAACAGAGAAAGAGAGAGCGCGAGAGTGTAAGCCTTTCCTTTTTCCTCTTTTCCAGCTGAATTGTTTGAGTTGTTTGGCAGGGGAAAGCAGGGACAGCATGACCGGAGTTTTAAACGTTAGCGCCGTGTTGGCATAGCGATGCGCGAGAGCTGCTGGAGCACCCAAGCCTGTCCGCTAACACGACTAGCGGCGTGCGGCTAAACGCGCCGCGCTACGAAAAAAAAAAACAATTACCCCATTGTGGCAGATCTCCGTCTATACTCTAGTGGTATATCCCTTACATGCAGCGCACATCAAAGGGGTCGTCGGAAGACGGCGAACAGCGAGACATCTCTCCGCGGCGAATAATGAAATAACGAGCGGCGGCTTCTCCAAACAATGCGCCGCGAAATATTGGCGCACCATTTTGATAGTTTGAAAATGAAGTGAGTCAGTGATATCCATTTGATCAACAACATATGCTCCTACCCCCACACTCGATATCTTCTCGCTGTATGGTAATGAGCGAGAGGGAGCGAGAGTGGGTGAGCGAGAGGAAAGAGAGAGTTTGTTCTCCCTTGTGGTTTTGGCCCGTTTCAGGGAGTTTGGAGCGAGTCCACACTCTCTCCCAGCCTGTGCTTTGATATGGACGGGGGTTCATTATGTAAGGAAATCTGTTGCGAGAGGAACAATGCGAGGCTTCGCTGGGGAAGGTGAGAGGAACCCACTGTGGAGGGTCACTCCTGTATAAACAACCATCAATGATCAACCACAACATTATGACCAGCGCCTTGTTTTTTTCACGTATAGGCTTAAATTAAGCCAAAAAAATCTGCCAATGGGGGTACGCTAAATTTTTGTTCGTAAGATTTCCCAACCCTCCTACACTGTAAGACTGGATACGTTGAAATTACTTTAAAAAATTGAGGAAACCGGTTGCCTTTAAAAAGTTAAGTAATGAGGAATAAAAAATTGAGTTAGCATAACTTAAAACATCAAGTTATTACAACTAAAGGGGAAGTTGATTTATTTGTAAGGTAGCCCAGGGGGGAATCTCTACACACTGATGAGTAGTGAGTGTTAGTCAGAAACTGTTGGACACACCCAGTATGCAAATAGATTGTGACAGAAGCCAATAGAAAAGAAGCTGTTAATGGTAAAACAGACTAAACTCAGTTATTATAAGTTGGTTCAACTCAAAGATCTCAGTTTGAATAGCACAGTATTTGTGCCCAAAAATGTTCAACTAACTCAAAATAGTTGAGTATTGTTTAGAAATATTCGATTTTATGTAAAACAGACTTAAATAATTTAAGTTCAAACAACTTCTGGGTTTACAGTGTACTATCCTCAAATTTATAACACTCTTTACTATCTGGATCAATATGATCCCAGCAATTTAAACTGCCAGAAAATGACTATGATTAAATTTAAATAAACTTGTTAGCAATGTTTATTCGTCAGTTAGGGGAAAAAAATAAAGCCATTAAGGACAAAAACTTAGACAGCACCACGTAAATTTAAAATTTAAGTAACTTCAACTCGGTTTCAAGACTTAAATAGAGTTACACAGAGTAAATAAGTGAACTGAACTTCAGTCAATCCTTTCTTTTAGTAAACTTTACTTCATTTATTTTTACTGAATCAATCCTTTCTTTTAGTAAACTTTACTTCATTTATTTTTACTGAATCAATCCTTTCTTTTAGTAAACTTTACTTCATTTATTTTTACTGAATCAATCCTTTCTTTTAGTAAACTTTACTTCATTTATTTTTACTGAATCAATCCTTTCTTTTAGTAAACTTTACTTCATTTATTTTTACTGAATCAATCCTTTCTTTTAGTAAACTTTACTTCATTTATTTTTACTGAATCAATCCTTTCTTTTAGTAAACTTTACTTCATTTATTTTTACTGAATCTATCCTTTCTTTTAGTAAACTTTACTTCATTTATTTTTACTAAATCAATCCTTTCTTTTAGTAAACTTTACTTCATTTATTTTTACTGAATCAATCCTTTCTTTTAGTAAACTTTACTTCATTTATTTTTACTGAATCAATCCTTTCTTTTAGTAAACTTTACTTCATTTATTTTTACTGAATCAATCCTTTCTTTTAGTAATCATTTTCTTCATAATAACTAGAAAAAGACAGAAACTATTAAAAGTAGAAGTTCTTTCTTTTCTTTAGAGAAATTACAGATGAAGCCAGAGAGCGGTGAGTACTGTTTCCTACACCTTCAAAATAAAGATTCTTGGAAACTGGAGAAAAAACTACTACAGGAAGAGTCACGTCTGGCTGAGCCACATGGAAACAGCAGCTTTAGCCTTTAGCTCTTTAGATTAGCATGGTTAAGGACTGAGTCTCAGTTTCAGCAGAGAAGAGAAGAATTAGAATTAGAGTTAGTCTGACAGATGAAGAACTGCAGTAATAAAGTAATTGATAAAGATAAAGATAAAATAATAAAGCAGATTATCTGGATCATACAGCACTGCAGCTACTGGATTGCTAAACCTCACTAAACTTCAGTGTTTACTCTTTAACACACTCCTCTATTCAGAGTTTATAACCCCTCCTGCCCTGCTGATGGCTCTCAGGAGCTCGTGGCAGGGCGGTCGGAGGAAGCTGCCCTTCTTCAGTGGCCTCCTGGGGTTCATTATGGCAGCGAGAGAGTAACCACAAAACCTCAGTGCGGTTACAGAGGTCACCCACGGCCCAGCGAGGTGGCGCCACTCTTCAGAGAGAAGAAGAAGAAGAAAGAGAGAGAGAGAGAGAGAGAGAGAGAGAGAGGACACTGACTGTCCTCTTTTCCATGACAGGAACTTTCTTAAGTATCTTAAAATCATCCTTCAAACATAACAGCCAAACCAGACTATCAAAAAATGTTGCATACTTGGTTTTCTAAGGACTCATTCAATAGTGCTTCTAAAAGAGCTTTATAATCCACCTTAAATTACACTATTTTATTACATTTATGGCATTTAAATGCCTTTAAAGCAAGTTAAATGCCTTTAAACCTTGTTACAAGGTTACAAGGTTATCCCTATTGCAGAGTTGGATCAGTGTAGTGTTAGGAGTCTTGCCCAAGGACTCTTGGCAATTTACATTGCTATCTTACACCCTGTCAACTGTCTATCTTCATGCCTTGCCCCACGTCGTTAAAACAGCATAGTATAGAGAGTATAGGAATAAATCTACACTGATGGGTGTGGTGGTCTGGAAGTGAGGTGCGTTCAGGTACTGTACATTTCTGCTGTGTTTCTATATATTTTGGTGGCGGAAAACACAGGAGCTCCACTGACTGATTAAAACCCTGACAACAACCAATCATCAGAGTCTATTCCTATAGGTGCACCCAGCGCTCGTATACCCCCACTCATTAAACACACACACACACAGACGCACTGCAGAGCCCAAACCCGTCTTTTGACTCAACAAAATAAAGAATTTTATCTGAACAGAATAAAGAATAAAATAACATTACTGTTTCTTAAATGAGCTACTGGTACGTGCCAAAGTCAGAGCTCACCCGCTTCTTAAAGGGAATAATAACTGGCACTCTGCTCAGCTGGATTTAGGGTGTGTTGGTGTGTCTTTGTTATTGTGAGGACACAAAAAATATGCTTATTTTTTTACTTAGTTGAGTAGTTTTTGCTTCTCATAATCTGGATTAGAACATTACTCAAATATTCACTATTCACTGTATACCTGTAACTCTACCTCTTCACTACTTTACTTTAACTGATGCTCTCAAACACCTTAACATTAAGAGGCAAGACATTCAGGTAATTAACTCTTTCAAATTTTTCCCAATTTTTCTGCCCAATTTTTTGTAGCCAATTACCCAATCCACTCATTAGGACTCCCCCTATAACTAGTGATGCCCCAACACACCAGGAGGGTGAAGACTAGCACACGCCTCCTCCGACACATGTGAAGTCAGACTCCGCCTCTTTTTTAACTGCTCCTGATGATGTAGCATTACCGAGTAGCATCACAGCGCTAACACTCGAGGAAAGCGCAGCAGCAACTCGGTTCTGATACATCAGCTCACAGATGCAGCCCTGCACTGATCCACATCACCCTAGGAGCGATGAGGGGAAAGAAAGAGCGCCATCTACTGTACCCACCCAGAGAGAGAGAACAAGGCCAATGGCTGCTTGATGGCAAAGCTGCATGAACGGGGCTTCAAACCTATGACCTCCCGCTCAAAGTGGATCAGCGATCAGTAATTTACTCTTGATAGGTGTAAAAAAAATAAATCTTAGGAAGTAAAATTATTACATTTCAAGGCAATAAATCTTATTTTTTCTCTGATTAGAGTTTATGTCTTACTAAGCATAAGTGTAAGATTATTGTTTATTGCTTATTTTAGGAATATTGATCTTAATCAGACTTTTCTCAATTTTCACTTATTTTAAGTAGTTTAAATGTAAAATAAGCACAAAAAGTCAGCAGTCAAGTTATTGTGTTTCTTGTGTCCAAATGTAAGCCACATAAAGTGATATGTGCTTGATTTAAGTGTTACGTCATTCATTTTGACACTTTGTGATTGCTTGTTAATAATAAATAAATAATAATAAATCGTACTAAGAAAAATTAGCTTACCCCATTGGCAGTTTTTGTTTTGTTTAACATGAGCATAAACATCTCAATTTACATATATTTTGTCTAGTTTTTGCCAATGGATTTTATACTATAGTATGCATGCTATAGCACTAACTCTCATGTATTATTGCTTAATTATGCTAACTGCTAGCCTACCTGATGTGATCAAAAATGTTATCGCTTTCCAATGAAAAACGCATGTCTTCACTTTTTAAAGCATTTAATTTAGCTATGTTTAAATAACAAACAAAAAACCATCTAGACTAAGATTTTCTTTTGTCATTTGCATTATACAAGAGAATGTAATAAAGTAACTTTTTAATTCAATTCAATTCAATTTTATTTCTATAGCAGTTTTGGTCCCACTTTATAATAAGTGTCCCTAAGTACTATGTAGTTACATAGTAATAATCATGTAATTACAGTGTAACTACTGATGAAGTACACATTGTTACAGATTAACTACAGAGGTACAGGTTATGTAATTACACTTGTGTATTAAGGTTAATTTTGTCTTGTATAAGCACACATGTACCAGGGTGAGTGTACTTACACATGTGTAATAGTGTGTGTAATAGACAGTAATTGTTGGATAAGTTTCTACTCAACTTATCACACACACTAATACATGTGTAAGTACTTGCACTTGCTCTATTACTTAAGTAAGTACACTCACCCTGAATTAACCCAAAATTATATATATATATAAATAATACACATGTGTAATTACATAACCTGTACCTCTGTAGTAAATCTGTAACAATGTGTACTTCATCAGTAGTTACACTGTAGTTACACTGTTGTTACTGTGTAACTACATAGTACTTAGGGACACTTATTATAAAGTGGGACCATGCTTTTTTACTTCAAAAGTTGTCACAAAGCAACTTTACTGAGAAAAACAGGTCCACGCCTCTTATGAGCAGAACCACAGAGATGCCGATTACTGTGGAACACAGTGGCAAAAAAAGGGAAAAACTCCCTTTAAGAGGAAGAAACCAGGAAAGGAACCAAGACTCTAGGTACTAATTTATGAATTATCTAATTTATTAACTTAAATGTTAAATTATCTACTTTTTACTTTTACTTTTAAGCTGATTTTCCTTTGTACTTAAGTAAAATTTTATCAGAATAATAATACTTTTACTTGAGTAGAATATTTCAGTCCTCTTTTTGACCAAATACAAATCTATTTTATTCACATGATCATAAAATTCAAAGTATAATTATTGTGCAGAACAATCAATATGACAAAAAACATCAATCACTGTAAATAAACTAACAATTTAGATATAATAACTAAAAGTTTTAAGGTTTAAGTTTTCAGGAAACATTATTATTAAAAAAAAAATTGAGGCAACACATGACCGCCACAGAGATGCTGATTATTGTGGGACACAGTGGCAGAGACAAACTCCCTTTAAGAGGAAGAAACCTTGGACGGAACCAAGACTCTAGGCACTAATTTATGAATGATCGAATTTATAAATTTAAATTTTAAATTATCTACTTTTCACTTTTACTTTTAAGCAGATTTTTAGACTTAAATAAGTAAAGTTTCATTAGAATAATAATAATTTTACTTGAGTAGAATATTTTAGTCCTTTTTTTACCATTGGTTTAAACTAATTATGGGTTTACAGTGCACCAATCAGCTGGCGTCTCCGGTTGTCGTGCCGCGTCGTAGTGAATGTCAGTATTCTGGGAAGTGCAGAAGTAATTACCTATATCAAGCTTTGCTTTCGATTACGCAGAAGACAGACGGACGGACAGACTGAGAGATTAAAGCTCGTGGAGAAACCACATCCTCAGTTTACTGTCCTCTCATCATCTCTGTGATCCACTGGCTGAGGTGAGCGCCGGTTTTCCCCTCTCCACAAACGACCTCTGAACTCCGGTGAACTCCGGTGAACTCTGCCGCTCAGACGCTCAGACGTTCCAAAGCTGGTCTGAAGCTTCTTTAGATACAGATAGCGAATAATAGCTTTAGCGCCTGAATACAGTGTTTTTACACTTAAATAATACACTTAATAAATGAGTCTCACTCAGGAGAGATTCTGTTCTGGGCTCGTTTGGGGGAGGAGCTTATTGTCTCTGGTTTATTTTCACACATAAGAACACTTATACCATGGCAACTTAAAATGCTTTACATAAGAAATAAAAACATTAAGACAATTAAAATTAAAAGAACAATTGTTAAAATAGAATTAAAGTTGCATTACAAAAACGAACATTTTAAAACATCAATAATAAAAATACAAGTAAAGTAAGATAATAGGATAAGATAAAAATAAAAGTGCAGTGAAGTAAAGTGCTTTAGTTAAAAGCACAAGAAAAAAGTAGAGTTTTTAACCTGGATTTACATCAAGGCAATTAGGCAAGACAAAGGTAAACTTTATCTACATAAAGCATGCATATCTTGTTTTTTGTATGTTATTCTTTTCTTTAGTCGATGTTAAGGCCCTGTCCCACTGCGATTGCGTCTAAATATCCACTAAAGTACGTCCAAATTTCAGTGGACGCAGTTTAGTGGATAGAATATTTGAATTTCTAAAATTACACTCAGTATATATTTAATACAGTTTAACCATATTGTTATGAGCAGCCTAAAAAAAAAAAATGAAAATAACATTAAAGTGTTTTTACTATTCTTATAATAATAATAATAATAATAATAATAATAATAATAATAATAATAATAATAATAATAATACATTTTATTTATAAGTGCCTTTCACAACACTCAAGGACACTTTACAAAATATAAAAGAAAAAATACGACCACTGCACTAATCAATCACATGCTACAAAATGTGTGTAGTCATAAGTTTAACAATAAATAAAATAATATATAAATAAAAACATAAATAAATAAATAAATAAATAAATAAATAAATCCTAAAAATAGCTTTTACAAAAAAAAAATTATATATATATATATATATAATAAGTATAAGCTTACTATATACTTCCAATTCACCTGTACATATGCAATATTGCATATTGTCACTTTTATACTTGTTTTATTAGCTACTTTACCAGAGAACAAAAAAAAAATAGTGGGATTTCATTTAAAAGATTTAATTAAAAGCATATTAAATAAAATGTATACTGTATTTATAAAAGCTATCATCAGCACTAAATTAGAGCAGACATGTTAATAATATTTATGTTTTAATGTAAAGAAATACAAATGAAATGGGTAAAGTTGTAAATATACAGAAAAGAAAATATATTTTGGATTTTAATTCGTCCACATTTAGTTCAAGTTTATTGTTAATATTATTTTACTAATTGCAGTTTTTTTTAAGGGACAGTTACCAGCAGAGGTGGAAAAAGTAGTGAAAAACTGTAATTAAGTAAAAGTACCTTTACTTTGCTAAAAATCTACTTGAGTAAAAGTAAAAGTACCCATCTAAAAATCTACTCGAGTAAAAGTAAAAGTACCCATCTAAAAATCTACTCGAGTAAAAGTAAAAAAGTACTCAATTTAAAATGTACTGTGAGTAAAAGTTACATAGTTACTTTTAATTATTTTATGTAAAAAAAGTAAAACAAATCATAAATTAAATGTAACATTTAAGCAGATTTTTTAGAAAAGGAAAATCACTTACCACCACATGCTTTCACAGGTTTGATGTGTAAGTTCTGAAAGCTGCAGCTCTGTCCGGCGGGACAGGTATATTTTTTATTGCATGAGGACGTTATTGCCTCGTTATTCCACATGCGAGCATCCGTGCGTCGGCACATCCACGCCATTTTTTTTTTTTTTAATTCAGACAATTGTTTTTTTCCCCCCAGCATTTTATTTTATACTCAGTAATGTGGAGTTTTCCAAAGTAGCAAAGTAAATTACTTGTGTCAAAATGTACTTGAGTAAAAGTAAAATTACCTATTTTAAAAAACTACTTTAAAAATGACAAATTATTCATAAAATTTACTCAATTACAGTAACTTGAGTAAATGTAATTCATTACTTTCCACCTCTGGTTACCAGAGTGATTTTTTAGGAGACCATCACACACAATCATCAGAACTCATACAGAGGAACACGCCTGGAGGACACGTCTCATTTTTTATGTGTGTTTTTATTTATTTATTATATATTTTGAAGTACATGTGTTTTACGGTGACTGATCTTCCCCAGCCAAAATAGCTGTGGCCGTCTCTCCGCTCTTCTCATGTCATCAGTTTTGAACTGGCCACGCTGTGAACTGGTTTGTCCTGAATGAACAATGAGAAAGGAAACAGGACGCTCTGTTACTCGTCCAAACGTCCAACACGCAGAGTTCATCAGCATGTGTTACAGATCTTCAGCTAATCTGAACTGACTGTAAAGAACCAGTTCAAACATTCAGCTCTAAACACAGAGGATAACAGGATTAAACTGGACCACGGTACAATACTGAACATCACTGCATCACTTACAGACGAGAAATACACCTAAAACTACAGCTCTGAAAGAAACAAAAATAAAAAGAGACCACTTAAAAATTAAGATTTTCTTTGATTTTACCAAATTGAAAACCTCTGGAATATAATCAAGAGGAAGATGGATGATCACAAACCATCAAACCACCAAACTGAACTGCTTGAATTTTTGCACCAGGAGTAAAGCAGCATAAAGTTATCCAAAAGCAGTGTGTAAGACTGGTGGAGGAGAACATGATGCCAAGATGCATGAAAAAAACTGTGATTAAAAACAGGATTATTCCACCAATTATTGATTTTTGAACTCCTAAAACGTATATATATATATATGAATATGAACTTGTTATCTTTGCATTATTTGAGGTCTGGGAGATTTTCTGCATCTTTTTTTGTTATTTCAGCCATTTCTCATTTTCTGTAAATAAAAGCTCTAAATGAGAATATTTTTATTTGGAATTTGGGAGAAATGTTGTCTGTAGTTTATAGAATAAAACAACAATGTTCATTTTACTCAAACATAAACCTATAAATAGTAAAATCAGAGAAACTGATTCAGAAACTGAAGTGCTCTCTTATTTTTTCCCAGTGTTTTTCCAACAATTTACATTCTTCAGTATCTTCATTACACACAAACCTTTTTATAAAAGTTACAGGGCTCTCATATTAACCTGTCCAGTCCTGTTAAATAATAACAGAAAAATAAATTAAAACACAAAAATATATATTCATACAGTATATAATATTATATGTTGCTGCTGTCGCATGGAAACTCTGTTTAAGATGTCTACTCTATTCAATGCAATTCAAATTAAAACATTTTTTTTAAATATATATAATTTTATAATAAAAGTACTCATTTTATGACAGATATCACCAGTTTAAATAGGTACCATTGTAAGAAGACAGTAAATATATCATATGTCTCTCTCTCTCTTTTACTCACACAGCTCTCTCTCCATCCCTCTCTCTTTTTCTGTCTCTCTCTTCTTTTTACTCATACATCTTTTTCTCTCTTTTACTCGCACATCTCTCTCTCCCTCTCTCTCACACACATACATCTCTCTCTCTCTCTCTTTCTCTTTCTTTCTCTCTTTCTCTCTTTCTCTCTCTCTCTTACTCTTACACAGCTCTCTCTCTTTTTTTTACTCACACAGCTCTCTCTCTCGCTCCATCTCTCTCTCTTTTACTCACACAGCTCTCTCTCTCTCCATCTCTCTCTCTTTTACTCACACAGCTCTCTCCATCTGTAGCCCAGCTCTCTCTTTCTCTTTTACTCACACAACTCTCTCCATCTTTAGCACAGCTCTCTCTCTCTCTTTTACTCACACAGCTCTCTCTCTCTCCATCTCTCTCTCTCTCTCTTTTACTCACACAGTTCTCTCCATCTTTAGCACAGCTCTCTCTCTCTCTCTCTCTCTCTCATACACACACATACAGCTCTCTCTCTCTCTCTCTCTCTCTCTCTCTCTCTCTCTCTCTCTCTCTCTCTCACACAGCTCTCTCTCCTGCTTTTTTCCACAGTAATAAATCCTTTAAAATGGTCAGGCAGTACCAGGGGCCACCCGACACGCAGCCCCCCCCCCCGCTCCTCGTCAGCCAGGGCCAGTTGCAGCTCGTTAGCAGGTTTAATGAATGGAGGGTCATTAGGAGGCAGGAGGAGGCAGAGCTCACGTCCACTGCTGCCTCAATCCGACCCGATATCATTCATTCACAGCCCGTCACACTGACAGCACAACCAGTTACATCACGTGCCTGTGAACGCTAACGCTACGTTCTAATAGCTGCTGCTGTTTTACACCATGTTAAACCACTTCTGATTAAGGATTTAATGCAGCTTTTCCGTAAATTGCTTTACATGTAGTTTAAATAGCAACAAAACCAAAATTAATTAAGAGTATTAGTACATGCCTTTTGTGTGTTTGAGCCACACAGGATATACTTTTCCCGTCGTTATGATAGCAAAGATAAATGGACACACTCTGTATTAAGTTAAATTAAAGCTGCACTATTGACAGAATGCTAAAATAAGATAAAGTAAGGTTAAGAGCAAAGATTAGATTTTGGGTTGCGGATATAATAGCATATAAGTTATATATTCGATTCAACATATCAACAATAATACAACACAACTTAATATAAATAATGCATCAACAGCACATCTTCAATATATTTATCTCTATGTATTTTAGATGCTGCACAACTGCCACTTCAGTAATAAGCTGTTGTTAATGTGTTATTAACACTCTGTAAAGAGTTTATTAAACTCTTTATTTTTTTACTTTAATTTAAAAAGGACCATTTAAAATAAATCAGATCGAGCACAAAGGCAGATTTGTGATGCTTTATTTTAAATGGTCCTTTGTAAATTGAAAAAAAAAAATAAAGAGTTTAATAAATTCTTTACAGAGTGTTAATAACATGTTACCAAAGACTTATTACTGAAGTGGGTGTAATAAAACATCTAAAATACATGGAGTTACATATCTCGAAGATATGCTGTTGATGCATTATTTATAATAAGTAAAATTATTGTTGATATGTAAAATAGCACATTAACGTGTTATTAACACTCTTTAAATAGTTTATTAAACTCTTTTTTTTTTACAATTTACAAAGCACCATTTGAAATAAAGCAGACAGAGCACAAAGGCAGATCTGTGATGCTTTCATATTATTTTCCTCATATTCTAAACTAAAATTAAGCAGCAGTCAGCTTATTTAAATAAGGACAGGCTTTTACTTATTTCAGACTTTATCTAGATTTGCATCTTCCTGCTCGGTGTAGTGTAGTGGCCAATGTCAGCACACACACACACACACACACACACAGGTCTTGTTGGGTTGGTTAGGTTTCAGCAGCGAGCAGTGGGATGGTGGGGATTGTATGATTCAGTGTGTAAGGTAATCCAGTCCTGGGTGGGTGGTTTTTTATTAAGCAGCTCGGTCCCTGTGCTCGTCTCTTTGATATTCCTGAGAAGACCTGCATCCAGTCCTGGAAGGAGGTGATATACGAGGTGACAGGAAGCTGAAGGAGCTGGAGGTTCCTAAAAGTTAAGAATCCCAGAATAATGAGGATATTATTGTGTCTCTGCATCGTTTCCCTTGGATCGTTGAGCATTTCTGTATTTCAGAGGCTCCAACCCTGCTTGAATATTTTATTTATTTCCGTTAAAAATGAAACTGCAAGTTTATTTTCACAGTAAAGACATTAATGATTAGCACCTTTAGCTTTAGTTTTCTGGTATATCAACAATCTTCATATCAAAACTGGGAAGATATGGCATAGGGTACTCATAGACAAAAGCATAGGATACATATAGGCTATGGCATAGGGTATGCATTATCTATGGCAAAGGGTATGCATAGACTACAGTGTAGGGTACACATAGGGTACAGTATAGGGTAAGCATAGGCTATAGTATAGGGTACACATAGGCTACAGTACAGGGTACACATAGGGTACAGTATAGGGTAAGCATTGGCTATAGTATAGGGTACACATAGGTTATAGTACAGGGTACACATAGGCTATAGTATAGGGTACACATAGGCTATAGTATAGGGTACACATAGGCTATAGTATAGGGTACACATAGGCTATAGTTTAGGGTACACATAGGCTATAGTACAGGGTACACATAGGCTATAGTATAGGGTACACATAGGCTACTGTACATGGTACACATAGGCTATAGTATAGGGTACACACAGGCTATAGTTTAGGGTACAGATAGGCTATAGTTTAGGGTACACGTAGGCTATAGTATAGGGTACACATAGGCTATAGTATAGGGTACACATAGGCTATAGTTTAGGGTACACATAGGCTATAGTTTAGGGTACACGTAGGCTATAGTATAGGGTACACATAGGCTATAGTTTAGGGTACACATATGCTATAGTATAGGGTATACATAGGCTATAGTATAGGGTACACATAGGCTATAGTATAGGGTACACATAGGCTACAGTACAGGGTACACATAGGCTATAGTATAGGGTACACATGGGCTACAGCTAAGGGTATGCATAGGCTATAGTTTAGGGTACACATAGGCTACAGTACAGGGTACACATAGGCTATAGTTTAGGGTACACATAGGCTACAGTACAGGATACACATAGGCTATAGTATAGGGTACACATAGGCTATAGTATAGGGTACACATAGGCTATATTATAGGGTACACATAGGCTATAGTTTAGGGTACATATAGGCTACAACTAAGGGTATGCATAGGCTACAGTATAGGGTATGCTTAGGCTATAACATAGGGTACAAATAGGGTACAGTATAGGATATGCATGGGCTACAGTATAGGGTAAGCACAGGCTACAGTGTAGGGTATGTACAGGGTGCAGTGTAGGGTATTCATAGGCTACATTATAGGGTATGCATAGGCTACAGTGTAGGGTATTCATAGGCTACATTATAGGGTATTCATAGGCTACATTATAGGGTATTCATAGGCTACATTATAGGGTATTCATAGGCTACAGTATAGGGTATTCATAGGCTACAGTATAGGGTATTCATAGGCTACATTATAGGGTATTCTTAGGCTACAGTGTAGGGTATGTACAGGGTACAGTGTGGGGTATTCATAGGCTACATTATCGGGTATTCATAGCCTACAGTGTAGGGTATGTACAGGTTACAGTGTAGGGTATTCATAGGCTACATTATAGGGTATTTATAGGCTACAGTGTAGGGTATGTACAGGGTACAGTGTAGGGTATGCAAAGGCTATAACATAGGGTACACATAGGGTACAGATTAGGGTATGCATAGACTAAAGTATAGGTTATGCACAGGCTAGGGTATAGGGTATGTATAGGCTACAGCATTAATATATTAATATTATTTATTTATTTATTTAATTAAGTAATTCACACACACACACACACACACACACACATATACAGTATATGGGGTGGGTGTTGAGCTCAACATGTGAGGATCACCCAACTGCCGTCCTAATGGTTAGTCCTGCTGATTCAGCACATTTTATCACCTGTCCTGAAAAGCTTTTAATCCTGATCATTCTGAGCTTCAGATTCAGATTATATTATTCCCTCCCTCAGATCTGATCTGCACAGAACCAGATCTGCTCTAAAGCTCCATACAGTCAATCAGATCACAGCCCAGAGCTGCTGAACATAAAACTCACAGATCTGCAGATTTATCTTATTATAAAAAATGTATAATTAGTCTTCTACTGTCTACTGACAGGTCTCCAGCTCTTACAGTAGAAACTTTGAGCCCACAGGCTACAGCACACACACACACACACACACACACACACACACACACACACACACACACACACACACACACACACACACACAGAGCTGAGGGTGATTTGAATTGTAAAGTAAGGTGAGTGCAGTGAGACCTTTCAGGGGATTTCCCTTTAACATGTAGTTTAACACGTCCTACAGGTAAACTTCACACTAAACATCAACACCGTGCACCATAAACACACTTACATACTCTACAAACTATATTAAATATTTTATTTATTTATTTATTTATTCTATAGAAATATGTACTGTATTTCCTACAATCATTTTTATTGCATTTATTTATAGTAGGCTGCCATGATTAATCACATTTTTTCTTAAAACTGAAACTTTTTTAAAGATTGTTCTTTAGTACAATAGTAAGTGTCAGTACCAGCCGAGTTACATCACCAATGCAGAATAAAAAAAAAATATATATATATATATATTCCATATGAATCTCCCTCATGAAGACACTGAGATTAAAATACCAAGAGTTTGCGGAAAGCTCGGAAAGCTGCAGGAGAGCAGAGGTGTGCTATTCAACAGTTATTATATAGGTTAATATCATATGTCTTTATCATGTTTTACTACACTCAAAGTCAATTTTACACCCCAGTTCAAAATCATATAAAGAAAGAAAACACTAAACACTACATGAGAAGAGGTGTGTTCAAACTTTTGACTGGTATTATATAAATACAGAGGTTGGACAATGAAACTGAAACACCTGGTTTTAGAGCACAATAATTGATTGTGGTGACTGACAGTTCTGGTGGAAACAGGAGAGTTAAGGTGCACATTGAATTCTGCCGTGATTTGATCAGCCGTGGTTTTATGTTTTTTGGATACAATCCGGGTTAGCACCCGAACATCCCTTTCAGACAGCTTCCTCTTACAGCGTCCACAGTTAATCCTGTTGGATGTGGTTGGTCCTTCTTGGTGGTGTACTGACATTACCCTGGATACCGTGGCTCTTGATGCATCACAAAGACTTGCTGTCTTGGTCACAGATGCTCCAGCAAGACGTGCACCAACAATTTGTCCTCTTTTGAACTCTGGTATGTCACCCATAATGTTGTGTGCATTGCAATATTTAGAGCAGAACTGTGCTCTTACCCTGCTAATTGAACCTTCACACTCTGCTCTTACTGGTGCAATGTGCAATTAATGAAGATTGACCAACAGGCTGCTCCAATTTAGTTTCATTGTTCAACCCCTGTACAGTATATAAGAGTAGAGTTAGTTGGGGAGATTTTATTTGGAATAAAGTAAAGTAATAATAATGAAAAATAAACAGTATTAATCAGTATTTCTGTTTCTCTGAGCTCCGTCCCGCCTTTTTCCATGGTACCCCCGTTCACCCAGCCATCCACTCCGCTGCCCCACGCCGTCCACCTGTGGAGCATCTGTCTCGGGAGGCTCAGGCCCCGACAAACGGAATTCCCACTTTCAGTTAAGAGATAATCATTCCATCTGTTTCACCCCCCCTGCCCCCCATAACCCTGCCCCCCTCCCCTACCCATGTCCTGTCATGTTTGGGCCGGGTGGAAGTGTTTGGACATATGAGTGTGTGTGTGTGTGTGTGTGTGTGTGTGTGTGTGTGTGTTACTGTGTTTTTCGGTGGTATGTTTGCTGCTTTGGGATGCTTTTGAAGCGACCCAACTTTTAAATTTCATTCTTTTTGGTTAGTAGAACATTTTCTGAACATTAGAGTTAACATGTTTTCTGAATGTTATTAGAATATTTATATTTAAAGTTATTACATTTTTAGTGTAGATATTTTAATTTCATTTTAGTATTTGTTTAGTTGGGAATTATTTTATATATATAAAAAAACCCTTCTAATAATGCATTATTATGACACACGTTTTCAGAACGTTACCGAAACACTATTTGGCAACACTTTATAATAACTTTTATTACTATATTTTTAACTAATGATCAGTAGATGTGAACAAAACAGTAGTTCATCAGAATTTGAATATTTACAAATGCTCACACATGACACTTATTGGTACGACTTTAAAATAAGACCACCTTTATAAAGGGTTTATAAATGGTTTACAATTAGTTTATTAATGGTTACTAATTAGGTTGTAAATGCTTTAAAATCATTAATAATCAGTTATAACACGTACGTAGAAAGGGCAACAATGACCTGTTGTTTGCCAAATAGTGAACCCAGAGCCATCTATACTGTTGCCCTTTCTATGTATGTGTTATAACTGATTATTAATGATTTTTAAGGCATTTACAACCTAATTAGTAACCATTAATAAACTGATTGTAAACCATTTATAAACCCTTTATAAAGGTAGTCTTATTTTAAAGTGGTACCCACTTATTTATCAGCATGGATATTCATATTAGAAATGTTAGCAAATCATTAGCTCATCATAATTTAAAAATTAATAAATCGCTAGTTAATATGAATTTTAAACTGGGCAAATGTTTATCAATTGCAGTTCATGTTGCCAATGCGTTCATTAGTATTTACAAATGTGATACCAACTTTTTTTTATTTTTATAATGTGATAAATAACAGTTATTAATCATTAGTTAATGGTATATTAATAAAAAATATTATAATGTGTTACCCGTTATTTCTGTCAATTTGTCAAGTTTTCTGGATGTTTCTTAGACCATTAGTAATTAATGCTTTTAAACATTCTAGAAACGTCGCTGCAATGTTAATTTTGGTAATGTTCCTTTTTTTTTATTTCCATAATGTTAGTATTCATTTTTTCAGGAGTTATTTTATGTGGAAAACAGTCCAATATTTGGCATTATTATGCCACATTTTATGAAACGTTTTTTGGAAGTTCTTAAATCATTTTTAGGAATTTGGTTAATGTTGCTGCAACATTACTTATTTACGTTTTTCATTATAATAATGTTGTGATGCAAACCATTATTATGTCAAACATTTTTAGAACGTTCCTGGAACATTATTTCTGTAACGAAACAGTTAACCTTCTCTCAAAGTCGATAAACATTCTGGTAATGTTGCTGCAATGCCACTTGTGTCAGTGTTTACACTTTTTTTTTTTTTAAGTTTTGGGAATATAATGAACATAATGAAACATTCTAATAATGTTGTGATGCATATATTATTTATTATATCACGTTTTCAGAATGTCCCTGAAACATTATTTCTGTAACGATACAGTAATATTCTATCATAGTTGTTGAACATTTGGTTAATGTTGCTGCAATGTCACTTATTTTTTCATTTTTTCATTCAGTTTTGAGAATGTTGTGAAATTATAACATTTTTATGATGTTTATTGATAATATTACATTATCATTTCTAGCTTGGAATGTTACGTAAAAAAAACGTTTTCTGGATGTTCTGAAACCATTTTAGGAATTGGGTTAATGTTGCTGCAATGTCACTTATTATTATTTATATATATATATATATATATTTTTTTTTGTTTTGTTTTGTTTTGTTTTTTGAGAAAATTGGAAACATTATAACATTTCCATAATGTTTGTATCAATATATCTGGGATTGTTATTATTATGTCACATGTTTTAAGAGCGTTTCTGGATCATTACTGTATTTCTGTAAAGATACAGGCGGTTAATCTTCCGAGATCCTTTTGAAAACATTAGTAAACGTTCTTAAAACGTTCAGTTTTAGCTGGGGAGGCGGTATTGGAGGGGTTATGGGGGGTGGAGGTTCTGGTGACAGAGCTCCAGCTGTTGGTTGGTTGGTGGACCTCAGGCTTCGGGCTTCAGCAGCAACAACAACAGCTGCAGAATCCAGAGAGTAAAAGTGATTCAACTGCTGAACAGTTGCTGCGCGTCGAGCGCGTCAATATTATCTTAATAACGGCTGCTCTCCGACCACAGGACACACGGCACACTACACAGCCACTACACAGGCACTACACAGCACTAACACACAGTCACTACACAGCCACTACACAGTCCCTACACAGCCACTACACAGTCCCTACACAGTCACTACACAGCACTAACACACAACCACTACACATCCACTACACAGCCACTACACAGGCACTACACAGCACTAACACACAGTCACTACACAGCCACTACACAGGCACTACACAGCACTAACACACAGTCACTACACAGCCACTACACAGTCCCTACACAGTCACTACACAGCACTAACACACAACCACTACACATCCACTACACAGTCACTACACAGTCACTACACAGCACTAACACACAACCACTACACATCCACTACACAGTCACTACACAGTCACTACACAGCACTAACACACAACCACTACACACCCACTACACAGTCACTACACAGCCACTACACATCCACTACACAGTCACTACACAGCACTAACACACAACCACTACACATCCACTACACAGTCACTACACAGCCACTACACATCCACTACACAGTCACTACACAGCCACTACACAGCCACTACACAGTCACTACACAGCACTAACACACAGCCACTACACAGCCACTACACAGTCACTACACAGCCACTACACAGGCACTACACAGTCACTACACAGCACTAACACACAGCCACTACACATCCACTACACAGCCACTACACAGTCACTACACAGTCACTACACAACACTAACACACAACCACTACACATCCACTACACAGTCACTACACAGTCACTACACAGCACTAACACACAGTCACTACACAGCACTAACACACAACCACTACACATCCACTACACAATCACTACACAGCCACTACACAGCCACTACACAGGCACTACACAGTCACTACACAGCACTAACACACAGCCACTACACAGCACTAACACACAACCACTACACATCCACTACACATCCACTACACAGTCACTACACAGCCACTACACAGCACTAACACACAGCCACTACACAGCCACTACACAGTCACTAACACACAGCCACTACACAGTCACTAACATACAGCCACTAAACAGCCACTACACAGCACTAACACACAGTCACTACACAGCACTAACACACAACCACTACACAGTCACTATGCAGCACTAACACACAGTCACTAACACACAGCCACTACACAGTCACTATGCAGCACTAACACACAGCCACTACACAGCACTAACACACAGCCACTACACAGCACTAACACACAACCACTACACATCCACTACACAGTCACTACACAGCCACTACACAGCACTAACACACAGCCACTACACAGCCACTACACAGTCACTAACACACAGCCACTACACAGTCACTAACATACAGCCACTAAACAGCCACTACACAGCACTAACACACAGCCACTACACAGCACTAACACACAGCCACTACACAGCACTAACACACAGCCACTACACAGTCACTAACTCACAGCCACTATACAGCCACTACACAGTCACTACAGTGTTTCATTATTGCATGTTTTAATCAATATTATGATATTGATTTCTAGAACCACAATATTTTACAGTATTACAGTATACTGAATAACAAATTATGACTTAATTATTACATTATAATCCAGTGCTGGACAGTAATGAAGTAAATGGTTACTGTAATTTTACTTTACTGAAAAATTCTTAATTAAGAGTCTTTGTCAAAAGATATTATAATAAGAATAAATTAGAGACATAATAACGGTACTTTCCATACTTTACAAAGTAGATTTGAAGGTAAATGCTTTAGTAATTAAGTGGAGATTTAAAAAGAGGGATTACACTGGAACTGCAGTAATATTTTACATTCACTATACATACTTAAACTCTAATACAGGATTTAGGTACTCTGTCCCTCCGTGTAGTTGTTAGAATATTATACTACATGCATATAAAAGCTCAGGATTAGGGATTAAAAGCTGAATTATTAACTTCCAACAAAACTCCTCGATGTTTATTGAATATTTGGATTAGTTACGCCATCTAGTGTTCAGCAAAAAAAAACACACAAACCTCCTACAAACACTGTAATACTTATTTATAGTGGGCAAATCCAGTATTATAATAATAATAATAATAATAATAATAATAATAATAATAATAATAATAATAATAATAATAATAATAATAATAATAATAATATTGTATGACCACCTTCATTTATTTAAATAATATAAAACACATCCCTTAAATACAAGATATTCTGACGTTTTTATACATATGAAAAATTAACTAAATATTAATAGTTGTCTGTTTTTCTTCAAAACTTTAAAACAAAAAAATATATATAGTGCAGTAAGTTGCCTTAAAATTTTTATTTTTTTCTTTATTTTTTTGGTAACACATCCCTTAAAATCAAGTTTTTCTTTTTCAGCTACAGGAAATGGGCAAATAAAAAAAAATCTTAATTTCATGGGACAACAGATTGTGTTCTTATAGATTTTGATGTGTTATCTTGTAACTTTTAATACACATTTCATAGAACTTACATTGCGCCAACTAAATATATATACAGTATATATATATATATATATATATATATATATATATATATATATATATATATATATATATATATATATATATATATATAATTTTTGTTAGACTTAATATTTGAAGTTTTCATACATATATCTCTGTATTTTTTTATTTTAACACTGCAGAAGATAACAGTCACAGTCATTACCACACACTGCACTGTCCACTGTGGGTGGTAATATTAGCCTTCTATGGTGTATTTTCTGTATCACATGACCCTGTGGATCAGGTATATAAGTGTATGGACATATTTTGATCTGTATGTACGTAGAATACTTTCTAATAAGCAGAGACTACATATCAGGAACATTACATGATTTTCATGCACCAACAGATGGCAGCCTTCCCCCAAGAGTAAGCAGACTCACTCACACACTCTTTGAGTGTCAGACTTTTAGGGCCCTATCGTTCACCCTGTGCAAGACACGTCATGATGTTCTTTGCTATCTTACACCTCGTCAACATTCTATTTTATCTGTAAGAATAAATCTACACTGATGGGCGTGGTGGTCTGGAAGTGAGGTGTGTACATGTACACAGGTACATTTCTGGTGTGTTTCTATATATTTTGACGGAGGAAAACACGGAGGAGCTCCACTGACTGATTAAAACCCTGACAACAGCCAATCATCAGAGTCCATTCCTGTAGGTGCTCCCAGCACTTGTATACCCCCACTTATTAAACACACACAAACACACACACAGATGCACTGCAGAGCCCAAACCCGACTTTTAACGCAACAATAAACAGAATAAAGGATAAAATATTGAACATTACTGTTCCTTTAAATGAGCTGCTGGTAGATACGAACGCGCCAAAGTCAGAGCTCACCTGGTTCTTAAAGGGAATGACGACTGGCACTCTGATTGGTTTATTTTACATTACGCCCAAAGTGAACCACACCCATGATCAATTTTTGTGTATTTTAAGCTGTGCAAGGTGTATTAATTTTTGCACCCTCACGATACCAAAGATACACCGACACGCCCTTAATCAAGCTGCACGATACGCAATTGACTGGTGTGCTATATTTCACTAAGATAGGGCTTTACGCCTTTTTTTTTCAAAAATTTTTATTCTTTTAAAACTCTTCTAGTGTATGATTAACATTAGATAATACACATTGTAAGATAGGCTTGTTGCAATGCTCATTACTATCTTACACCTCACTAATAGACTTAGTAATAGCAACAGTGCTTCTGAATATATCTATACTGATGGGCGTGGTGGTCTGATTATGAAATGAGGTGTGTTCAGGTAAAGTTTTGCTTGTTTATCTTGGTAACAGAAAACACAGGAGCTCCACTGACTGAATACAATCTAGACAGACATCAGTCAACAATCAGACGTTCATCGCTATCTTGGCGGTGAATTATCAAAACAGGCGCATCTCCAACACATGTCTACCCACAATCCTTATGTACAAATGAACACACAGCAGCAGTGCACAAACCTAACATTTATATCAACAAAAAAACAGAATGAACGAATGACGAGCAGGTCAGTTTTCTCTGCTGAGAAGCGTTTGTTGGACACGTCCAGGTAGCTGTGCTATTAAAATAGCAATCTGCCAAAGTCAGAGCGCACCTGGCTCTTAAAGGGAGTGATGAGAAAATGACACTCTGATTCGTTTATTTCATGTTACTCCCCAAAAACAAATTTGTACATGTCTTGTTTCAAATCGCTCAAGGTGTACTTTTCCCGTCGTTACGATAGCAAAGACACAGTAAAACACCCTAAATTAAGCAGCACAATGCATAGTAAAAAGAAGGCTTGAGTAAAGATCTCTAAATAGGCCCAAAATTGGGCCGTGGAACATTTTGTGGTCGGTTAAGGGGGTCGTGAGCAGCCGAATTTTGGAAAGTCCTGATTTGTAGCATCTTTATTTAGCATTAAAGTGTGCATTAGTCAATTTAAAGAAGAGAAGCTGTGTCGTGAGAGTCAACCGCTTCATTTCTTTCTTTAGTTACTCCAGTTTTAAAGTCTTAATCAGACCTAATGCTGATGTTTTCGTTTTCGCTGCTGTTTCTCTATCGATGCAGAGCTGAACAGAGTCTAGGCCGCTCACTTCTGGTTCTTCCTGGATTTTACCGTAAGTGATGCAGTCTAGTTCCCGAATCTCAGCTCAGGCACACAGACAAAACACCTACGCTATTCTGTATCTGCGTGTTTAGGCAGCTGGTTTCTGATCAGCCCGAGTTTCTGGGTTGTTATGTAAGGAATTTGTTCAGGAAAGAGACAATTTTATGATTTTATCTTATTATAGCCATCAACCGTGCACTGTGCAGCTTGATTTACAGGAACAATGTTATTTTATTTCGGATTCTGTGTATTGTTGATGTGAAAGTTGGGTTTGTGCACTGCTGTGTGTTCATAATGTTTGTCTAGGTTGTATTGAGTCAGTGGAGCTCCTGTGTTTTTTCTGTTAGCAAGATAAACAAGCAAAACTCCAGAAATGTACCTGAACACACCTCATTTCATAACCAGAAAACCACGCCCATCAGTGTAGATATATTCAGAAGCACTGCTTGCTCTTTCTTTACTGGGGCGGCCCTGATGCATGCCAGTTTCATCATCATAAATTAAAATCAACAAAAATGGAGATAAATGTTTTTCATAGGACAGTGACGAAATTCACTTAAGGATGCTTTTAAAAGTTTTTTTTTTTTGCATTTATCTTTATTTAGTTGAGTAGTTGTTGCTTCTCATAATCTGGATTAGAACATTATTTAAATATTCACTATTCACTGTATACCTGTAACTCTACCTCTTCACTACTTTACTTTAACTGATGCTCTCAAACACTTTACATTAAGAGACAAGAAATTCAAGTAATTAACTCTTGATGAGTTCAACACAGCTGTTAACTGAAAGCCTGAATTCCAAATGACTCTATTTCATAAAGCTGTTGACTAACTTTAAAATGGGATGCATCATTGAGAGAATTTACGATTTTAAATGACTCATTAATTTAATTAAAATGTGTAAACTTTAATGCAATTAAAAGCATTATGCTAATAAACTGAATGCAGACGTAACATAAAATCTAAAAACAAGAAAAATGAACTACTGAAGTAATCCATCAGAAGTGGAAAGTAACTTTTTAATTACATTTACTCACATTACTGTAATTGAGTAGATTTTATGAGTAATTTGTAGTTTTTAAAGTAGTTTTTAAATTAGGTCATTTTACTTTTACTCAAGTTCATTTTGACACAAGTATTTTACTTCACTACTTTGAAAAACTCTCCATTACTGAGTAAAAAATTAAATGCTGGGAAAAAAAAAAAACTTGTTTGAATAAAAAAAAAAAGAGTTTTGTTCTCCATGGCAGCGCAGCTGAACTTCTCCATGCAGTGTTTATTACAGTTAGCGGGAGAGATGCTGTGTGAATCAGCTGTGGTCTGTGTGCGCGGCTCGGGGAAACCGGTATTCTGTTGAGTTATGCTACCCATCAATATGTTTTTCTGTATGTTTTCATGTTTTTTACGATAAATCCTTAAGTTTTTACTGGGAACATAACTATACAAATATGGTTTATAGTCACATATATGACCTTAACTTTTTAACAGTAAAGAAAAAAAATAAATGGATCATAGAAAACTATGCCACTTGTTTCTAAAAAAATGTTTTATGCAGTGGTCTTAACAAATACTGCCTGAAAGGTCCAAATTATTTAATTTAATATTTTTTAATTTATGATTTGTACTATGTAACTTTTACTCAAAGTAAATTTTAAATTGAGTACTTTTTTACTTTTACTCGAGTAGATTTTTAGATGGACACTTTTACTTTTGCTTGAGTAGAATTTTAGCAAAGTAAAGGTACTTTTACTTAATTACAATTTTTCAGTACTTTTTCCACCTCTATAACCCATGGTACACTGCAGCTGGTTCCTCAGTGAGTCAAACGTCAACATCGTCATCCTTTCCTCGAAATCCATCATCTCAGTCTAATCACAGCAGGTTCAGTTCTGCAGATGCTCGCTGCCGAGAACATCATTTACGCAAACGTTTAATAAAAACTGCTGAACTTACTGCATGTAACCCTACAGGTTATAAGATCAGAGGCTCAAAAAAACACACCTTGCTTTTCTCAGTGCTGTTTTTTTTATTTATTTATTTTACGCTCACTCATCCACCTCCCTGCCAATCAGATCTATTCGTGATGAAGGTGAGAATGCTATAATAACATGACGTACTCATGATCTGCATCATCAGTACATCAACCTGCTATCAACACGCTAATGAGCCTATAAATATAACGTGACCCATCTTCACACTTTCTCAAAAAAAGAGAGAATGCGTGAAATACCAGGTTATTTTCTGTGTTTAAACATATGTTACCAATATTACAGAAAGTACAGACTTTTAATTTGGATTAGATTAATGCTTATTCACATTACAGGACAATTTGGACAATTTTTAGGCCAGTTTGCTCCATCTAATAATTGCTGAAAGTCTCCTGTCTTGTCTTGTCTTGTCTTGTCTTGTCTTGGTGGCTCTAAAGATACTTAGAAAGAGTGAAAAAATTATACATTGTTGGGGCGGTATGGTTGTATTGTCTTATCTTGTCTAGTCTGGTCTAGTCTTGTTTTTTCTGGACTGGTCTGCTCTGGTCTAGTCTAGTCTAGTCTAGTCTAGTCTAGTCTAGTCTTGTCTTGTCTTGTCTTGTCTTGTCTTGCCTGGTCTGGTGGGGTCTAGCTTAGTCTAGTCTAGTCCAGTGTCTTATCTTTTCTTTTCTTTCCTTTTCTTTTTAGTGTAGTCTAGACTAGTCTTGTCCTTGTCTAGTCTAGTCTAGTTTAGTCTAGTCTTGTCCTTGTCTAGTCTAGTCTAGTCTAGACTTGTCCTTGTCTAGTCTAGTCTAGTCTAGTCTAGTCTAGTCTAGACTTGTCCTTGTCTTGTCTTGTCTAGTCTGGTCTTTTCTGGTTTGGTCTTGTCTTGTCTTGTCTTGTCTAGTCTGATTTGGTCGTGTCTTGTCTTGCCTTGTCTTGTCTTGGCTAGTCTTGTCTAGTATCTTGTCTTGTCTGGTCTAGTCTAGTCTAGTCTAGTCTAGTCTTGCCTGGTCTGGCTTAGTCTGATCTTGTCTTGGATATTCTATTCTATTCTATTCTATTCTATTCTAGTCTTGTTGTGTCTTGTCTTGTCTTGTCTTGTCTAGTGTAGTCTAGTCAAATCAAATCTAGTCTAGTCTGGTCTATTCTTGTCTTGTCTTGTCTAGCCTAGTCTAGTATTGTGTCTATTCTATTCTATTCTATTCTAGTATTGCCCGGTCTAGCCTATTCTAGCCTAGTCTTTTCTAGTCTAGTGTATTCTCTTGTCTTGTCTAGCCTTGTCTAGTATAGTCTCTTTTTTTTCTTGTCTAGTCTAGTCTAGTCTATACCATATTTTTTCACACTACTGAGGCACACTTTAAATCCTTTAATTTTTCCAAAAACCAACAGCACTGTGCTTTATAATCCAGTTGTTTGCCTTTGAAAGAAAATATTTGTTTTAAGAATTACGGTTTTGTTCCCTTGAATGCCCCCCCACACAGACACACATTTTCTAAACTTCAGACTCCATGTTTATGGCTAATATTAGTTATAAAATCATCAGCAGACGTGTCCCTTGGTCCAGTAGAAGTGACTGTTATTAAACTGTAGCAGGCTCAGGGTGGATGGAGCTGGTAGGGGGTGGATGGAGCTGGAAGGGGGTGGATGGAGCTGGTAGAGGGAGGGTCTGTGGCTGGAGATGCTGGGGGCTTTGCGTGAGAATGGTCCGGGTGGCGTGTGAAGCCGGGGTCTGCAGGTGGGGATGTGTTTGGTTTGATAGATAGTGGGCAGAGATTGGCTGCAGGTGCGTGATTGGCCCGTCTGGCATCTGTCTGCACCTTATTTAGAGATGCTGGATGATGGAGTGAGATGGTGCTGAACGCTGGAGTGTTTTGCTTCTGGTGATGCTTTATAGCCGCTTGTCCCGGAGCCAGTTCTGAAGAGCCACCTGCAGAGCACAGCTTCATGTTTTCCCCTGATCCACTGCTGTAATCAGTTCATTACAGGTTAATTTTATTAAGTTCCTTTAATTAGTGTTTATTAGCTTTAATTAGCTCTACTGCATCTCCATTAAGATCAAGTGTCACAGCTCTTCTTATCTGTTCTTCAATTATTCAACAGTATATAAGATATGTTTAAGCAGAGGGAGTGATTATAATATTACAGTAAAAGGAATAAACATTGGCGGGACAGTATGATTGTCTTGTCTTTTCTCGTCTCTTCTAGTCTTGTCTTGTCTTGTTATGTCTTGTCTCATCTAGTCTTCTTTTATTTCGTCTTGTCTTGTATTACGTAGTGGTGCAATGTATGGACACTAAAAAGTGAAAAGAATAAACGTTGGTGGGGCAGCATGGTTGTCTTGTCTTGTCTTGTCTTGTCTCATCTCGCCTTGTCTTGTCTCATCTAGTTTCGTCTTGTTTTGTCTTGTCTTGTTTTAGAGGCCCAATGTACGGATGCATTAAAAAGTGAAATGATTAAATATTGAGGGGCAGTTTGGTTGTCTTGTCTTGTCTAGTCTTGTCTTGTCTTGTCTTGTCTTGTCTTGTCTTGGTGCCACTGTGTATGGATACTTTGAAAGAATAAAAGGATAAAACATTGGTCGGGCAGTATGGTTATGTCTTATCTTGTTCTGTCTAGTCTTGTCTTGTCTTGTTTTGTGTTGTCTTGGTGCCACTGTGTGTGGACACTTTAAAAAAGTAAAAGGGTTAAACGTTGGTAAGGCAGTATGGTTGTCTTGTCTTGTCTCGTCTCATATTGTCTTGTCTTGCCTCATCTAGTCTTGTTTTGTCTTGTCTTGTTTTAGTGGCACAATGTATGGATACTTTCAAAAAAGTGAAAGGATTAATTGGTGGGACAGTATGGTTCTCTTCTCTTGTCTCGTCTTATATATTCTTGTCTTTTCTAGTCTAGTTTTGTTTAGTCTTGTTTTGTCTTGTCTTGTTTGTTGTGGTGGTGGTGCAATGTATGGACACTTTAAAAAAGTAAAAGGCTTAAACATTTGTGGGGCAATATGGTTGTTATGTCTTGTCTTGTCTTGTCTTGTCTTGTCTATTCTAGTCTAGTCTAGTCTAGTCTAGTCTAATCTTGTTTTGTTTTCTCTAGTTTTGTTTTGTCTTGGTGGTGCTTCATAATAACACTAACATATAGAAAGAGTGAAAGTATTAAACATTGGTAGAGCAGTATGGTTGTCTTGTCGTCTATTCTCTTGTGCTATCTTGACCAGTCTAGTATTGTCTTTTTTAGTCTTGTTTTGTCTGGTCTTGTTTTAGTGGTTCAATGTATGGACACTAAAAAAGTCAAAGGAATAAACATTGGTGGGGCAGTATAGTTGTCTTGTCTATTCTAGTCTTGTCCAGGCTAGTCTAGTCTTTTCTATTCTATTCTATTCTATTCTATTCTATTCTATTCTATTATAGTATAGTCTTGTTTTGTCGAGTCGAGTCTATTCTAGTATTGTCTAGTCTAGCCTAGCCTAGCCTAATATTGTCAAGTCTACTCTAGTCTACTCTAGTCTAATCTAGGCTAGTCTGGTCTATTCTATTCTATTCTATTCTACTATAGTATAGTCTTGTTTTGTCGAGTCTAGTCTATTCTAGTATTGTCTAGTCTAGCCTAGCCTAGCCTAATATTGTCAAGTCTACTCTAGTCTACTCTAGTCTAATCTAGTCTAGTCTTGTCTATTCTAGTCTTGTCTAGGCTAGGCTATTCTATTCTATTCTATTCTATTGTAGTATAGTCTTGTTTTGTCAAGTCCAGTCTATTCTAGTATTGTCTAGTCTAGCCTAACCTAGCCTAATATTGTCAAGTCTACTCTAGTCTACTTTAGTCTAATCTAGTCTAGTCTTGTCTCATCTAGTCTAGTCTAGTCTTTTCTATTCTATTCTATTCTATTCTATTCTATTCTATTGTAGTATAGTCTTGTTTTGTCAAGTCCAGTCTATTCTAGTATTGTCTAGTCTAGCCTAGCCTAGCCTAATATTGTCAAGTCTACTCTAGTCTAATCTAGTCTAGTCTTGTCTAGGCTAGTCTGGTCTATTCTATTCTATTCTGTTCTAGTATAGTCTTGTTTTGTCAATTCTAGTCTATTCTAGTATTGCCTAGACTAGCCTAGCCTAATATTGTCAAGTCTACTCTAGTCTAATCTAGTCTAGTCTTGTCTCTTTTAGTCTTGTCTTGGCTAGTCTTGTCTAGGCTTGTCTTGTCTCGTCTTGTCTTTCCCTGCCATGTCTAGCCTAGTGTAGTCTAATATAGTCTAGCTTTGTCTTGTCTCGTCTAGTTTTGTTTCGTCTTGTCTTGGTGGTGTTACAAATTGACACTTATGTATTGAAATAATGCAACAATTAAACATTGGTGTGG
Source organism: Astyanax mexicanus (assembly GCF_023375975.1). Taxonomy (NCBI): domain Eukaryota; kingdom Metazoa; phylum Chordata; class Actinopteri; order Characiformes; family Acestrorhamphidae; genus Astyanax; species Astyanax mexicanus. The sequence goes on from NC_064426.1 coordinate 40,947,814, forward strand.
CAATGTGGTTTTCTTGTCTTGTATTTTCTGTTCTTGTCTTATATATTGACACTTTGGGCACAATTTGAACATGTTTACTGTGAGTTGTTCTCACTTGTGTTGCCAGCTATTTTGACTAAACCTATACTGCTATATAAACAGTACAGCAGTAGATCCTGTAGCTCTACACTCATAGGTTGAAGCTGAAGCTGCGTCCCATTTGCTCCTATAAATGCTGGAATGGTGATAAATCTGGAGACCAGACAGGAGAAGGAAGTGCTGCAGTCTGTTAGAGACGTTCCTGCCTGAGATATACTGTAATAATTAACTAATAAATAAATAACTAATAAAATCACATGGTACAGCTAATGAAGCACAATAACAGAGTGTGTGTTTCTCAAACTTGTACTTCCAGTCTAAACTTTAGCCTCACTAAAGCCTCACTTTCCCGTCAGTTATTAGAGAAAATCAGAGCTGTAACTGTCGAAGTTTCCATGAAATCCAGAAGAACAGTGTTGTAACACGGGTGCTGTTATTTTAAGCTCGGTGGGTTTGGTTTTTTTCTGTCTAATAGTTACCAGAAACCATCTGTCATCCTCGGCACACAGGTGCCATCGTGATCGATCCTGTTCTATCCAGGGCTGGATGGGAAGCTGCTGCCGGTTTGGGTTCAACAGGGTCGTACCACCACTGTCTGACCTCAGAATCTAATGGAGAGAAAGAAATCCAGACTGTGGGTTACAACTGATTGAATGATGCCTGTTTCTCTCTCTCTCTCTCTCTCTCTCTCTCTGTCTATATATATATATATATATATATATATATATATATATATATATATGTACAATATGTATATTGTTTTTATCAAATTGAAAACCTCTGGAATATAATCAAGAGGAAGATGGATGATCACAAACCATCAAACCACCAAACTGAACTGCTTGAATTTTTACACCAGGAGTAAAGCAGCATAAAGTTATCCAAAAGCAGTGTGTAAGACTGGTGGAGGAGAAGAACATGATGCCAAGATGCACAAAAACTGTGATTAAAAACCAAACAGGGTTATTCTACAAAATATTGATTTCTGAACTCTTCTAAAACTTTTATAAATAGTGAACTTTGAGGTTATTTCAGCCATTTCTCATTTTCTGCAAATAAATGCTCTAAATGACAATATTTTTATTTGGAATTTGGGAGAAATGGTGTCTGTAGTTTATAGAATAAAACAACAATGTTCATTTTACTCAAACATAAACCTATAAATAGCAAAATCAGAGAAACTGATTCAAAAAATAAATGGGCTCTTAATTTTTTTTGCCAGAGCTGTATTTGCGGTAGAGTCACCTGGAATTCAGGCATTCAGTTAACAGCTGTGCTGAACTCATCAAGAGATAATTACTTGAATTTCTTGTCTCTTAATAAAGTGTTTGAGAGCATCAGTTAAAGTAAAGTAGTGAAGAGGTAGAGTTACAGGTATACAGTGAATAGTGAATATTTGAGTAATGCTCTAATCCAGATTACGCAAAGAATTATTCAACTAAGTGAAGAAAAGTGACTAAAATGAATCAGACAATCAATTTTAAGAACTTTGAAAGCATCCTCAAGTGCATGTTATGATGAGGTTGAAACTGGCACTCATCAGGGCCGCTCCCTCCAGGAAAAGAAGAGCAAGAGTTTCCTCTGTTGTACAGAATCAGTTTGTTAGAGTTACTTGATTCCTTATGTGTTCCTTCATAGTCTGAATCACTTCACTATTCATTTACTATGCAGGACTAAATAATTCCATATATATATATTTTTCTTCATAGTTTGAATTTATCAGGAGAATCTCTTGCTATCTTTTAGAGCTCTTCAAAGAGCTCTTACTCTCCTAACACCTCTAACTAACTACCTTCTACTACCAGATCAGGAGAATCTCTCACTATCTTTAATAAACTCCTGAAGACAGAGCTCTTCAAAGAGCACTTACTCTCCTAACACCTCTAACAAACTACCTTCTACTACCAGATCAGGAGAATCTCTCACTATCTTTAATAAACTCCTGAAGACAGAGCTCTTCAAAGAGCTCTTACTCTCCTAACACCTCTAACACACTAACTACTTCTAACCCCATTTCCTTCTTCCCCTCCTTCACTTCTCTATCCCTTTATTTCCCTTCGACCTCCTTTAAGCCCTATCTAAAATGGTTTATCTTAATTCCTATTACTTTTGTACTTGACTTTGTAAGTCGCTTTGGACAAAAGAGTCTGCCAAATGTAATGTAATGTAATGTAATGAATAACTTTAGTATTAATCTACAGTGCAGAACATTTTAAAATAAATTTATATAAAAAAACACTGTATTTAAGTTGTGTCCAAACTGGTACTGTATAGATCTCTAAAAATAGACGGATTTTATTGAAATGGCACAAATAAAAAGTCTACGTATATGGATGCTATATTTAAACTTTTCTCTGTCTGCAGCATGACCTGATCTTATCTGCTACATTTCACTTGATTATGTCGTTTGACCATGATCTCAGATTGAGACGCACTGAAAAACACAATATTCTAGATGCACTGAAAACAACGTACGTCCATAAAGACGAAAACATGATGCTGGGGCTCTTTTTATAGCACCTACGTTAAAGTGCAGCGTATAACAGCGTATAACAGCATATAACAGCGCCGGCTCGTCAGGTCAGTGACATTTACACTGCTGTTTATGTAACAACACCACAATTACAGCCTTCAACCTTAAAAAGAAATCGTATTTAGCGGTCAGAGCCCTCAGCCTCTGATTACAGCACCTCCACTCTGTCTGTATTGGACGCTGGCCAGAGGCAGGTTTCCACTAAAATGTCATTTTAACTCCCTGACTCACGGACGGGATTAGATTAGCTACACTTACACCTCTGCATTGTTTACAGGGAGTATAGTATTGAGGTCACTGCACACACACACACACAGCTTGATAAGAGGGAAAAGTGGGCAGCAGTTTACAATGATGAGAGTCGACCCATGTTTGTTTACGTCTGCACTGGGTAAAGGCAGTGGGCGGAGTCAAAATGTTACATAGATGTATTACACACTCAGAGTGATCTATTTTAAACGTTTATTTATTTTACTGTTGATGATTATGATTATGGCTTACAGCCCATAAAAACCTAAAAAATCAGTGTCTCAGAAAATTAGAATATTATGTATAAGACCAACTGGTACTTTTGGCAGTACTGTGGGCAGTGTGCCAAATCCTGCTGGAAAATGAAATCTGCATCTCCATAAAAGTTGTTTAAAACTTTTAAGTTACTACATGTTTCCTTATGCGTTCCTTCATAGTCTGATAGATTACTTCACTATTAATTTACTATGTAAAAAAAAAAGATTAAATAATTCCATATGTTTTTTCTTCATACGTTGGCTGGCTTAAGTAATAATGTACAATACAGAACATTTTAAAAGATAAATAAAATAAATTACAGTATCGTGATATGCCCTGTGATTCACTCCCTTAGTGAGTTACCAGTGAGGTTTTTATATATACAGGACACATCTTCTCTTTTTCAGTGTGTTTTCTTTATTTTTTTATGATTATTAACATTGTAGATTCTCACTGAAGCATCAAAACTATGAATGAACACATGTGGAGTTTTGTGTACTTAACAAAAAATGAGCTGAACCTCCACAGTCACCGGACCTGAACCCAATCCAGATGGTTTGGGGTGAGCTGGAGCACAGAGTGAAGAAGACAAAGGAGCAACAAGTGCTAATAATCACCTCCGGGAACTCCTTCCTTCCTTCAAGACTGTTGGAAAACTTTTCATTTCAGGTGGCCACCTCTTGAAGCTCACTGAGAGAATGATGCCAAGAGTGTGCAAAGCAGTAATCAGAGCAAATGGTGGCTATTTTGAAGAAACTAGAATATATATATATATATATTCTTTTTGATGCTTCAGTGAGAATCTATAGTGTAAATAGTCATGAAAATAAAGGAAACTTTTGGCCTGTACTGTATATATATATATATATATATATATATATATATATATATATATATATATATATATATTTAGCATCACTCTGAAAGCTCTGTGAGAGGGATAAGTGGAGATGGGTTTCGTAAAGGCGCTGAGAGTCGGGCCGTGTTTGTTTGTGTCGGCTCCGCCGGCCCGAGCCCTTCCCGGCGCTGCGTGATGCTAACAGCACGGTGCAGCCGCAGCGCTAGGCTAAGCCGGGGGCCTCATTAGCAGAAATGCGTCGCATGCATGCGCCGCCACAGCCGTGACGGAGTCCTCAGCGTGAGGCGAGCCGAGCGCCGGGCTGCAGAGCGGCTGGGCTGTGAGTCAGGCTCCGGTGTGTGTGTGTATGTGTGTGTGCTGTATGGAGAACAGCAGCTCCGGTTTGTTGTGGTTGATTGTAAACGGGGCCATGTGTTCCAGGGCTCAGGCTGAATTAGCTCCATTAGGACGCGCTGGACGTCCCATGAAAACAGGAAGTTGTCACATGGTGATGATGGCGTGATGGAGCGCTGATACCTCCTGGGGACGACCGCAGTAAACTGAGAGATAATGGACAGTGTGGGGTGAATGTGTCTAGCTGTTGATGTTGACGACTTGATATTAAGTGCAATAAACATGATAATATCTTAACAAACAAAGCCAATAAAAAGCAATATACAGCTAAAAAAAATAAAAATAAAATAAGTTTGTTTGATTTTAATTTAAGAGTTAATTACGTGAAATTCTTGCCTTTTAATGTTAGTTTGATTCAAGATTTAAGATTCAAGGTTTTTTTATTGTCACATCACAGAGTACAGGTGTACTGTACATGTGAGTGAAAAAAACTTGGGTGCAGATTCCCGCCAATGTGCAGAGACTAATATTTGCAAGAATAATAATAAAATAAAATATAATATAAAATAATACATACAGTTTACAGTATAAACAAACAATATACACAAAACACGTAATAACTTACACTATAGACAAATATTGCACAGAACAAATATTGCACAGATGTAGATATGCAGATATCTAGAGTGTGTGTGCGGAAGTGAGGAAATAGTCCAGTAGGTGACAGAATAATTATGAGTAAGTGCAGGTAAGGAATGAGTTAAGTGGGAAGTGTAAAGTACAGGGGGCAGAATGCTGAATAATATGATAAAGTCTGATATATGCAGTGTAAAGTAAAGTAAAGTGCAGGGTGCAGAGTTTGTATGGGTGTCAGTCAGTGGGGTGGGTTGGGCAAAACACTGTTCTACTGGCTGTTCAGCAGCCTGGCCGCCCGGGGGAAGAAGCTGTTAGAAGCCCTTCAAGCTGTGAGAGCAGGGAGTGGCTTGGATGGGACGGGTCCTTCATGATCCAGATCATGATGACAGCATCGGTTGTGAGGTAGAGAAGTAAATGACTAAGAAATGAAGGTCAGTCAATCCGAAAGTCAATTTCAAGAACTTTGAAAGTAGTATCCTCAAACGCAGTTGCATTAAAAAAAGACCATTAGAAACATTATGATGAAACTAATGACAGAACTGGCACTCATCAGGACCGCCCCTGCATCCATCATAATGGATGACATGTATTTTCTTTATGTATAAATGTTTAGCTGTACTGTTTGAGAGCAGTTGTCCATCAGAATTAAAATAAATAAATAAACCGGCCAATGAACACATTAATAAACCAATAAAACAGTAAATTGGCCCCAAAGTGTCGACTAGACTTGAAAAAGAATAGTACTAGATCTATTTAATGTAATTTAATGTGGTTTAGAAAACTTTTTTTTTACTGTTTCGGGGTGATTTATGAATAAAAAGGTTAATTTAAAATACAAAATACTCCACACTGGCTTCTAATGCAATGGAAATAATTAAAAAAAGTATTAAATATTTAAGTTAATTGGATTTATTTGCTATAAAGATTTTAAAGTAGAATATTGGTGTCTACTTTTCTGTGCATTACAGAGAGAAAACAGCATTCTTACATTTATTTCCATCACTGGAGATAATTCAGGTCTGAAAGGGTTAACACTTTTAAGTTACTACATAGTCTGGATGACTTTACTATTAATTTACTAATTATTTTATTACTAAAAAAAATAATAAAATAAAAGCACTGAAAGAGAAGGTATGTTTAAAATCAAATTTAAAATAAGGGATTTAAATGTGTGTATTTATTTATTTATTACATTGTAATAATTATATATTACTATTTTAATTTTATTTAAGCAGAAATTGTATTTAGGATATATTTAAATTATTAAGCAAGATCTAATATAATTACTTAATGGTTGAGTATTTTATTGAATATTTTACTACATACTTTTTTACTTTTACTTAAGTAATAATTACAATACATACTCTTACTCCTACTTGAGTAATTATAGTAATTATTATTATTTTAAAATTACATGTTTTTACTGTGAGGAGAGACATACACAGATAGCAGTGCAGTGTCATCATCCCAGACATCAACAGAGACATCACTCGAGGAGAGCTGGCTTTCTGGGAAACACGGTTCAGCGTATGATGCAGCAGTGTGTGTGTGTGTGTGTGTGTAATGCTTACGTTGATCCTCTGTCAATTTAAACGTTACAGAAACAAAAACAGGTTTTTAATGTTCTGCAGAGTCTTCACATAAACGCGTCCTGTAGAGTAAATTATATTTGTATGTGTTTTTTATCTGTTACTCTGAATATAATAATGTTTATTGAGAACACTACTGAGGACAGTCATGAAGTAAATGTGACTCATCTCTTCTAGAGCAGCAGAACGTCACGGCTCATCAGAGATTCCTCAGTCTCAACTAATATGAAGCATTTTTCTCTGATAAAATGTCATTATTAGTTATTTTCTCAATATTTCAAGCAATTTAAGTCCGTCATCACGCCATAATGAATGATGTCAAAGCATTATTTTACACGGCCCTGATGATGCAGTCTCTACAGGACGTCTACGGACAAAAGATGCAATTATGCATTGGAAATTTGGTTGAATAATAGTTGAAAAAACACATAATTTGACAAATATTTAAACAATAATTAAATCACTATATCATGAAGACTGAAAAAAAAATTATTAAATACCTTATCAGTTTCTCTAATTCTGCTATTTATAGGTATATGTTTGAGTAAAATGAACACTGTTGTTTCATTCTTTAAACTGCGTGCAACTAAAAAAAAGAGAAATGGACGAAATAACACAAAAAGATGCAGAGCTTTCAGACCTCAAATAATGCAACAAAAAAAAGTTCATATTCATAAAGTTTTAAGAGTTCAGAAATAATCAATATTTGGTAGAATAACCCTGGTTGTTTTTTAATCACAATTTTTTTTCATGCATCTTGTCATCATGTTCTCCTCCTCCACCAGTCTTACACACTGCTTTTGGATAACTTTATGCTGCTTTACTCCTGGTGCAAAAATTCAAGCAGTTCAGTTTGGTTTGATGGTTTGTGATCATCCATCTTCCTCTTGATTATATTCCAGAGGTTTTCAATTTGGTAAAATCAAAGAAACTCATCATTTTTAAGTGGCCTCTTTATTTTTTTTTTTTTCAAAAGTCATGCCCAGTTAACATTGATGGAACACATGACTTACAGTTAAAACCTACTCTCTCTCTCACAAACATGAAAATTGACATATATATATATAAGACTGACATGTGCGTGTCAGTGAGTCTTTGCTATCGCAATGATGGGAAAAGTACACGTTAATATTTGCATATAATTTTTAGGCATTTGAAGCAGGGCTGGTATATTTTATTGTTACAGAACAACACATTTTAGCTATTAATATAAAAATGTATTTTCCTAAAATGCATACTTGAGTAGACTCGAATGTACTGAAAATATAAAAAAAATGGCTTAGGGTCATAAGAGATGATTTACAGTATTTACAGATTCTGATACTGACTGATCACATACAGCATGCTGTATGCAACATTTTTTTTTACAGGGACACCCATGCTTTTTTATTTTTCTGTTGGTCAGTAGATAATGTGAGTGTATATAGGGACTAGCCACTTCTCAAATGTCTCAAATGTCATCAACAAATGTAAAGAAATAGCATTCTGATATAATAATTAATCTTGGAAAACGGGATTCACTGATAACAAGCCTAATACACTATTTTGGCTGTCATAATAAAAGTCTGCATATTTTACTCAATTTAGACTTCCTTAGCTAAACTTTTGATGATATAAAAAAAATATTCCAAATATTGAAATGTTGCACACAAAACAAAGGCATGACTGTGAAGGAATAAAAAATCAGCGATTATTTCATCTCTGAAAAGTTTGCGATTCCTAATCGACCATTTTGGGCTTTATAATAAAAGTCGGTAACACTTTACTTGGATGGTCCATTTTATGGCCTTGTTGATGCTCAACTGACATTCAACTAACACTGAATTGAATGTCCATTAAATTTAACTTAACCCTGTGTAATGATTCAAAATAGAATCTAACCCTACACCTAACCCTAACCTTAACCCTTAATCAACCATAAAATCTAACCCTACACTTAACCCTAACCTTAACCCTTAATCAACCATAAAATCAAACCCTACACCTAACCCTAACCTTAACCCTTAATCAACCCTAAAATCTAACCCTACACCTAACCCTAACCTTAACCCTTAATCAACCCTAAAATCTAACCCTAACCTTAACCCTTAATCATCCATAAAATCAAACCCTACACCTAACCCTAACCTTAACCCTTAATCAACCCTAAAATCTAACTCTACACCTAATCCTAACTTTAACCCTTAATCAACCATAAAATCAAACCCTACACCTAACCCTAACCTTAACCCTTAATCAACCATAAAATCTAACCCTACACCTAACCCTAACCTTAACCCTTAATCAACCCTAAAATCTAACCCTACACCTAACCCTAACCTTAACCCTTAATCAACCATAAAATCTAACCCTAACCTTAACCCTTAATCAACCCTAAAATCTAACCCTACACCTAACCCTAACCCTAACCTTAACCCTTAATCAACCATAAAATCGAACCCTACACCTAACCCTAACCTTAAGCGTTAATCAAACCTAAAATCTAACCCTACACCTAACCCTAACCTTAACCCTTAATCAATCATAAAATCTAACCCTACACCTAACCCTAACCTTAACCATTAATCAACTCTAAAATCTAACCCTACACCTAACCCTAACTTTAAACCTTAATCAACCCTAAAATCTAACCCTACACCTAACCCTAACCCTTAATCAACCCTAAAATCAAACCCTACACCTAATCCTAACTTTAACCCTTAATCAACCATAAAATCAAACCCTACACCTAACCTTAACCTTAAGCGTTAATCAAACCTAAAATCTAACCCTACACCTAACCCTAACCTTAACCATTAATCAACTCTAAAATCTAACCCTACACCTAACCCTAACCTTAACCCTTAATCAACCCTAAAATCTAACCCTACACCTAACCCTAACCTTAACCCTAAACCCAATCCTAAAACAATAAGATAAGCGTTTGGATTAGAGTTGAATGTTGGGTTATATTTAATAGAGAATCATTTACTTTCACCTTTTAGTTCATTTGCATTTAATAGACATGTAGTTGAATGTTTGTTGAATGTCAGTTGAGCATCAAAGAGGCCATCAAATGGACCATCCAAGTAAAGTGTTACCTAAAAGTCCCCCTATTTTATTTTATTTGGACTTTATTTGGTAGGTTTTATTATTATAGAGCAACATATTCCAGCTATTATTGTAACGTATGTTACTTTGTAAGAAATATTTTTGTAATTTGTAGGTGATTAAAGATGCATTCAACTATAAAAATGAAGAGTGTATTGACCTGCCTACACACCTCCTAGTCCCCAGTAGAGAATGTGAGTGTATATATATATATATATATATATATATATATATATATATATATATATATATATATATATATATATATATATATATATATATATATATGTATATATGCACTAGACACTTCAACTAACAGAGGGATTGATAATGCATCTGGGGAAAAAGTAAAGCATGAAACCCAGCGTGTCTGCAGGATGACAGCTGGGGATGCATCTGTATGATGACGAGAGTGCAGCCATTAAAGTGTTGCAAAGCTCAGCAAAGTTCAGGTCATGTGACAGCCTCGTGTGCATCAGCACTGTTTCTATAACTACTGTAAGCTCTCCCGATCATCAGAGTGTGTTTAAACACTGCGTTCTGCAACGACTGGGGGGCAGAAAGCAGCTGCAAGGCTGTAATAAGTTACTGGAAAGTGCCCAGATAGCAAGAAAAGCACCTGCAGACGGCGGATCTTCAGCCGGTCGAGCTGCAGTCTGGGTTCTGGCTGTGCTGCGTCCTTGCGTTTGTTGTGTCTGTGCAGGGAACAGAAGGTCAGGGGGCTGGACTCTCCGTCGGCTGCTAAACTGGCAGCAGAGAGAGCGGAGCACAGCCATTAGCGACAGGTGCCGCACTCATTGCACCGGTTAAATGACTCTTGGGTCAACAGAGGCGGCTGGTGAAAGAGCCGAGACTTGGAGGTTAATTACACATAATAGACCCTGACGTGGAGCATGCATCACCCAAATCCTGCCCAGTTAACATCACTGGAACACATGACTTACAGTTAAAACCTACTCTCTCTCACACACACATACATGGAGCTGACGGAAAATGCATACATATATTCAAGAGGAAGATTGGTGATCACAAGCCATCAAACCACCAAACTGAACTGCTTAAATTTTTGCACCAGGAGTAAAGCAGCATTAAGTTATCCACCAAAAGCAGTGTGTAAGACTGGTGGAGGAGAACATGAAGCATGATGCCAAGATGCATGAAAAAAACCTGTGTTTAAAAAACAGGGTTATTCCACCAAATATTGATTTCTGAACTCTTAAAACTTTATGAATATGAACTTGTTTTTTTCTTTGCGTTATTTGAGGTCTGAAAGCTCTGCGTCTTTTTTTTTTTTGTTATTTCAGCCATTTCTCATTTTCTGTAAATAAATGCTCTAAATGACACTATTTCTATTTGGAATTTGGGAGAAATGTTGTCTGTAGTTTATAGAATAAAACAACAATGTTCATTCTACTTAAACATATAACTATGAACAGCAAAATCAGAGAAACTGATTCAGAAACTGTTAGTGCATGTCAGTGTGTCTTTGCTATCATAACGATGGGAAAAGTACTTTGCTCAGCTCCAAAAAAGTGCAAAAGGCCTGTACTAATAATGTGCAATAAACCAATCAGTGTTTCACTTGCCTCATACTCTCTTTAAGAGTCAGGTGCACTCTGACTTTGGCGGATTGCTATTTTAACGGCGCAGCTACCTGGACAAGTACAAAAGTCTTACTTAAATTGTGTACTTAACTGTACTAAAATGGAGCTATTTTAAATATACTTAAATAACATTTAAACAGTTACTTCATGTATGTAACCCCATATTTTAAATATGCTTACAGTAAAACTATAATACATTTACATTAAAATACAGATATGCTACTTGTTCCTGTCTTTCGTAGGTAGCACACTTATATTAAACAGTGTATATATATTAAATATATTTTAATACACTGTACTACAATTTTTAGCGTGTCACTTAAATCCAATTTATTTGACATTTAAATGTTATTTAACACTGTATCCTATAATTTACTTATGTTTACATATTTATATATTTATATATATTTTCCTCATCATATTTACAGAGCATTGAAATACATTTTAACTGTTATATTAATGTAATACCTACATATATTTTTTACAACATTTTACCAATGGTAAAATGGTAATTTAATTTACTTTCTAAAAAATCTAAATACTACATTGTACTTTAAGTGAACTTCTGTAACAGTTGTTGTTTTTTTTTTTAACACACTTTGCTAAAAATGTGCAAAAGTATATTTTGAAATAAGTATTTTAGATGTATACTGTCACAGCTTAGCCCATGTCTGCATTGTGTTTCTCCCTCATTTGGTCTCTTGTGCTCCTGCCCCTCTGTTTACCTGTCATGTTTCCCAGCCATGTGCTTCTGTTGTGTTTTGGTCCTGTCTCCGCCCTAGCCCCACCCTGTCATCAGTGATTTGTAACCCCGCCCCCTCTAGATTGATCCTCAGGTGTTTCCAGTTTCCTGTTCCCTCCTCATGTATATAAGCCCCTTTGTTTCAAGCCTTCTTTGTCTAGTCTTTTGTTGGTTTGTTTGCTGTCCGTGTTCAGGTTTGTTTCATGCTGTTTCTTAGATTCCTGTTTTCAAGTTTAGTGTTTTGTAGTTATGTATTCAGTGTAACTTTGGTTTATTTTGTTTGTTTGTTAATTTGTTTTAGTTTTTATTAATTTAATAAAATTAATTATATTCTGCACGTCCATCCCCTCACTTCTGTAACATATACTGAATTACATTAAACTAAAATTGTACTTCATAGTAGTCTATTTTTTTAAATACATTGTATTTTACTTTTTAAGAAGTATGATCAAAGTTTACTTTAAAACATTTGATGAAAGCATAATATTAATGTACTTTTTTATTTTTTTTAAATAAGTAAGTAAATCTTTTAGTATATTTACAGCATACTTAGACATTTCTCAATATATATATATATATGTGTGTGTGTTTGGTAACTCTTTATTTTAAGGAACACAAATTAGGCACTTATTAATGTCTTAATTAGACATTTGTAAATGAATAAATAAATTGATTCACTACTTATTAGGCTTTATTCTGTGTTATTAAGTGTTATTGGTGCTTAATTAGGGGTCTGTGATTGATTAAATATTTATTCAGTTCTTTTCAGTGTCTTAATTAGTGATGAACAGAAGCTCACTTTAGAATATGGTACATTGGTATACTTTCACGTCTATTAGTGACTTATTAAGCTCTTATTAACCCCTTATTAACTCTTAATAAAGTGCAGCACAGCCATAACCTTACCAAACTCACATAGATCAAACTGCAGCCAATTATAATAACACTAATAACAACATGTAGAATTAGCTAATAGTTAATACGTAATCATCTATTTTGCTTAACAGGGTGCTAACTATAATAACTGTTTATTGTGCACTATAAGATCTAATACAGGCATTATTAATCATTTACACATAATAGACCCCTAATTAAGCACCAATAACACTTAATAACACAGAATAAAGCCTAATAAGTAGTGAATAAATCATTTACACATATCGAATTAAGGCTTTATTAAGCAAATAATAAGACATTAATAAGCACACTTAAAATAAAGTGTGAAAAATACAGTATATCAACAGTTTGCACCCAGTAAACTCCTCTCAGTGATGCACAGGTCAGTGTTAAAGGGTTCAAGTGATGATGCTTCAGTGGAGGGAAGCCCTGAGTTATCTGAGCATATTTTCCTGTGTACTCATCCCTGAGCCGCCTCTCTGATCTGCAGCAGGAATAGGAATAATTATAATAGTCATGAGCAGGCAGTGAAACAGCAGCTGGCTCTGCTTTCAGCATCCCTGCAATCCACACCGTCCTGCAGGAGGCACGCAGGACGTCCAAATGTCAGGATCTCCTCCATATTTACGCTCTGACATCGCCTGTGTCAACACGGCAGTAAGTGATGCTCCAAAAACCCTGCCGGTGAACCCGGTGGACTCCTCTTCTGATCACTACAAGCGTACACCAGTCCCCCCACACATATCCCCCTTTACCACAGCATTCATACAGCATTCATACTGCATACAGCACACTGAAACAGCAATGGCAAATGTCATGATACAACATTATATAAACCAATCATGAAATGTTACCTTAGTGGATAGCTTGGGAGGTTTAAATTTGTGAGGTTTTATGGTACCACTTTAAAATAAGACTACCTTTATAAAGGGTTTATAAATGGTTTACAATTAGTTTTTTTAATGGTTACTAATAAGGTCGCAAATGCCTTAAAAATCACTAATAATCAGTTATAACTCATACGTAGAAAGGGCAACAATATAGATGGCTGTGGGTTCACTTTTTGGCAAACAACAGGTCATTGTTGCCCTTTCTACGTTCTATGTGTTATAACTGATTATTAATGATTTTAAGCCATTTACAACCTAATTAGTAACCATTAATAAACTAATAGTAAACCATTTATAAACCCTTTATAAAGGTAGTCTCATTTTAAAGTGGTACCGGTTTTATCTTGTTCAGGGCTGGACTGTTAATCTGGCATCTCTCTGACTGTCTCTCTTTTTTTTCTCGCTCTCTCTCTCTCTATGACTGTCTCTCTCTTTTTCTCGCTCACTCTCTCTCTCTCTGACTCTCTCTCTCTTTTTTTCTCGCTCTCTCTCTCTCTCTCTCTGACTGTCTCTCTCTTTTTCTCGCTCGCTCTCTTTCTCTCTCTCTGACTGTCTCTCTCTTTTTCTCGCTTGCTCTCTCTCTCTCTTTCTGACTGTCTCTCTCTTTTTCTCGCTCGCTCTCTCTGTCTCTGACTGTCTCTCTCTTTTTCTCGCTCGCTCTCTCTGTCTCTGACTGTCTCTGTCTTTTTCTCGCTCTCTCTCTCTCTCTGACTGTCTCTCTCTTTTTCTCGCTCGCTCTCTCTCTGTCTGACTTTCTCTCTTTTTTCTCGCTCGCTCTCTCTCTCTCTGACTGTCTCTCTCTTTTTCTCGCTCGCTCTCTCGCTCTCTCTCTGACTGTCTCTCTCTTTTTCTCGCTCGCTCTCTCTCTCTGACTGTCTCTCTCTTTTTCTCGCTCGCTCTCTCTCTCTCTCTGACTGTCTCTCTCTTTTTCTCGCTCGCTCTCTCTCTGACTGTCTCTCTCTTTTTCTCGCTCGCTCTCTCTCTCTGACTGTCTCTCTCTTTTTCTCGCTTGCTCTCTCTCTCTCTCTGACTGTCTCTCTCTTTTTCTTGCTCGTTCTCTTTCTCTCTCTGACTGTCTCTCTCTTTTTCTCGCTCGCTCTCTCTCTCTGACTGTCTCTCTCTTTTTCTCACTCGCTCTCTCTCTCTGACTGTCTCTCTCTTTTTCTCTCTCTCTCTCTCTCTCTGACTGTCTCTCTCTTTTTCTCGCTCACTCTCTTTCTCTCTGACTGTCTCTCTTTTTCTCGCTCACTCTCTTTCTCTCTGACTGTCTCTCTCTTTTTCTTGCTCGCTCTCTTTCTCTCTGACTGTCTCTCTCTTTTTCCCGCTCACTCTCTCTCTGACTGTTTCTCTCTTTTTCTTGCTCGTTCTCTTTCTCTCTCTGACTGTCTCTCTCTTTTTCTCGTTCGCTCGCCCTCTCTCTGACTGTCTCTCTCTTTTTCTCGCTCGTTCTCTTTCTCTCTCTGACTGTCTCTCTCTTTTTCTCGCTTGCTCTCTCTCTCTCTGACTGTCTCTCTCTTTTTCTCTCTCTCTGACTGTCTCTCTCTTTTTCTCGCTCGCTCTCTCTCTCTCTGACTGTCTCTCTCTTTTTCTCGTTCGCTCTCTCTCTCTCTGACTGTCTCTCTCTTTTTCTCTCTCTCTCTCTCTGACTGTCTCTCTCTTTTTCTCGCTCACTCTCTTTCTCTCTGACTGTCTCTCTCTTTTTCTTGCTCGCTCTCTTTCTCTCTGACTGTCTCTCTCTTTTTTTTTCGCTCGCTCTCTCTCTCTGACTGTCTCTCTCTTTTTCCCGCTCACTCTCTCTCTGACTGTCTCTCTCTTTTTCTCGCTTGCTCTCTCTCTCTCTCCGACTGTCTCTCTCGTTTTCTCGCTTGCTCTCTCTCTCTCTCTGACTGTCTCTCTCTTTTTCTTGCTCGCTCTCTCTCTCTCTCTGACTGTCTCTCTCTTTTTCTTGCTCTCTCTCTCTCTCTGACTGTCTCTCTCTTTTTCTCGCTCGTTCTCTTTCTCTCTCTGACTGTCTCTCTCTTTTTCTCGCTTGCTCTCTCTCTCTCTCTCTGACTGTCTCTCTCTTTTTCTCTCTCTCTCTCTCTGACTGTCTCTCTCTTTTTCTCGCTCGCTCTCTTTCTCTCTGACTGTCTCTCTCTTTTTCTCGCTCGCTCTCTCTCTCTCTCTCTGACTGTCTCTCTTTTTCTCACTCGCTCTCTCTCTCTGACTGTCTCTCTCTGTCTCTCGCTTGCTCTCTCTCTCTCTCTCTGACTGTCTCTCTCTGTCTCTCGCTTGCTCTCTCTCTCTCTTTCTCTCTGACTGTCTCTCTCTGTCTGTCGCTCGCTCTCTTTCTCTCTCTGATGTAAGTGATTGACACCACTAATATAATTTAATTTGATCAATTTATATCTGATATTTCTTAAAAAGAACACTAAAATGCATCCAGTAATTAGGAAAAAATATTTGTAGTTAAAGTAAAGCTGTTGTTTTTGTTTTTAAAAAAGCGCCACAATCAGGCTCATTGTTTGTTTGTTCAACCTAGATCAAAAGATCCCTTCATGATGAGAGTAGGAGAGAACCCTGGTTTCAACTCATTTTTTTTAGGTTTGATCAGACAGTCATCAAAGCATTTCTCAGCTAGTTGTATTGTGTGACTATGGATGTTGAAAAAAATTAAAAATAAATTAGGAAAATAGGAGGAGCAACATTCACCTGATTAGATACAAAAAAATAAAAAAATAATTTATTTAGCATGTCAGTGTTAAACTAAACCTGTTTTTGTTCATCACATTTTATAAGCCATATGCATAAATAATAATAAAGTATAAAAATACAATGGAAGGTTAATAGATTATAGACCACACACACACATAAACACACACACACACACACACACTGTCCATGCCCTATGGTACTGTGAGTTCCTGGGTTCCTCTGTCCTTCAGGGTCAGGGACAGTGAAGATTAGGCCGGACCGGTTCTGGATCAGAACATTTCGGCTGTGAACGCACTGAGTGTTCCTGCCATCTGAGTGTTACCCAGCGAGGTTAGAGAACTCACACAGCTGACCACAGCAAAACACACACACAGCACTTAAAAAAAAACAAAAAACTACACAAACAGACAGACAGATTAGGTTTCCTATGATAAGACACATTAACAAAAAAACATGCATACTGTTAAGAACTGTAAAGAATGTAGAATGTCTTACAAGAGAACACTTTACACATTACACAGTAACAGTGTAATACACAGTAGATACTAACAGCCCTCCTTTAGTGATCTTGATTTAGGGCGTCGGTGCATCTTCGCTATCGTAATGACGGGAAAAGCACACCTTGCACGACTCAAAACCCGCAAAAGGCATGCACTAATTCTCTTAATTAATCATGGGTCTGGTTCATTTTGGGCGTAACTCTCATTATTTTATGACCTACTATCTAAGAAATAAATGGTTAATATTTCTGTTAATGAAACAATTATTATTATTTTTTTTATCACAAAACAATCAATCAGTTTTATTAGATTTAAGGCCCATTCTGAGGGGGGTGAGGGGGATTTCTCCTGAAGAGCAAACACCTAGCAACCACCTAGGAACACCACAACAAACACCTTGCAACATCACACACACACACCACCTAGCAACACACCAGCAACCACCTAGCAACACAATAGCAAATAGCAAACATAAAAATTAATTATTCAAAATATTGTCAGTTTTAAAATATAATATAACATATAAATGAGACAGAAATAATGTTATATTGTTGGTTTGTTCCCTGTGAAAATTAGTCTTATATATATATATATATATATATATATATATATATATATATATATATATATATATATATATTGTGTTTAGTGTTTTTTAAACCTGAATATATTTCTATGTCTATTTCAGATGATTGCATGATTGAACTTTAATTTAAGAAATATATATATAAATATATATATATATATATATATATATATATATATATATATATATATATATATATATATATATATATATATATATATAATTATATTAAATTAAATTAAATTAAATTGGTCAGAAAATGTCAGAGATTCACACTATAAGTTAATATACATTACATTATATTTTGTTTATTTTTGGTGGACAATAATGAAAACACCAAAAACACTTTAAATGCATTCTCTTTAACCTTTAAAAAACTTTAAAACAAAATAAGTTACTTTTTTACAAATACAATTTAATAACAAAGTTTGTACACATCTTCTTATTTAGTGTTTTTCATTATTTCTATAGTTAATTTATTTTCTACGTTGTAGATTAATATTAAAGACATGTTGACGATTAAGGGACACATATAGAATTAAGAGTAGAGTAGAGGCAGTTACTCAAATAAAAGCACAATTAACTTTTTTTTAATAACCTTAATGTAAGAAGAAACAATGGAAATAATGCTAACGCTAATAACAGAGGTGTCCCCTCACTTTTGTCCATATAGTATAATCCAAACTGACCACTTGTGGAGAAATGAGTTGTCCAGATTTGGCTCAGAGTCTGCACACTATGATTAAACCAATCAAAATCCACCAAAATGATTTTTGATTGATTTTAGTAATATTATTTTTATTCAGAGAGTTGTTCTCTTCCTGTTTCCTTTAAGCTCTGCACTGATGCACGGCATGATGGGAGTTACGTAATGGCCAATATAGCTGAAAATATCTATC
The DNA here is from genome assembly GCF_023375975.1 of Astyanax mexicanus. Lineage (NCBI taxonomy): Eukaryota > Metazoa > Chordata > Actinopteri > Characiformes > Acestrorhamphidae > Astyanax > Astyanax mexicanus. Next base: position 40,966,251 of record NC_064426.1, read on the forward strand.
CAGGAGTGTCTATTTATAAAGAAATGATAAAACCTCTTTCAGTTTCCCCTCAGTCTCTGGAGAAGCTCTTCAGACACTGGAGATTCACAGCTCCTGATTAAACTGCTCTATACGGCCTATAAGAGTCTCCTGTGTTTGGTGATGTGAGGTTTGGATGGATTTTCTCCATTCCATGAGTCTTTCTACACTCTACTGTTCTTGAGCTTTTACCTCATTTTTTACCCAATTTAGAAGTTCAATTATTTAATCCCTAATCATCCCTAGCCTTTTATTACTTGCAATGCTTCCAAAAAAGTGGGAAAAAATCACTACAAACAAAAAAAAAACGTTTAGATCTGCTTCCTGTCAAATGAGATAATACTTTGTTAAGTCTTCAAGGTGGCTATACTTTTGCAAAGCCCGCGAGATACACCCTAGAAAAAAATGATTAGACCACTTCAAAATAATCAGTTTCTCTGATTTTGTTATTTATAGGTTTATGTTTGAGTAAAATGAATATTGTTGATTATTCTATAAACTACAGACAACATTTCTCCCAAATTCCACATAACAATATTGTCATTTAGGGCATTTATTTGCAAAAAAAGAAGTTCCTTTTCTAGCGAGTCCTGCCTCTAAGAGATTGTTTAAAACTGTCCCTTTCATGCACTTCACCCCAGCTGCCATTTGCCATTCTTTTTGTAGGTCACTTGGTTGGTCACAAGCCTTTAAACAAAACTGATCTGCTTGAATTTGTGTGCCAGGAGTGAAATAAGGTTAGCCAAAGCAGTGTGTAAGATTGGTGGAGGAAAACATGCCAGTATGTGCCAAGATGCATGAAAACTGTGATTAAAACCAGGATTATTGCACCAAATATTGATTTCTGAACTCTTAAAACTTTATGAATATGAACTTGTTTTCTTTGCATTATTTGAGGTCTAAAAGCTTTGTCTTTTTTGTTTTTTTTTTTTCAGCCATCCAGTCCTCTATAGTACAATTCCTATGATCTTTTGCAAAATTCATCTTGTTTCTTCTTTGCTTCTCATTAAAGAAAGTACTTTTCTAGCGAGTCCTGCCTCTAAGAGATTGTTTAAAACTGTCCCTTTCATGCACTTCACCCCAGCTGCCATTTGCCATTCTTTTTATAGGTCACTTGATGTCATCCTGCGGTTGCTGACTGACATTCAAATAAGTTGATGGTCAATCTGTAGACCTGAACCTAAAGTTGGTCACAAGCCGTCAAACCAAGCTGAACTGCTTGAATGAATTTTTGCACCAGGAGTAAAGCAGCATAAAGTTATCCAAAAGCAGTGTGTAAGACTGGTGGAGGAGAACATGATGCCAAAATGCATGAAAACTGTGATTATAATCCAGGGTTATTCCACCAAATATTGATTTCTGAACTCTTCAAACTTTATGAATATGTGATGAAACTTGGTTTCTTTGCATTATTTGAGGTCTGGAAGCTCCAAAGCAAATGACAACATTTTTATTTGGAATTTGGGAGAAATGTTGTCTGTAGTTTATAGAATAAAACTACAATGTTCATTTTACTCAAACATAAACCTATAAATAGCACAATCAGAGAAACTGATTCAGAAACGGAAAATATCTAATTTCTGTTTCTGTTTTCAGTTGGGAACGTCTATTGCATTTTACTCCTTCAGTGATGAATGTTCACATTATCCTCACAGCACTGCTGGCTGTATTGTGGTGTGTGAGTGTTATTAGCACTCGTATTGCAGTACTGTATTTATAACAGATGGTCTCCCTGTTTGAGAGAGCAGAATAACCTTGGTGTGAGAACTCAGTGCCCTGATAGTGTGTCAAGTGTTCTGGATGTGTGTTAGTAATACTGCGCTTCATTGGCTGAAGAAGTGCAGGAATCACGTTTTCTCAGAAACAGAAAACAGTCTTTCCTTAAACTTAACTAGATTCTGTTTCTGCTATATTGAACCAATTGTGCCACAAAAGGTGTGACAAGTATCTTTATTCATTACTCTGTAGGTAGAAGTATAAATACTTTGGGTTTAAAAAAATACTTCTGTAGAATCAACTCAAGCTTTTTATCTCTTTAAGTAAAAGTGTTTTTAAAAAGTTCTGG